>NW_022631001.1:1976466-2108587 GCF_010015895.1 Lontra canadensis | reverse complement strand
ATATATATATATATATATATATATATATATATATATATATATATATATAAAATTTCTCCTGGCAATTCAGGGTCTTTATTGGTTCATGCACATTTTGATTGAAAAAAATATATATACATATATATTTTTTTTTTCAATCAAAATTACATCTAAGCGTACCTGTGTGGCTCAGTCTCTTACGTGTCTGCTTTTGTCTCAGGTCATGATCCTAGAGTCCCAGGATTAGGATCCAGCCCAGCATAGGCACTGGGCTCCCTGCTCAGCAGGGAGTGTCCTTCTTCCTCTGTTCCTCACCCAGCTCATGTTCTCACTCTGTCGTTTTCTTGAATAAATAAATAAAATGTTTAAAAAAAAATACGTCTAACATTTCTTGCATATAGTGTTGCTTCAGTTATTTCGATCACTCTTATTTATATTTAGCAGAATTTTAACTCTTAGTAACCTTAGTCTCCTTATTTCTTTCTTTCTTTCAAGATTTTATTTATTTATTTGGCAGAGATAGAAAAAGCACAAGCAAGGGAAATGAGAGAGGGAGAAGCAGATTCCCCTCTGAGCAGGGAGCATGATGTGGGGCTCCATCCCAGGACATGGGGATTATGCTCTGAGCCAAAGGCAGTCACTTAACCAACTGTGCAAACCAGGTGCCCCTGTTTTGTTTCTTAAATCCCACATATTAGTGAAATCATATAGTATTTGTCTTTCTCTGACTGACTTATTTCACTGAGTATAATACACTCTAGTTCCATCCATGTTGTTGCAAATGGAAAGAATTCATTCTTTTTGATGGCTGAGTGATATTCCATTATACATATATACTATACCTTCCGTATCCATTCATCCACCAATGGACATCTGAGCTCTTTCCATATTTTTGCAATTGCTGCTATGAACATTGGGGTGCATGTGCCTCTTCAAATCACTATATTTGGATCCTTTGGATAAATACCTAGTAGTATAATTATTGGGTCTTACGGCAGTTCTGTTTTGAGGATCCTCTATACAGTTTTCCAGAGTGGATGCACCAGTTTGCATTCCCACCAACAGTGTAAGAGGGTTTCCCTTTCTCTGAATCCTTGCCAACATCTGTTTTTTCCTGAGTTGTTAATTTTAGCCATTCTGACAAGTGTGAGGTAGTGTCTCATTGTGGTTTTGATTTGTGTTTCCCTGATGATTAGTGATGTTGGGTATTTTTTCATATATCTATTGGCCATTTTTAGGTCTTCTTTGGGGAGAAGTCTCTTCACATCGTCTGCCCATTTCTTGATTGGATTTTTTTGTTTGTTTGTTTGTTTTTTGGATATTGCTTTTGAGAAGTTCTTTGTAGATTTTTGATACTGGCCCTTGATCTGATAGGTCATTAGCAAATATCTTCTCCCATTCTATAGGTTGCCTTTTAGTTTTGTTGATTGTTTCCTTTGCCATGAAAAAAAAAAAAAAAACACTTTTTTTTTTTTAAATTTTTATTAAGTCCCAATAGTTCATTTTTGCTTCTGTTTCCCTTGCCTCTGGAGATGTGTATAACAAGAAATTCTTGCAATCAAGTTCAAAGCAGTTTCTGCCTGTGTTCTCCTCTAGAATTTTGATGGATTCTTTTCTCACGTTTAAGTCTTTCATCCATTTTGAATTTATTTTTGTGTATGATGTAAGAAAGTGGTCCAGTTTCATTCTTCTACATGTTACTGCCCATGTTTCCCAGCACCATTTGTTGAGGAGACTGTGTTTTTTCCATTGGATATTTTTTCCTGCTTTGTCAAAGATTAGTTGGCTGTAGAGTGAAGGTTCCATTTCTGGGTTCTGTATTCTGTTCCATTGATCAGTGTGTCTGTTTTTGTATATTGTCTTGATGATTAGAGCTTTGTAATACAGCTTGACATCTGGGATTGTGACACCTCCTGCTTTTCTTTTTCAAATTTCTCCTGGCAATTCAGGGTCTTTTCTGGTTCCATGCACATTTTGGAATTGTTTGTTCCAGGTCTGTGAAAAATCCTGGTGTTACTTTGATAGGGGTTGCATTAAATGTGTAGATTGTTTTCAGTAGTATAGACATTTTAACAATATTTGTTCTTCCAGTCCATGAGCATGAAATGTTTTTCCATTTCTTTGTGTATTCCTCAGTTTCTTTCATAAGTGTTCTATAGTTTTCAGAGGGCAGATCTTTCATCTCTTTGGTTAGGTTTATTCCAAGATATCTCATCATTTTTGGTGCAATTGCAAGTGGGATTGATTCCTTAATTTCTCTTACTCCTACTTTATTGTTGGCGTATAGAAATGCCACCGACTTCTGTGCATTGATTTTCTATCCTCAGACTTTGCTGAATTTCTATATCAATTCTAGTAATTTTTTGATGGAGTCTTTCAGTTTTTCTACATAATCTGTGAAGAATGAAAGTTTGACTTCTTCTTTGCCAATTTGGATGCTTTTTATATTATTATTATTATTATTATTATTATTATTATATTGCTATTGTTGTCTGATTGCTGAGGTTAGGACTTCCAGTACTATGCTGAAAAACCATGAAAATTAACCATCATTTTAAGTCATCTTTTTTGTTGACAAATTGCAGTAGAGGTAACATGAGCTTATTTGACCTTTAGTAAACCTTGGTGGAAGGAATTTTTATATTTAATCCTGCTCTAAAGATAAATGCCTATTTTAATTACGCTAACAAACTTAAATTAGCTTAAATACCAAATATGCTGCACCTACGTTTAGTAGAAAGTAAGTTAACTTGTTCCCCATTGTCAATTTTACTTGAGGCTCCTCTGGTGAAATCTGAAATGGACAGTTTAAGTCCAAGGGAAAGCTTGGGCCTCTAATGGTTCACTTTGAACCTCATAACAAGGCAACCCATCAGCCTGGGATGCTTTTTGTTCCCCTCTTTGGTAGTAAGTGTAGGAGGAGCAAGAGCCAATGATGTCAGAGACAGTGAGAATGGTGTAGGAACTAGTTTTGCAAGTCATGCCCATGGTGGTGCCCAAATAGGAGGAGGGGGAGGTTGAGTCAGGAAGGCTGGAAGGGGATAAAAGCCCAGAGGGCAGAGAAAGAGGATCTTTGGTGCTAAAACTCATCAGCTTGGACAGATGAACAGAAACACTTTGTTGTTGTTGTTGTTGTTGTTGTTGTTTAAGATTCTATTTATTTATTTGACAGACAGAGATCATAAATAGGCAGAAAGAGAGGGGGAGCCAGGCTCCCCATTGAGCAGAGGGCCCGATGCGGGGCTCAGTCCCAGGACCCTGAGATCATGACCTGAGCTGAAGGCATAGACTTAACCCACTGAGCCATCTAGGTGCCCCTTGTTGTTGTTGTTTTTATTGTTTTCACCAAAAAAATGGAAGTAAGTAGTTTAGGTTGGACTGGAAAAAACAGGGCACATCCCTGCAGCAAAATGAGTGTTTGCAGCTGTTTGGGAATATTCCTTAAAGTTCACATCTCAAGGTAGGCCAACCAGACAATTGGCTCCAATTATCAAGCCATTAACTGGGAAAATTAATGAGGGAAAAAAAAAAAATATATATATATATATATATAGCAAGAGTTCAGCAACATCCATCCAGTCCTCTAAAGATATATTTCAATCTGACACACACACACAAAAGCAAACAGAGGAGTTAAGTGACTCAAGAAAAACAGAGATATATATGAACAAGATCTTGTTAGCAACCAGTTTACAGGGGAACAGGCACATAGAGAACTTGACAGAACACAGGTAAGGTGGAAGTTTAACAGAATCCAAAGGGCCTGAGGCAACTGACCTGATGGTGGATTGAGGGGCAGAAAGAGTATGGACAGATCAGGGTTTTGGTGCAGGGCCATAAAATCCTGACTATATAGAATTTTGGTCCATTTTACAGAAGAAATCAAGTTATAATACTGTTATAGTTAAGACTATCATTTTTTTCAAACTTCTTCATTCTCTAGTTTAGTTTATATTGAAGCCAACAGTGTTACAAAAGAAATTAACTTGGTAAATAAGCACAGGAGTTGTCAGGGTAAAACTGGTTCTAATTTTTCTAGATGCATCCCAAGGGAGTGTCAAATGGGATTGAGGATTGGTTACTCATTTAAAGGAGAGATAAACAGTGACAGTCACCTAGGGGTTCCTAGGGGTTCCACCTAGGGGTTCTTGGATCCTAGGGGATCCAAGAGCATCATCTTGGATACTCAGGGCCCCAAGGATTGTCTCCCTGAAACCATCAAAGTATTGTCCTTGGTTCAGGTGAGTGCCTGGGTCCTGCAGACATCCTCAACCTCATGTACCTCCAGATCAGGGAACACCTGCTCATTCTTCCTTTTTAAATCAACATGAGTTTCCTCAAGAAACTTAGAAAAAGGCACCCCTGCATTGAGATTGAATTTAGTCTCGCAAATCAGTGTGTTTAATGTTGTTTATTTTTTGTTTTTTTTTGTTTGTTTGTTTTGTTTTTCTTTTGTAGGCCTTTTAATGGGAGCTGATTCTGGTGTCTCTATATACACCATAAAGGAAAATCTTTGCCTTCAGGGAGAGAGTTGACTCCTATAAAAATGAGCAACTAAATCTGGTCTCCTATTCCAAAAAGGGGCTCTAGTCCTCTCCTGAGAACCTCAATAGAAGCCCAGAGAACTATTATTCTGAGGAGAGCTGATTCTGTACTATGATATTGATAGGACCTTAATTTGAAACTCTCTCACAGAGCTCTGAAGGTGAGTGGACTATGGGCATCTCCAGTCTACTGTCCATTTGTCCCATGACAATGGCATGGCTGGCATGCCCTGTGATGACCTGGAGTCCCAGGACCTGTAACTCATCCTGGTGCCCGTAGTTGTAGGAGTGTCAGCCTTCCTGAAGACCCCATTGGGAACAATAACAATGATGTCCCATAATTAACCCTGAAATCCTAGAGTTGATTCCCCAATAAAGGCCATCATCATGACTCCAAGATCTCTGAATAGCTCCTTCCCCTCATTCTGATAGGCCTTTCAACAGTTGGTGGCAGATAATGGCCACCAGGGATGAAGGTCCCTTTGATGGTCTGAATATTTCTTGTCAAACCCATTGAAATCTTTGGATCTCTTTTTGCCACCCGTTCAGGTTAAATTAACTTTTTTTTTTTTAAATTCTCTGCATCCCTGAATAGCTTTTGTTGAATGTCATCAATTAAGTGATGAATAAGAAAAACCCACAGGGAAAAATCTCATTGGGCAGGGTCCCTTGCTAGGAAGTAAAATGGCTTATAACAAATTGTATGGTGACCTGTATGAACACAACAATGTGAGCTACAGGATCTCTGTAATAGGTGGCAGAATATCCTACAGGTCTCCTTGCCCACCACCAGCAAAGGAAATATAAAAGTACGTATGAGAGGAATCTGAGGAGAAGTGAGGGATTGGATTCATAGCACCCCATAACCCAAAAGACCTGAAATAGAACTTCTGAACAAAGCACAGCATAAGAGCAAGCCTCCACCACTCTTAGGAACACCTTTCAAAGTGAACTCCAGTGCATTTCATCTGCCTGGTGTCAGTTTAGACCTGTTTCACTTCTGGCAGTTGTTAGAGGGAGCAGACAAGAATGGACTGAAATCATTACAAAGTCAGTCAGAAAATATGAAAAAAATAAACATAAGGCACTAACACATAAGAGAAGGACCAGAAAGATTTCTGATGAGATAGAGATAGCCTGGGAATATGGGACAGTCACGTAGCAGTCAGTGTAATGGTTCTTAGTGATGACGCTTGTGAGTGTCACTTCCAAGAGCAGCTGGGAAGCACTCTTTAACGTTTCTCTGATTAGAAGTTTAAGACATCTAGGAGGGCAGGAGACACTGGATAATCAATCTTTATTTGTGTGTCTCTAGGCAAGCTAGAAATTAACTACTTTCAGAGGGAGGACTATTAGCATCTTGAGGAATAACTCAGACATTTCCCTGAAGGCTTTAGTCACCTAAGAACACCTTTTGGTGGGAAGGAGAAAGTCTCCCTTTATTTTTTGGACCTGAAAATCAGTCTGTCATGAATGATGCCAGACTGTCTTGTTCCCAGGTAGATGGGAAAGAGTGAGTAGAGCAAAGGAGGAATCAGTGCTGACTAAGCAACTCTCCAGCACAAGGGAGGTGAGACTTGGAGACTCAGGGATGATGAGGGTGGCTCAAACTGCTATTAGTTTGTGTCTCTACCCGATCAACAAAAAGATGTTTCCTGGTGAGCTGAGGAGTCCCCGGGCCCTGCGGCCTTGACTCAGCCAGAATTTAGGGAGTCACTGACATTCTTGGTCTTGTCATAAGAAGGAATTCAAGGATAGGCAGGTAGCACAGAAGCTGAGTAACAATCAGCAAAGTTTATTATAGTACACTGGAGATGCAAAAGCAGGCAAGGGAGATTGAGAGAGAGCAAACGACTGGATTTCTTTTATTGGTAGTTGCTAACTAGGGGTGGAACATTCATTACTTAGGGAGGGAAGCTGAATTTCTTTTTCTTCCTGATTTGGTCAGGGGTTTCTTTTCATGGCATCTGCCATTTTGGACATGTCTCCTTTGATCCAGCTTTTTGTGGAATACTGTTAGGATAGGCTTCTGATCTTCACTAACTGGCCATGACTTCCTTGATGCTGACCTCCAGATATCCTGTTAGAACTTAACTGCCTACTCTACCAAAAACATGTGGTATGGTGTGTAGTTCATTTAATATAAATTATCAGGTAATGGAATTGGAAAGAAAAGATTATAATTAGCCTCAGCCTAAGGTTTCTGAACATTATTATTTGGCAAAAAGAAGCTTATAAATGCCTCTATTCATAAGTGTATTGTTGTTTGTAAGGAAATATAGTTTAAAGGATAGAACAAATTGAGATAGAGAGAGGAAGAGAGACAGGAAAAAGTGTTCGGAGGCCACTGCTAATTGACCAGTGAGAGAAACTCCAGACCATACTTCAGTATCGAAGGTAAACCCAGATTTGGCACATTTTCTGAGTTATAATCATAGAATATAGTGAAATACTAGATGGAAAAGTTGAGGTAAAAATATATGTCAAAGAAAATGATAATTTATATTTTATTTTGTTATATTTTGCTTTTCGAAGGAAATAAGTGGGCGACAAACCATAGGAAAGTAGGTAATACTGAAAAAGTAAAAGTTATGGGGTGGTATGAAAATAATAGGTTGAGAATATGAGATGTCCATATGTTTATATTGATTAGACACGTAGAGTTTTGGAAGATAAATCTCAGAAATGGGCTACTTATGTTGATAATTAGACAGTGAAGGGTCCACACAGATTGAACATCTACTGTGAGCCAGTAATTTTTTTCATAATTATTTATGAAATAATTTATTATTCTGCTATAACCTTAGCAAAGCAGTTTTGATAAAATGGTATGAATGATATAGAAATAAATGAATTCATGTATCTTGTAGAAATGTGTGGACAAATGTATATAAATATGAAATGTGGACTTGGGAAAATGATGTCTATGATATTTGTCTTTTTAATTGTATGGTAAAGGGAGCATATGCCATTTTTTCTAGAGGGGCCATTCCTGTTTTCTGCTTATGTCCTCTGGTTACAGATGTCTCCAGAAATAGTGTCTACAAGCTTTGTTCCAAGACCAGAGGCATCCTGGAGACACTGACAAATAAGTTGGTAAATGACCATATCCAAGATTAAAGCTGGTGATAACTGCAAATCAGAAAGTAATTGATGATGCTATACAGTTTGTCAATATTCAAATCCCTAGTCAACAGTATGGCTCCCTGAAGAAAGGCACCTTCCTACTACTCCTTTGCTGTTATGCATTGTACCAAAATTAAGTGACAGAGTTTGGGAAAGACATGATATAATAAAATTATTTATACCTTTTTTGTATTAGATTATAGAATTATCTCTTAAAGTGTGAGAAATCACTTCATTGATCTGTCATTTGTAATTATATCTGGATAATTTTCTCTAATTGGAACACATATAGTTATCAAAATAGACATTTAAATCTTATACCTTTCATCTATTTGAACTTTTCAAATGTAAGCTTCTCCATGGAAGACTTTGGGATGGGATACTATGGAATGATTTTAATTTAAGTTCTTTCCTCCCATGACACATGTGTGAATTACAGAAAACTTAACCATGATGTTCTAAGCATCTCAGTTAGTCTTTGATTTTGAAATTACACTCTTAAACAGAGTCACAAAACACCCTTTCATTTCAATGATGTGAAGCAAATCCCTGTGCTTCAATTAAGAGCAATTGGAGGGATCAGTGATAACAGAAGTCCACCTCCAAGCAGCGAGTAACAAGACGATTAAGAGCTCTGGCAGTTAGCCAGACTGCCAGGCTGTTTTTCATGGCTGTTACTTTACTGACAGTACCTTCATGACATTTGTACCTTGACACCAGAAGTGCTAACAGCTGCAGCACCAGTGGTAGAAAGGCAGGAAAGACCTTTTTCAGTTTTAGTTGCTCTCACAGATTGTCAGCACCCTAAGAGAATAAAGTCTGTGAAAACTGACTCCAGCCTGCTACATTCTTTGTGAAGATTTTTGGTGTGGTGACTGAAAAGCAATTTTGTTCCATGACATTGGACTTAGGAGAGGTAAGAGTTTTTCCAAATAGAAGATACATGTGGTAAACATGTGACAAATGGCAGTAACAAGGTTAGGCTGGGAGTTCATGGTTTTGAATGAAATATTTCAATAAAATTCTGTGCTCGGTTATTTTCTACAGAAATCCCTTTTTACAGACCCCAAACTGAAGAAGCCAAAGAAGACTAAAGGACAAAAATTCTAGTTACTTTGAAGTTGGATGGTATTCTTAACTAATAGTTACAGATGCAACACCATGACTTCTGGTGGCTGCTACTTAATAGTAGGGCTTTGGGCTATCAGGAAATGAAAAAGGTCAGAAGACAAGTGCATGTATGTGAAAAAGGAGTTCAAATGATAAAAGATGAGATGTGGTCCAAGAAAAGTTTATTTTTGGAACTATGCCAGGCCGTCTTTGTGCTTGCATTGTTATTCTTGGCACATCAGTGTGTCACTAACATTTGGATATTCTCTTGAGAATGAAGGTCCTAAAGGCATACACTACTGTTTACTATCAGGGTACCACTAGATATTGACAGGTCTTTTTCATAAATTGTTTCTTTTTTTATCATTTTAGTGTCTCTACCATTTTGGTCTTAAAAATATGACTGATTATTTAGCTAAACATAATTAACTTTCCATAATTAAAAGAGCATTTAAGAGACATTATACAACAATTAACTTACTATAAAAAATTTCCTATAGATGTACTGATACTAATAACATATGGGAAGTGTATGTGGATATAGCATAGGAGAAGTTTTTGCAAAACATCTGTATTTTTAATTTCATGATAACAGAGCTGTCTCCATACTTTCCTGAAAACACCATATTTGAAAAGCTGAATATAAAACTTTGTCTTATTTATATTTCAAATAGTCCACATACCCAATGAAAGAATCTTTAAACAGTATGAAAATCCACAAATATGAGAGATATTTAAGGGAAATAAATAATCTATTAATAACTTTAAGTGACTTTAAGTAAATAAATCTAAAGCAAACAGGAAAAGAAAAGAAAAATTTATAATCAAGCATAATCTAATCACTGTGTCTACTAAATTCTGTTACCTTCCTGTACATTTTGATATCGACAGGAGTTAAGAGAACTATGTAATTTTGTATAGCTGATGAGTGACTAGAATTTAGTAGTCTGAAATAGTGACTAGAATTCAGTACTCTGAAAACTAGAATTCAGCCCACTCTGAATTCCAGGGTTCTTTCTAATGTAATATTCCTGAACATGCTCAAAAAACTAAAATATCAGAGCATTTTTCTTTGGGCACTTTGTTGTGATTCATGTCAAAATGGAAACTTCAACTTGTGTTGAGAGAATATAAATACATTGATTAGATATGACAGCATTGCATCGCAGTAATTTTAAAAATGTTTGAGAATTAAATACATTCTTTTTTGTTTTGTTTTGCATTTAATTCTCAATTGAGCAATCAGAGTGAGAGAGGCCTTAAAAAAAAAGAGCTATGCATCATCCAGAATGTCCACAGGGAAGTCTGCACAATTTTTCCATTTCATTGCTAATGAGTCATTTTCACCTGACTCCTGCTCCCACCACTTCCCACCCTGAAGAGCCAGCTGTCATTTTCCACAGCTGAATAGGTTTGCTACCAGACAGGTGGCAGCAGGGTGGGGAAGAAATTGTGTCAGTGGGATATAGTTAATCTGGAATTAGGATTATCCACCTGGTATCATTAAAAAGTGTTTCGTAAATGGTTCACTACAATATAAACAACTCTTAACTTAAAAATTAAAGTTTTCAATATCCTTGGAAAGACAGGAATATTTACCATTAATTGAATATTTGAACTGTCTTCTACACAGTGCTAGACTAATGAAGTCCATTTAGAAATGACAGAATTTTGTATCCTATTTATAGGAAAAGTGGCTTGGACTGTGCTCTTCTGGAACCTCCTGTGTGCTTTAGTCTCTCTGAAAAAAAAAAAAAGAAAATGTGTCTTCACATCAGTAAAGTCAGGTTGAAGCTTCAGTGGTTTAATATACTTGGAAATAAGACAAAAGTTAAAGGAGGATGTGAGGTTAAGAAAATGTGATACTTAGTTTTACGTGTCATCTTAACTGGCCACAGGGTGGCCAGACACTTGGTCCTTCTGGGTGTGTCTGAGTATGTTTCCGGATGCAATTAACATTTGAATCCATAAGCTGAGTGAAGTGGAGTGCCCTCCCTAATGTGAGTGGACCCTATCCAAGCATCTGAACCTCTGAATAGAACAGAAAATCTAACTTTCTAGTGAGTAAGAGGGGATTCCTCTTACCTTCATGTTCAAACATCAATTTTCCCCTGCCTTCCAACTTGAACTGAAACATGAGCTTTTCTTGGGTTTGAGACCAGGACCTGCCAACTTTGTTTTTTTTTAATTTTTTATAAACATATATTTTTATCCCCAGGGGTACAGGTCTGTGAATCGCCAGGTTTATACACTTCACAGCACTCACCTTAGCACACACCCTCCTCAATGTCCATAACCCCACCCCCCTCTCCCAACCCACCTCCCCCCAGCAACCCTGTTTGTTTTGTGAGATTACGAGTCACTTATGGTTTGTCTCCCTCCCAATCCCATCTTGTTTCATTTATTCTTCTTCTACCCCCTTAACCCCCCATGCTGCATCTCCACTTCCTCCTATCAGGGAGATCATATGATAGTTATCTTTCTCCTATTGACTTATTTCGCTAAGCATGATACCCTCTAGTTCCATCCACATCGTCGCAAATGGCAAGATTTCATTTCTTTTGATGGCTGCATAGTATTCCATTGTGTATATATACCACTTCTTCTTTATCCATTCATCTGTTGATGGACATCTAGGTTCTTTCCATAGTTTGGCTATTGTAGACATTGCTGCTATAAACATTCAGGTGCACGTGCCCCTTCGGATCACTACATTTGTATCTTTAGGGTAAATACCCAGTAGTGCAATTGCTAGGTCATAGGGTAGTTCTATTTTCAACATTTTGAGGAACCTCCATGCTGTTTTCCAGAGTGGTTGCACCAGCTTGCATTCCCACCAACAATGTAGGAGGGTTTACCTTTCTCTGCATCCTCGCCAGCATCTGTCATTTCCTGACTTGTTAATTTTAGCCATTCTGACTGGTGTGAGGTGATATCTCATTGTGGTTTTGATTTGTATTTCCCTGATGCTGAGTGATGTGAAGCACTTTTTCATGTGTCTGTTGGCCATCTGGATGTCTTCTTTGCAGAAATGTCTGTTCATGTCTTCTGCCCATTTCTTGATTGGATTATTTGTTCTTTGGGTATTGAGTTTGCTAAGTTCTTCATAGATTTTGGACACTAGCCCTTTATCTGATATGTCGTTTGCAAATATCTTCTCCCATTCTGTCATTGTCTTTTGGTTTTGTTAACTGTTTCCTTTGCTGTGCAAAAGCTTTTGATCTTGATAAAATCCCAGTAATTCATTTTTGCCCTTGCTTCCCTTGCCTTTGGTGATGTTCCTAGGAAGATGTTGCTGCAGCTGAGGTTAAAGAGGTTGCTGCCTGTGTTCTCCTCAAGGATTTTGATGGATTCCTTTCTCACATTGAGACCTGCCAACTTTTAAACTGTATCTATAACCATTAGTTCTCCTGATTTTCTGGTCTTCAGAATTAGACTGAACTATACTACACAGCTCTCCTGCACCTCTACATTGCTGATGTATCAGTCTCCATATTTACATTTCCCATTCGCCCAATTTCTGGTAGTAACTTCTTTGAGAGTGGTGGAGGCTACAGACCTTAGGACAAGAAAAAGAAACTCATACCTAAAATATATGTAGATTCTAGTGGAGGAGAATTCCTTCCCTTCCAGGTTTCAAGGATACCAACATAACTTGGTAACTTGTTACCATGCAGCTGACTAAAGTCCTCACGGAGTAGGGCCAAATTGATGGCAGTGGGTGGGCTTAACATAGTTAGGACATTCTACAGTGGTAGTAGTTGGATCAGCTTTTTTGAATGAGGGCTCATGTTGTTGGAACTACACCTAACCTCTGTCTTTGACAAGGTTTCCACTCTGTTCATGAGTCTGCATGTTAATACTAGACTGACTGATAACAGGGACTGGCTTTAGTTAGTTGGCCAAGACATTCTGTATATTTGTTTGTGTGCTTGTTTATAATGTTTGTACTTGTTTTATAATGTCTTTACCTAGTGGATGGTAGCATACCCAACCCCATGTATGGTAAACATACCTTAACACAGTACCACAGACTGGGTGGCTTAAACAATTGAGGTATATTTTCTCACAGTTGTGGAGGCTAGAAGGTCAACATCAAAGTATTTCTAGGTTTGATTTCTCCTAATGCTCTCTTCTTGGCTTGCGGATGATCACCTACTCTCTGTGTCTTCACAAGGTTATCACTCCGTCTATGAATGTTTCTAGTTTAAATTTTCTCTTTTTTTAAAGATTTTATTATTTTATCTGACAGATAGAGACACAAGCTGGCAGAGAAGCAGGCAGAGAGAGAGGGGAAAGCAGGCTCTCCACTAAGCAGAGAGCCCAATGCAGGGCTCAATCCCAGGACCCTGGGATCATGACCCAAGCCAAAGGCAGAGGCTTTAATGCACTGAGCCACCCAGGCACCAATCCTCTTCTTTTTTTAAAATATTTATTTATTTATTTATTTATTTATTTATTTATTTGAGAAAGTGAGAGAGTATGTGATCAGGGGGACAGGCAGAGGGAGAGAGAGAAAATCTCAAGCAGACTCCCTGCTGAGCATGGGCGCCCGGACATGGGGCTCAATCTCAAGTCCTTGAGATCATGACCTGAGCTGTAACCAGTCATATGCTCAACTGACTGAGCCACCCAGGTGCCCTATCAAATTCTTATAAGGACACCATTTATATTGTTTTAGGGCCTACCTAAAGACCTCATTTTAATTAATTACCTCTTTAAGACCTTATCTCCAAATATGGTTACATTTTGAGGCACTGGGGATTAGGACTTCAACGTGAGTTTTGGAGGGGCACAATTCAGCCCATAACACCAATCTTCTAATCTTATGCCTCCCAGTCCCTGAACAATGAATCAAGCCATTTGCCACTGTCCACTGACATTTTATGTGTTCTTATCCTAGGCTATTTCTCTTTCAACAGGCAGGTTATAAAGACTTTTATTTTCCCTTTGTGCAAACCCAAAATCCATGTTAAAATGACAAAAAATCAGAAGACTCATGTAAGATAAATTCATGGTGACCAAAGGTGAGTGAAGCAGGATTATGAATAATGAGACAACTCACCTCCTTTTGGGTTAAATCACCTAGGATTTCTGGGCAAGTTTTGATCTACTTTGAAAGAAATGGAAAAAAAAGATAGGTTGGCAAAGGCCATAACCTTTTACAAGATAGATCTTGAGATACAGCAACTAACATATGTAAAACTGAGTTTAGAAAGAACTTTCTCATCTATTATTTCTTGAAAATTTCATTATAAGCATTTGCGTAGACAGGGAATCTGACATCATTTTTTCCATTCTAAGGCATTAGCTCAGAAATGTTAAATTACTTTCTCAAAATCTAAGAGTGGCAGAAGCTTGAGGAAATCTGACTGATTCCAGATGTAGCAGTCTCTTCACTACAACACACTGTCTTAAAAGACAGATTGAGTTTGCTGAGAAGACAAGAGTGAAATATGAAAAGCAAACTGGAGGAGGGAATTAAAAAAAATAAGAACCATAACACTGCCATTCATTATAATTTCTTATTTTGCTACATCAATTCATAATTAAAGGGGGAAGTAATAGTGATATTTATTAAATGTTTATTATATGGCATGCACATTGGTAAGCTTATGTGCATTATTTCATTTAACTTTCTCATTAATTTCATGAAATAGGAAACAAAAATGATGCACCATGTCTTCACTAAGAAATAATAACAATAATGGGACACAGAATTCTAACTCCCAAGTAATTCTTCCTAATGAAAGCCCAAACTGAAAGAAACATAATGGTTTACATTCTTAAGCAAGTTTTTGTTGTTTACTCTTACAAACTTCAAGGGAAAAAAAAATCAGTTTTCTTTTTTTTAAAAATTCTGTGCTCTAAGGCATAGAGTAGAAATGTATAATTGTCACATGTTAAGAAAAGAAGGAAGGGAAAACAAAGGAAGGAAAAAAAAGGAAAGTAATTAGGAGGGAAGGCAGGCAGGAGAAAAGTAGAGATAAAAGAAGTGAAAAGGAAACAAATGTGTAATCCCTCTGTTCATAATTCCTCACAAAATTTATATTCCAGTTTAGTTATTTGAAATAAAGTATATTATATATATGGGTAGCTTTGCTCTGATTTTGATGTGGCCACATTCATGAATCTATCAAAGAGTAAATTTAGGAAAATACAATTTTCACTGAGTAGAAAATTTCATTGGAACAGTGAACTTCATTAGAAATAAAAAGAACATGGATGACCTCATACATGTAAATTCCTTCCAGGTAACCAAACAAGGTGTACTTATATAATTTTCAAATATGTTTAAAATGTAAGTCACTTATAAGATTTAAATAACCAATACATATTGCAAATTTCTTAAATCAAGGGAATAATAAAGATAATTTAACATTGTAAATGTTAGGTATGGTGTATAATTATTACAATAAAACTTCTAAAAAACCTGAAATATAGGTATAAGTTAATGTGTTAACTGTTTTTTCTTTTATTTCAACCTTTTAAAAAGTTTTTTATTTAAATTTCATCTGGTCAACACACAGTGAAATATTAGTTTCAGGGGTAAAATTTAGTGATTGAACACTTATATACAGCACCCAGTGTTCATTAATATGAGTGCCCTCCTTAACCCATAATCCATTTAATCCATTTAATCCAACAGATTGAAGGTCAGTGGGAGGGTGGCCATTACCCTCCCACTGACCTTCAATCTGTTCTCTATAGTTAAGAGTCTGTTTCCTGGCTTGCCTCTTTCTCTCTTTTTAAATATTTTATTTATTTATTTATTTGTCAGAGAGAGAGAGAGAGAGCACAAGCAGGTGGAGCAGCAGGCAGAGGCAGAAGCAGGCTTCCCACTGAGCAAGGAGCCCAATGTGTGGCTCTATCCCAGGACTCTGGTCCTGAGTCAAAGGCAAACACTTAACCCCCTGAGCCACTCAGGCATCCCTCTTTTTTATTCTGTAAAAAAAAAAAAAAATCTTAAATTCCACATATGAGTGAAATAATACAGTATTTGTCTTTCTCTGGTTGACTTATTTTGCTTAGTATACTTCTCCCTATTTCCATCCATGTCATTGCAAATGGCAAGATTTCATTCTTCTGTTATGGCTGAGTAATATTCCATTGTATATATAAACCGCATCTTTATCCATTCATCAGTCCATGGATATTTTATAATGGATATTATATAATGGATATTTTATAATGCTGCTATAAACATCAGGGTATATGTATTCCTTAGAAAAGCACTATTTTTGTATTATTTGAGTAAATACTTAAAAGAGCAATTGCCAGATCATAGAGGAAACTTCACGTTGTTTTTCAGAGTGGCTGCACCAGTCTGCATTCCCACCGACAGTGCATGAGGGTTCCCTCTTCATTAAATTCTTGCCAACACATACTTTTTCTTGTGTTTTTTTATTTTATCCATTCTGGTAGGTATGAGATGCTATCTCATTGTGGTTTTGATTTGTATTTCCCTGATACTGAGTGATGTCGAGCATCTTTTAATGTGTCTATATATGTCTTCTTTGTAGAAATATCTGTTCATGTTTTCTATCCATTTTTTAACTGGATTATTTGTTTTTTACGTGTTGAGTTTTATAAGTTCTTAAATATTTTGGATACAAACCTTCTATCAGATCTGTCATTTACAAATATGTTCTTCATTGGGTAGCTTTTTAGTTTTGATGATTGTTTCCTTCACTGTGCAGAAGCTTTTTATTTTGATGAAGTCCCAATGGTTTACTTTTGCTTTTGTTTCCCCTGCCTCAGAGGCATATCTAGTAAGAAGTTCCTATGGCTGATGTCCAAGAAGTTACTACTTGTGTTCTTTTTTAGGATTTTTATGGTTTCCTATCTCACACTTATATCTTTCATTCATTTTGAATTTATTTTGTGTATGGTGCTAGAAAGTGGTCCAGTTTCATTCTTTTGCATATTGCTGTCCAGTTTTCCCAGCACCATTTGTTGAAGAGACTGTCATTTTTCCATTGGATATTATTTTCTGCTTTGTCAAAGATTAATTGACTGTATAGTTACGGGTTTATTTCTGGGCTTTCTATTTTCTATTTTGTTCTATTGATCTATCTATGTCTCTGTTTGTTCAGTCTAATACTGTCTTGATTACTACAGGTTTGTAATATACCTTGAAGTCCAGAATTGTGATGCCTCCAGCTCTGCTTTTCTTTTTCAAGGCAGCTTTGGGTATTCAGGGTCTTTTGTGTTTCTAAACAAATTGTAGGGTTGTTTACCCCAACTCTGTGAAAAATGCTAGTGATATTTTGACAGGGATTGCACTAAATATGTAGATTGCAGGGCACCTGGGTGGCTCAGATGGTTAAGCCTCTGCTTTAGGCTCAGGTCATGATCCCAGGGTCCTGGGATTGAGTCCTGTATCAGCCTCCTTGCTCAGCAGGGAGCCTGCTTCTCCCTCTCCCTCTGCGGCTCCCCCTGCTTGTGTGTTCTTTCTCTTTCCGTCAAATACATAAATTCCTTAAAAAAATAAACAAATATGTAGATAGCTTTGGGTAGTATGTACATTTTAACAGTATTTGTTCTTTCAATCCATGAGCATGTAATGTCTTTCCATTTCTTTCTCTTATCTTTAATTTCTTTCATCAGTTTTTTATGGTTTTCGGAGTACAGATCTTTTACCTCTTTGGTTAGGTTTATTCCTAGGTGTCTTACGGTTTTTGGTGTGCTCATAGATGGGAACGATTCTTTGATTTCTCTTTGTGCTGCTTCATTATTGGTGTATGGCAATGTCACAGATTTCTGTACACTGATTTATATCTTGCAACTTTACTGAACTCATTTTCAGGTCTAGCAATTCTTTGGTGGAAACTTTGGGCTTTCTCTATGGGGCATAATGTCATCTGCAAATAGTGAATGTTTGACTTCTTTGCTGATTTGGAAGCCTTCAATGTTGTCTCATTGCTGAGGCTGAGTACTATGTTAAATAACAGTGGTTAGAATGTATACCCCTTCATTCTGTCTGACTAGAGAGGAAGTTTGTTTGTTCCCATTAAGAATGATATTAGTTGCAGGTTTTTATATATGACCTTTATGATATCAAGGGATGTTCCCTCTATCCTTGCTTTGTTGAGGTTTTTTTTCATGAAGGGATGTTGCACTTTGTCAAAGGCTTTTTCTTCACCTCTTGAGAGGATCATATGGTTCTTATCCTATTTTTCTTAATGCAGTGTATCATGTTGATTTATTTGCAAATATGGAACTACCTTTTAGCCCAGGAATAAATACCACTTGATTGTGGTGAATGATTCTTTTAATGCACTTTTGGATTTGATTTGCTAGTATTTTGTTGAAAATTTTTGCATACGTGTTAGAGATATTGGCCTGTAGTTCTCATTTTAGTGGAGTCTTTGGTTTTGGAATCATGGTAATGCTGACTTCATAGGGTGAGCTTGGAAATGTTCCTTCCATTTCTAATTTTTGGAATAGTTTGAGAAAAATGAGTATTAACTCTTCTTTAAAATTTTGGTAGAATTCACCTGGGAAGCAGTTTGGCCCTGGACTTTTGTTTGTTGGGATATTTTTTTATTGATTCAATTTCTTTGCTGGTTATCAGTTTGTTCAAGTTATCTATATCTTCCAGTTTCAATTTTAGTAGATTATATGTCTAGGAATTTATTCATTTCTTCCAGGTTGTCCAATTTGTTGGCATATAGTTTTTCATAATACACTCTTATATTCCTTTGTATTTCTGTATTGTTATTTCTCCTCTCTCATTTGTGATTTTATTTATTTAGGTACTTACTCTTCTCTTTTTAATAAGTCTGGGTAGGGGTTTATCAGTTACTTTTTTTCAAAGAACTATCTCCTGGTTTCATTGATAAGTTCTACTGTTTACAAACTACTTTGGTTTTTGTTCTTGGGAACTCTTTATTTCTCTTTCTATTCTGAATGATGGCCTTGCTGGATAGAGTATTCTTGTCTATAGATTTGCTATCTTTTAGCTTGCCAAGTTTTCTATGGAGACATCTACTGCTAACCTTGTGGGTATTCCCTTGTAAGTAAGGGACTTCCTTTGTATGGCTCCTTTTAGATTTTTTCTTTATTACTATATTTTTCAAATTTAACTATAATATGTCTTGGGATTAACCTGCTTTTGTTCATTTTGATGAGAGTTCTTTGTCTTTTGGATCTGGATGTTTGTTTCCTTCCCCAGATTAGGCAGTTTTTAGTGATTCTTTCCTCAAATAAACCTTCCCTCTTTTTCTTGCTTCATCTTCTGGGAGTCTTATGATATAAATTTTATTACGTTTGCTGGAGTCACTGAGTTCCCTAAGTCTACAGTACTCATAAGTATCATTCTTTCTCTCTTTTGTTCAGCTTCATTATTTTTCATAAGTCTATCTTCTATGTCACTTATTCATTCTTCTGCTTCTTCCACCCTTGTGGTTATAACATCCTATCAGTTTGGAATCTCAGATATTGCATTTTTCATTTCAGCCTTATTGGTATTTTTAGCTCTTTTCTCTCTGTGGTAAGGGAGTTCCTGATGTCTTCCATGCTCTTCTCAAGCCCAGTGTATATCCTTATGATGTTGCTTTAAATTCTGCATCAGGCATATTATTTTTATCTGTTTCAATTAGATCTCTGGCCATGACCTTTGCTTATTTTTCTTTTGGGATGAATTACTCCATCTTGATATTTTGTCTAGTTCTCTGTCTTCTTCTCTGTGTTAGAAAAACCTGTTATGTTTCCTACTGCTTCTGAAGAAGAGGTCGTATTATGTTCAGGGTCTGGTGCACCAGGAAGGGTCTCTGGTGTGTGCTGTGTTTTAATTGTCTATCCCTCAGGTCAGTCATCTGTAGCAATTGGACAATGTTTAGAACTTGATCTGAGTGTGGTGAGTTTTCACTGTCTATGCTCTGGTCTGCTTGTTAAATGAGACCTAATGCTATTTCCATTAGAACTGAAGCTTTGCAGAACTGTATGAGCAATAGATGTGATACATGTGGGGGTTCATGCTGGTCTTCTGTGAAAGGAGCCTGCTGCACTGGTCCTTAGGCACACCAGAGGAACACAAGGGAATAGAACTTAGTGTAAATTGGTTAGGCAGCCAGTGTTGGCACTATGCTGTTTACTGACACTGGTTTATGATGAGGGGTGAGAGAGGGATATGTCACTATTCAGTTCATTTGTTTCCAGAGAGTGGAGTTCATTCTTTCTGCTCTCAGGGAAGTCTCCCAGAGTGAATAATTGCCTTTCATGTGTCCTAGGCGTTTTTCAGATTGCTCTTTTTACAAAGTCTGTCTCCAGGTTGCTTACCTTCCTGAAGCAGCACAGTACACTTAGGGTTGTTGACTTTTAAAACTATAAACCTTAAGGACCCATTGTGGCAAGGACCTGCACTCATTTTCTGGAGGAGGGTCTTGCCTCACTGGGACTGATGAAGTTTGACCCAGTAGGGTGGTTACCAGAGTGCAGGGGAATGGGATTTGGAATAAAGCAGGTTAAATAGCCAGTGTCTAAGTTAGCCACCCCCCAGCAGGTGTATCTGCATCTATGCTAAGAGGGAGGGGGGAGTGAAATGGTGCTCACCAGTTCCTTTGTTTCAAGAAATCAATTCCACCTCTCACAGATGTACTCCAAGAAGCAGGAACAATACCCCTGAGCCCATCTCCATCGCCACCCTCTGTCATGTGCTCTAGGCAATCCTCAGGCTGCATCATCTGTCCCAGGATTAATTCTGTCCAGGAGTAGGGCAGCACCCTATGGGTTCTATTCCAGCAAAGCCCACTGACCTCTAAAATTCCAGTCTTGTGGTGTCTGGGTGGCTCAGTCAGTTAAACATCTGCCTTCAGCTCAGGTCATGATCCCAGGGTTCTGGGATTGAGCCCCATGTCCAGCTCCCTGGTCAGCAGGGAGCCTGCTTCTTCTTTTCCCTCTGCCTGCCACTCCCCCTGCCTGTGCTCAATCACTCTCTCTCTCTCTGTCAAAGAAATAAATACAGTCTTAGACAAACAAACAAACAAAAAAAGAAGAAACTCCAGTCTTTGAGACCCACTGATTCCAAAAACTCACAAAAATCATTCCCTCACATTTTCCCAGTCAATGGCTTTGTTGAAGTGTATCCCTTGTGCATATCCCTGTGCACTCCTTTTTCTCTCTTCCCTCTCTCTATGACCAGGGCTCTCTCACTTCCACAATATCTATGAACCATTTCTCCCCCAAACCACATCTCTCTACTTCCTACCTTCCTTGATGTGGCTTTTTTCTCCCTCTAGCTGTGCAGGTTGCTCTGTCAGTCCTCAGGTCAATTTCATAGATCTTCAGAATGATTTGATAGTTATCTATCTCTGTTTGAGGGTTGAGGCAAGCCTAGGGTCTTCCAGCTATGCCACTAGTTTAGCTCTACCAACCTATTTCAGCTTTCTTGAATTACAATTCACATAAAAAATTGTAAGATATTAAATGCACTGTGATTATTTGATGTACAGATACATCGTGAAAGCATTCCCCCATCTAGTTAACATTTATTTATTTATTGTAAGAATATTTGAACTTCGCTGTCTCAGAAAATTTCAGTTACACAATAGTGTTATCAACAGTAGTCACTGTGTTTTACTTTAGATCCTCAGTTTTTTTTATCTTATACTTAAAAGTGTATACTTTTTGACAAATGTCTCCTTATATCTCCCATCCTCTAGCCCTTGACAACCACTTTTTGACTCTGTTTCTCTTTAATTAATTGAAGAGTTGCTCTTCGATTAACTTTGGATTTAGTTTGTTCCTTTTCTAGTTCCTTGAAGGTAAAGTTAGATTGGTTAAGATCTTCCTTTTTCCTTAATGCAGATTTTTCTTTTCTTTTCTTCTTTTCTCCTTTATCTTTATCTTTTTTGTTTTTTCTTGTTTTTTCTTTTCTTTTCTTTTTTCTTTTTTTGCTATGCACTTCCCTCTTAGAATTGCTTTCATTGCATCCCATAAATTTTAATATGTTGCATTTCCATTTTTATTTATCTTAAGATTTTTTTTTTTAAATTTCTCATTTGATTTCTTCTTTGACCTATTTGCTGTCCAGGAGCATGTTGCTTAATCTCCTTGTATTCATGAATTTTCATCTTGTATTTGATTTTGATTTTCATACCACCGTGGTCAGAAAAGTTACTTGGTATAATTCTAATACTCTTGAAGTTACTGTCTAATGTTGTCTAACCTATTTCTATTTTTTTTTATTTTTTTAAGATTTTATTTATTTATTTGACAGAGAGAGCGAGCGTGCACAAGTAGGCAGAGAGACAGATAGAGGGAGAAGGAGAAGCAGGCTCTCTGCTAAGCAGGGAGCCTGATGCGGGGCTTGATCCCAGAAACCTGGGATCATGACCTGAGCTGAAGGCACGCACTTAACCTATTGAGCCACCCAGGTGCCCAGCCTATTTCTATTCTTAAAAAAAGTTCCAGGAATCCATAGAAGAATGTGTATTCCTCTGTTGTTGAAGGAAATGTTCTACAAATATGTTAAGACTGTCTGCTCTGATGTGTAGTTTAACTTCATTGCTTGCTTATTGGCATCCTGTGTGTATTATGTGTTAAATGTTTTAACCTATTGAAACCCATGAAAATTGGATTAAAGTGATGTTCATCTCTGTTTATTATAAAATATAAATTATAGAGGAAAATTAAGTCTGGAAAGCAATGACTAAATAGATATCTAGTGTTTAAAGTGTTATATCTATGTGTTGATATGGTTAACCAGTATAACAGTATATAGTCATTTTCTATATAACTAAATAGAGCCTGTTTCTTAACAGGTGACCTTCAAGGATTGCTATTTAGTGCCACTCAAGATCTACTAGCATCATTTTTGCATGACTACTGCAAAAGGATATCTTTACAGAAATCAGTTCTTTTTTGAAGTTTATAACTTGGACCCTGTTTTCAGAAAGCAGGTACAGTTCATTTTTTTTTATTAATCTGTTGTTACAGTTGAAAAGAATGTTGAAGGGGAAAAAATACATAAAACCTGTGTATATCATTCATGAAACTCCTTAGCAGCTCAATATATTAAAGTCAATATTTTATATACTGAAAAGAAGAAAGTGTATTATCTTTAAATTGAAAAAAAAAACTTGATTGTATCATTTAAACACACTCTACAAATATTCTGGAGATAATATTAATGAAAAGTAGTAAAATATTTTGTCTTTATTAAACTTATGGTTTTATATGAGCATGGCAAGAACATAAAGATTGTGTTAAATCATTTGAAACAAAAAGACAAACAGTACTCTGATGTACCCTCCTCTATTTCTTTCTCAACAAATATATGCTATGCTAATGGATCGATTTTGTTTGTTTTGATGACTTGAGTTTGAAGACAGTGCTTAACCTATATAAACAGGAAGTCATGGGCAGAATGAGTTTGAGTTCCTCACCTTCTTAGGGCATCTTTTGAATGAAAGTGATTACTACAGTGTTTTTTCAGCAGCTCCACATTCTTATATACTTATTCAGCAACCCAAATCATTAAATAATAAATGCATCTTTCTGGATCTAAGAGTCCTTTAAAATTAATACATTAAAATATTTTAGAATACATGATCAGATCCATGTTTAATATTTATGAGTAAGTGGACATCAACAGATCTCAAATTAAATCCAACATGTACTGCTTAACTATAATATTTGTGATGTATCTGGGGCACCTGGGTGGCTCAGTGGGTTAAGCCGCTGCCTTTGGCTCAGGTCATGATCTCAGGGTCCTGGGATTGAGTCCCGCATCGGGTTCTCTGCTCAGCAGGGAGCCTGCTTCCCTCTCTCTCTCTCTGCCTACCTCTCTGTCTACTTGTGATCTCTCTCTGTCAAATAAATAAATAAAATCTTTAAAAAAATTATTTGTGATGTATCTTTAGATAATCAACCAAATAGATCAATTCATTTTACATAGACTTATTTACCTCTGTTTTCTAATTATTTATAAAATATTGACAATATCATAACTAATTTCAAGGCTTCTATATATCTCTCCTCTAATTTGTTAGGTTAGTTTAAATAAATTTATTCAAAATATTAGAATGTATTTTACTCAGTTTATTCTATGTTTTCAGTATCTTCAGTCTTAAAATTTGGAGTTTTAGAAAGAAAGTGACCAAATCTGAATCTGGGGATAGTTCTGAAGGAGAAAGTAACTGTCAGCAGTTTGGCCAGGACTTTCTACAAGTCAGGCCCAAATTCTGGAAAGTAACTGCAGAAAACTTTACATATGAAATGCCTTTCTTTCACTCTATTAAATCATATCAGCTTTTCATTTTTATTGAAGGCCCTTATTGAAGGCTCATACAATATGAGGTGTCCTTAGATTAATTTTGTGGAGTAAAGCAACCATGAAGTTGACATTTCCCCAAAGACTAGGAAACAAGAGGAGAAAAAAGATAAAGAAGTGGGTAGAAATTCTCTGATAGTGAAACTCCAAACCATTGGAAAAGAATAGTTTGCCATAAATTAGTGCATTGCTACATTCCAATATTAGACAGATTTTTCAGCCAAATTTTGCCATCATAGTTCTATTAGTAGCAATAAGAATGATCTCAGAATAGGTTACATATACAAAATAAAATTAAAATAATCATCTTTTTTTTTCTATTTACAAATTACATAGACACTTCTTGGAAGATACATAAAGCATTTTGTCCTTAACTCTTAATCACAAGAACGTCTTTACAAATCAAAGTCTATATTAACTTCCTACTTGGGTGATAACTGTGAGTACCAGAGATAAATTATATGTAGACACTTTAATTAGATTTTGTAATGTTGGAAACCATTTATTTGTGGTGCCTGTAACATTTTCAAAGAAAGACTACTGAACACAGCACAGCAGCTGTAGGTAAGAGTATTTTGGGTCTAATTCTCACTTCCAGATGGATGATTGATATGCAATTTAGATTTATGGTAGACATATCAGCAGATAGAAATAGAATGAAGTAAATGTATTTCCCACCTGTGAACTGGTGCACTCTATCAATTACCAGCTGAATTGTATTAAATTCAAGTAATTGAACAGAACTCTAATTAATTTTTGAGAGGAGAGTTTTTGTCAAGCTATTAATAAATCCAGGTTTCAAGTTGATAATATAGAGCTTATTTAACTGTACAGGGAACCTATGGTTGCAGGTTTGGAATAGCACAGTCCACTCTTGTTAAGTCACTTTTGTTATTACTCTGCCCAACTAATTGAAAACCACAGTGGTAGAATAGGAAGCAATTGAAACAAATGAGACAGACTGAGCACTCCAAAAAGACATAAGTGAATTAGAATTGATGAATCTGATGAGAGTGGATTCATGGTGTCACTTTAAATAAAGCCCCATTTTATTCATGTACTTGCACCTCATCTGTCACTACAACTACTAAAAACATCCAGGGGAGGCACTGACAGTTTTATCTTGACATAATCAACTAAATTCCTGCCATAATAAGAGGCAACATATATTAAAAGCGGTCCTGAGTTTATCCTCTGAGAATGAGATATTTCACTCAATAACTTACACAACTTTTATCGAACAGGCATTGGCTTAGCTCCAAAAGAGCTTCATTCCATTAAAGAAGCGTCTGAGGGGTTCTAGGTTTATAGATTTTCAGAATTGGCAGAATTCTGTTCATATATTAAAAAAAAATTCTCTATTCCTTACTCTCAATGTATGCAATCATAGAGTACTATAGCTAATAAAAATAGTGGGAAGTTCTTTCACTTTCAAAAATGGGAATTTAATTTTTATCATAATGGTCTTGACAATTACATCATGACTTGAAAGGGGAAAAGAGAACCTTTTCACATATATTAGTTGCTACATGTGTATTGAGTATATTAACAGCACTGCTACTTGTTATGCATCCAGAACTGACAATTGAAAATAATGGGGGAAGTCCATGGAGATTATTTTTGGTGAATATTTGAAATTTTTAAATAACTGGATAGTCCTTCGGGGTTAGTGTGTCAAAATCAATGCGAATGTAGAATTTTTAATTGCAAGTAAGGAAGATGGAACAGTTCCTTCCAAAATTGTTATTCAATAATAAAATCTTTATTTTGAAGTGTTTGTTATAAACATCTGTATTTTGCCATTTATAAATAATAGTATTTTTATATACTATTTTATTTTGTAAACTATTAAATACTATATTTGTAGTTTTTTGTCTTTCAGAAGATACTATTTTGAAATCTTTTATAGGAACATTTGCTATATAAAGTATACAAAAATATTTTAATATGTGAACTGAAAAAGAATGACTTAAGTAATTTCTCACTTGGCATGAAATATTATATAATATTAAGGTTTATGAATGTCTTAGATAACATTTATCTCTCTCTACCTGCTAGTGGTAGAGGTGGGAGGGGGTGATTTGAGTTGACTACCAAGGGCTTATATTTAATATCAGTATATTCATAGAAGACACAGTGAATTAATATTTTTCAAGTTGGAATTCCTAAAAATATGAAAGAAAACTGGGTTTGCCCAAAACAAGAAGAAAGAAAAAAGAGTAATAAATTTTGATGTGAAAATATGCCAGACTGCCTGATTTATAGTGCATAAACCTTTGCAACCAGGATGCATGGCATTCATAAACTCTAAACATTCAAACACTTTGAGCAGTATGAATATATGCAAAATACCTCATACATGATACTTGTCCAGTAAACAATAACTTTTATTGAATATTTCTGTAGTGAAGAGAATTAACGGAAACAGAGAAAATGCTGACATTTAGGCTATGTCATACTTTCCTATACTTTTAAATTTCAAGGAAGACTGAGTGTGGAAAATAAAACCAAAAAAAAAGATTTTTCTGAAGCAGTTTTCAAATATAAGAAAGTTTATGTCTAATCTTGCTTACATACCAGCAATTGAAACCCTTAGCCTGAGTGCTCAGCCACCTGAACACTTCAAATCTATCCTACAAAATATGAGAAGCTCTTTTTCTACCAGTAAATGTCTGAAATTCTGAAACTCGGTTGATCTCTCTGTACAAAGCCTCGTATACAGGGTGAATCCCAGACAGACATTGATTAATGAGATACAGACTTTCCCTAAAATTTTCACATTTGCTGAATGTATTGAAGTGATTTTGATAAATGGAAAGATTACAGGCTCTGGAATAAGGCTGACCCAGGATTGAATCTCTGCGGTAAATTTGCTAGCTGTAGGAACTTGACTTAATAGCTATGGACCTCAAATTGCCTTAAGCTTTAAAAAGTGGATGATGTCTCGTTTTGTAAGAGTGCAAGTGGTTGAAATTAAGCAGGTCTATCATCTATCATCTCTCTATCTATCATCTATCTATCATCTATCTTTCCACATTCTTCTCTCTTTTATTTTTCTTTCTCTTTCTTTCTTTCTTACACACTTTTTGGAGTTTGGTTTCTGAAAGGTGTTTAAAATGATGACTATTGTGATAGAATAAGTACTATACTATTTTACCACGGAGTGGAACAAAACTTTACAGGGTCTTATAAGTTGAATGAAGAAAAAAAGAGAAAGAAAGAGGAAGAAAAAAAGTCAGGGAGGAAGGGAAAGAGGAAGGAAAGAGAGGGAGTAAAAGGAAAGTAAAGAAAGAGAGATGAAGGGAGTGAGGAAGACCGTGGGGGCAAGAAGAGAAAAAAAAATAATAGACACTGCTCCTTTTTATCCAATAATAACATTTGCACCCTGGGGCTACTGTGCTATAAGGTTAACAGAGAAAAGTGATGATCTGTCACAAATATTAGAAATGGAATACGAAAGAATCTTCCATTTATAATTGAAACAATGACTATATAATTCTCTGCTGGATTTCGTGTTGGCACATAATACTATTTCCCCATTCTTGTCCTCTCCAATACATTAGGGAGCCTGGGGGCCTAAGAACTGCCTTTCTCAGAAGACTTACTACCAAGGTTCAAGATTAAGTGCAGTTTAACTGGAAACCTGTGATATCAAAGGTGTAAGAGAATCAGAAGTCCTATCATTGTCCTTCCAGCTACAGTGGCACCAGATCCTTTTTTTAGTATCCTGTGTTTCAGTGATAAAACCTATGATCATTGCTGGCAGTTATCTACAGTTTCTAACTGTTTGAAAGCTCACAGTTAATTGGAGACTTAGCAGCGGTCTTTCCTGACATTCATTCCCTCAGATCTTCTAATAGTTTATAAGCACCTAATATCTACATTCCTTTCTGCTTAAGATATCATGAGTTTTATTTTTTGTACCTAATCTAGACAAAGAGAATGTCTAAATATAAACAAAACACACACACACACACACACACACACGCCCCTAAAGAAATTTATAAATCAAAGGTATGTCATGTTTATAGATGGGAAGACTAATTTCAGAAAATGTCTTAATCCATCCTCAACTAGTTTTATTTTGGTGTAGCTTTACAAATAATTAAGATAGTGTGTTAGGGGTATAGCATGGACTCCTGAGGTAGACCTCTGGAATGAAATAACACAGATAATGTTCTATGTCTTCATAAAAATTTGGTATAAAATTTGGTATACAAGTGATATGATATACCCATAAGAAAAAATAAAATCAGGTCTCTCAGCATGCCATGAAAAATAAATAAACAAAAAAAAAACTCATTAGATTTCAAAGTTAAATTTACAGAGAATTTACAAAGCAGAATTTTGAACATTAGGAAGAAATATTGGTACTAATTTTATTACTTTAACATACATAAATATATTTTTTAAACAAGAAAAATAGTCTGTAAATGAACAAAATGACAGGTGTGGCAACAATTCAAACAAAAGAAAGAAAAAATAAGATTATACTAAAGATCTTGGTATCCAAACTTTCAGTAGCTCTGTTTTGTTTGTAAAGTAAAAACAAATTTTGATATTGGCAAATAGTAATTTTTACAGATGTACTATAGAATAACTTTGCAAGTTTACAGCATGGTAGATTGCTATTTTGTCTTTGGCTCTCTCCATATCTGTATTATTTGACTTTTAACTTTCCACTCTTAATAAAGGAATAAAGTGTATTTACCTTCTCTTTGACTTTGGGCTTAGCCATGTGACTCGCTTTGGTCAATAGAATGAAGCAAAATTCATAGTACATTAGCCCTAGGGGTTAAGATACATTGCATATTTCCACTAACTCTGTTGCTCTTTTCCCATCACCATGAAAAAAGGAGAAAAAGAGATATGTAGAGCCACCCCAGGTGAATCATCCCAGCTAAGCCTAACCTTAATTAATTAAACCCTCAGCTGTCTAACATTAAACTCGTGATAATAAGTGATCATTGTTTTAAAACAGTGAATTTGGGGATGGTTTGTTTTGCAGCAATGATCAACTGATTCAACTATTATTCACAAGCAAATTTATGTTTCTCTCATTCTTGCTACTCATTATCTATAAATTGTTTTCACTGTCCTTCCCTAATTTCACTGTTCGCATTATTAATCCTATCCTGCATGCCCATTACACCGTTTCCCTTCTTTCCATGTTTGAGATCAAGGTCAAATTAAACCATTTCTATGATACGTATCAGTATCCTTTTTGATAAAATGAAAGACACATGACACATACTGAATGATATCCACATTTGTTCATCTGCTTTTATTTCCCATACAGCAGTTTTTAAAGCTAGGTACTTCAATTTTATAATCTGAACCTTATATAGTTTTATACACAGTATATGTTTAATATTTGAATAAAAAATCATAAGAAATGATGGATATAATCTATATCCATATATGGATATATGAATATCTATATCTATATCCATAGATATCATCTATATCCAATCATTACAAAGACATATTTTTTATATTGCACAGAGGAATTAATTTCCTTTACAAATTATTCCTCCAGATTTAAGTTTTGTTCTTACTTTTCTATGGAGACTATGATTCAAGGAGAGTTCAAATGCAAATTAGATAAGTTGATGATCATGCCTTTACAGAAGTTAAGTAATCTTCAAATAATGATCCTTAGGCCTAATATGTCAAAATAAGGAAATGGAAAATCCCTATAACTAATGTATGGTGAGTTAACTAATTAGACTATTAGCAATAAAGATTATAGGGTAAGTGGTTTTTAAGTGACAGTATTCTGCCTTAGTAAACTTTAAGAGGCAGTAGCTGGGTTTCAAAAAATGGAACATTATTGCATAAATGGTATACTTCACTTAATACAGCAACATTTTTTTCCATTGAAAATAAAGTTTAAAATATCTATATTTTTTGTGCTGTATCAACTCAGAAACTGATATCTCTATATGCTCTAGTGATTAGTTCATGTATGAAACCATAATAAGTTGTCTACAATTGAGCACAGTGGCACCAGAACTTTTATTCAGTCTATTCTATTCTAAAACCATGATTGCAAAGGTCATTTAAAAAGTTGTGTTTTTTACCTAATTTGTGCCTCACATGTTGAAGATGGGGAATAGTAAGAAATAGATTATCTTCAGGAAAAAGTTTTTGACCACACACGATTTAGGTGACTTGGAGAGCAATAGTTTACATATAAGATGGTATAAATAGGTTTCAGAACAAAGAAAAAGCTTAAGATTTGGGGTTGCTTATAGTACTTAAAATATTTTTTTTTTTTTGCTTCTTTATGGAATGATGGAAATTCACAGAATTAGCTTGACTACTGCCTCATAGACTAAATCTAGAGACAATATATTATATTAAATACTTCATACTATCTGTGTTTCTCATATAGGTAAGTTCTTAAAATATTTAAACATTCCACTCATATTCTAAATCTTTTAATAATATTTTAATATTTTAAATATTTAATATGAAGCTAACATGTGGGCTAGAAAGTATTAAAGTATCTCTGAGGTTTGTTTGAGATACAGTAGAAGGTGAAAAATGGCCTTTGTGTTTATATGTCACTATAGCAAATCACTGTTTTAAGATTTCAGTGATGCATAGCAGTGGAAATAACAGAGATGAGTACAATAGACTTTTCCATAGACTGTGTTTTCCAGGTCATTTAATCCTCTCTCATGTCTTCCGAACACTTCAACAGCATTAATGATAACAGATTGTCACATGATTGTCCTCATGATGATCTGTTTGGGTAGAAGATAAAAAATGCTCTGCTCCCAAAGCTATAGGTAAAAATACAGTGATCATCAGCTCATCAACTTTGCACACATGCTCTATCTCTCTCCCTCTCTCATACACATGTGCATTGCTGTATTATGTCATTTTATTAGAAAGTATAAACTATCAAGATGGAAATTAAGAACTGGGAGATAAAAATTAAAAAGGCCAGTATATGCTGGCCATGAGTGATAAAAAAATCATGTCCTTTGATCTTGGAAATTCTCACATTCTCACTCATATCCATCCATGCAAGAATCTTTAAAAGAAATGCTAATAAATTTTATTACAATTCTTATGCTATAATTTATTATAATTTTAACAGATTAAAAATAGAATGTGAGACAATAGTTGGGAATCTAGAAATAGATATAGGACCATTTTATGAACTGAGAATTGACAGCCTTTCAGTGTTGGCCAGAAGACCCTATAGGAGGCAGACTAATTATACATGCAAAGCAATTTAGAAGTAATTCATAAAGTAGTAGACAGCTGAGAGAATAGTGTCAAGAAAATACTGGGGATGTGGGTTGAACCACTGTTGTGCTGTCCAGTAAAGATAAGTACTAGCCATATGTACTATTGAGCATTTGAAATGGGGCTTGTTTAAATTGAAATGTGTTGTAAAAATAAAATACAATACAGATTATCCAAGACTCAGTATGAATAAAAGTAAAATATTCTATTAATAATTTTATTTTTATCAAATGCTTAAATGATACTTTAGATATGTTATTTAAATAAAATATATTATTAACATTACCTGTTTCTTTTTTCTTTAAAATTACATAAGTGGCTTGCATTTGTGGCCTGCGTATTTATATTGAACAGGTCTGGTATAAGGAATTTTAGCAGTATCGTATAATTACTGATTAAGGCAATCACAAATTATTTAAGATTTGAATGTATCCATTTGCACCTCCAATTTAGTGGGTAGCTTTTATCATAAATCTATTAGACATGTTCCATTTTAAGACAACATTAAAAAAATAATTAAAAGCTGTTGCTTGAGCCAGTTTTTTACCTTCTGGGAAACTCAATTCCACAGTCTACTAGAACTTTTAAAGTCCTTGAAATACTTATCCAGAGCTTTTGGATACTAATTATTTTTTCTTCTAAAGCACTCAAAGATAATTACATTTAAGTGTTTGTGAATGAGAAAACTTTTAGTGGAAGTTATCTGTATAACTTGAGGAAGGGTCAGCATCAGCATATCCTGAGTGAAGTACCTGTGTAAAACCAATGTCTAACCAAACCAAAGTACACGGCACAGATCTGAACTATTCTCAGTGCCACTTCTGGCTACAGTACATTTATTCACACCCTTTGTACTTATACCAGGCCCAAACAATCCTTGCTTCAACTCTGCTTTCTGGTTCTGGCCTTTGGAGGCATGCAGTGTTCACTCAAACTATGTGTAAGAAGTACAAAGGAAAGGAGGCAGAATAGAAGAGAGAGCTCAATAACTTTTATATAAATGATAGAACTCAAGACTCTTGAAAACTGAAAGTGCCAGATAAGACACATATCACAGCAATAAAAAAAAAATTAGTTTGTTCCAAAGTAGAAAGACGATCTAAAATTTAAGGATCAGGACATAAAACTAAATTTTGCACATATACAAAAAAGAAGAATAATACCATTAATTCCAAAAAATAAATCATGACTCTTAAGTTTCAGTGTGGAACTATTATTTTCACTGAAAAATTATTCATGTGTTTGCCTGTGTTGTTACACTTCATCTTGCCAATATCATCTTTGAATTTAAAGATTTATATAAATAGCATTTTTTAAATAAATAAATTTAGTTCCAATGCACATTGTTTCAGTATTATTGATTTGGATAAATGTTGTAGACTTTATTTTCATCAAACTTAAGTGTTGGTAAAGTCAAAGGATATATATATGTATAAAACAACAATGGATAGTCACTGCATTTCTAATACTTCCTTTGGAAATTGTGTGTAATTGCATCAGAACTGTTTCAATAACTCCTTTTTGACCATATTAGTAAAACCTGTAATAATAGCTATAAAAATTCATCATTCACTAATTAAATATCAGAAGGTATTCTGTGATTGATTCTCACAACAACTTTCTAATTCAAGATTATTGATATCCTCGAGGTAAATCAAAGCAGTAAGAGATTAAGGAATAAATATTTGAGGATGTTTCAAATACATGTAATTTGGTCCTAGAATCTCAATTTTTAGCCACAGGTCTCCTGCTACAATTGGGAAATTCTACAGTCTTTAATCGCTTACCTATCAAAACACTAGTTCTCTGTAGCCATGTTACCTATATAGTGCACATGCTAAAAATTATTTCCAGATAATTTTCCAGAAGTCATTTCTGTTTGGGTTACCTAAGCCTACCCTAATAAGGAGACTATGGTGTTGATAGTTCACCAGAGAGATCATCCCAGGAAACACAAGAGAGATGAGGAAATCAAGACATGGAAGTCAGAAAAGTCAAGAAAATGTGCTATTATGAGTATGTCTACAGATACAAGTGGCTAGAATACTATCATGCACCATCTTGCCATGAGGTTTCATATAGAACCTGCTTCAGAATTGTCACACCACAGAGATAAGTAACTTAGTTAAATATGTCCTTTATTGATCTCATTGGTTGAGTATTGACTGACTTGGCTGAGCATCAAATCCTGGGGCCATTTTGGGTTGCCCTGCTTTGGCTGAGAAAGCTCCTATGGTGCTAGAGAAAACCTGAGGCAGAGAAGAAGTGATACAATGCAGATCCTGGAGAGAAAATGTCAATGAACACAGGAGATGTTTTCTGTGAATGTTGGTGGATCAAGGTTTATGGATTGGTATATTAACAGCATGTGCTACTGTGGTATAATCACAATAGCAGTCAGATATTCTGAAAATACACTGAATCCTGCAACAAGTTTCTTCAGTGAATGTGCAAGCCTTTTTACCCTAACCTTAATCTTGGGATAAAAGTAAGTTTCTTTTAGACTAATTCTCTGCTTCTATTTATTGGAGGGATGTGTCTGTGCACACTAATAAACTCAACAAGCATATTAAATTATTTTATCTAATACATCAAACACTAGAATTGTTCACCCAAAAATATCAAATTAGCTATTAGGTGTAAAATAGTCAAAAGAAATTCTTTAACAGATGCTGCACTTTCTTGTGAGTTATTTGAATGACATGGACTCACAGAGGTATATCAAGCAGGATAAAAACTGTTGTGGAATACCTTAACTAGTATTTATCTTATAATTTGTCTTATGTTCCATGGTTATTACATATATTGTGAAATAAAGGTTATAAGAGCAAAAGACAACTAAAATAATCAAAGGGACATGTTCTTATGGGTACAAATTTTTGTAAGAATCACAAAGTCTTAAGTTATAACTAAATATTTAAATTATTTTATTTTGCTGCTTTAAAATTTAAATGAACTTAGAAAATTAAGGAGAATAATTTTAAAGCAGAATATTTATTAACATCACTTGGGGTAGGGAGGGAAATTATAGTGTATAGTTTTGATAATTTTTCTCTGTAATTTGCCTTGTAAAAAGACATTTTACTTAATATTTTCTTAACACTTAGCAGTATGAGAAATAAGGATAAACATAATCTTAAAAGAAACTTTTGAAATGCATATTATGCATAAAAATTTGAATTAGTTTGTAAATATTACAGTAAAAATAGTAAGTCACACCCTTTTTCAGAAATATCTATTTTAATCTACTTGAGGATTTTCAAAGAATAAAGATGAACATGTGTGAGAAATATTTTTAAAGATGCCTAAAGTATAGTGGAAAGAATTATTTCTGTGTCCTATATAAAGTCAAATTAAAGAAAACAAAAATTAAAACTATACCAAATTTTGCTTTCTTTACTATTTCAATAATTACTATAATATTAAACTTGGAATAATTGTTAAACTATAGTATTCATATTTCAGAATATCATATGCTATGTTATGTGTTTTAGTTTAAATTAGATCCATGAACTTGTTTGTGAAAATTGAATTAATGTAATACAGCTTATATATATTTTGGTAATAGCCCCTTCAACTTTCATTAGTATAAGTGTATGTTTATTTTATAGTGCTATTGGGGCATCTGGGTAGTTCAGTGGGTTAAACCTCTGCCTTCAGCTCAGGTCATGATCTCAGGGTCCTGGGATTGAGCCCCCACATCAGGCTCTCTGCTCAGTAGGGAGCCTGCTCCCCTGCCCCTGCCTATTGGTGATCTCTCTGTCAATAAATAAATAAAATATTTAAAAAAAAATTATACTGCTATTAAAACAAAAAGTCTCCAAAGATATAACACAAAAAATTCTACTGTATAATATGTATCTTAGTAATTTGGAAATGTTTATCCTAAGTCTTCTAAAATGTATCTTTGTATTGAACCTGACCAGACAGTTGTATACCTGAATGTCATTTTTTTCTTCTTTTATAAAGTTGCCTGTACTGAATTGCCTTTTGTGTTTGCTGTTGTCAGGAGGAAAATCTTCCTGTGCCCTATGGTCTTTCTAGCTGGATTTAGAATCAAACAGACGTGAGACAGATTAACAGTGGAAAATCAAATTTAGTAGCCATATGTAGAGGGAAATCACATAGACGTGAAATTCCAAAAACACTGAGGCAAGATGAAGCCTATATGATCTAAGGAGAGGGGTAGGGGGTTTGAGGACAAAAGGCGAGAAAACTCTTTAGCAAGAAGGTGAAAAGAGATGTTTGGAAAAACAAAAAACAACAACAACAAAAAATTATAATGCAGTTAAATTCCTTAGGTAAAGGAGAGTCTCTTTTAATAGCTCTCTTTCTGTTATAAGCTGTCCTTTCCAACATAAGTTTAAGTAGTTCAGGGGGTTACAGAGAGCTTTTCCTGCATCTTTTGGATTTTGAGGACTTCTAACACAAAATAATATTTATGCCATTTTTTATTCAATTTTATTTTGTTGCTATTGTTATTGTTTGGTGAGGATGAGGGAAGGAAAAAATAGTATCAGAGATCTGGTGGGAAAGAAAAATTAAATAAGTCAACAAGAAGCATTGTAAGGAATTTAGCTTTTACTTTCTATGAGGTGAGAAGATGGAGGATTTTAACTGAGAAATGTAATAATTTAATTTACATTTAGGTGTTTGTTGATGGATTAGATATGACAGGAAAGAAAACAAAAAGTATGTATGTCACCAATGTTTTGTACCTCTGTAACTGGAAAGTGAGAATTGCCTAGGTAACAAGAAAGATGGAGTTTCTTCTTATGGAGATTGAGAAAATAGCAGGTTTCAAGTATGGGAGATTAGGAGTTTATTTTCAGAAAATGTGGAATCCTATTTAATATAAAAGTGAAGATGTAAAATGGGCCATTAGACATAAGACTTTGGAGTTTAAGAAAGTGGAGCTGACTAAAGATATAAAATTGGAGTCTTCACTGGTGTTTCATGCTAATAATTTAAAAGAACACAGGGAAAGGAAGAATAATATAGACTAAAATGTAGGTTATAGAGGAGGAGAAATAGGAAAAAAGCCTGGGAAGGAGCAGCTACAGAAACTGAAGGACAAACAGAAGTTGGTGATTCAAATGCCTTGTGAAAATAGCTTTGAAGAAAGAGGAAGTGAACAGCAATAGCAAAGCCTGCTTAGGTCTGCTAAGATGAGAACTTGGTATTGATTTTATTTATGTTGATTTCATTGTTACCTAGCCAAGAGTTTTTGCAAGTGGAATGATGGTTTGGTGGAAATGAGCACCTAATATAAGTGCATTTAAGAGGAAATGGGAAAAGAAAAATGGAAAGAGCAAGTACAGAGAGATTTTTCTCTAAGCAATGATTATTAATATTAAAAATCCTAGTAATAATTATATAAAGTAGTTAAATGAAAGTAAATAATTGCAAATGCTATGATACCCTGATTTTATAAATCTATATTGAATTTATTCACAACTACAAAATATAATTACATGTCTTCCTTAGAAATATTATTTTCAGGCTTCACATTTTCTATATTTTGAGAAAACATTCTTTTGTTTACTTCTGCTCCTCCAAATTTCTCCCAATTTGACCTGACTGGTTAAATAATAATTTATTGAACATGTCTAATTGGGTGATTGACATACTTGGTTCCTTGTAAAACATTTGAAAAAAGGCCTTATTATCATATGTGCATGTTATACCTTTTGTAAATCAATAAAAACCTAGCAATAGGTGAAGTAAAAATTCAATGTCATGTTATAACTGGAGAAGAAGCTTCTTCTTAAAATGATTCTTACTCTAATGAATACCCATAGCTAACTGAAATAGTTTAACTCCCAGATTTTTTAATTTAAATACACTTATGATAAATAAAACACTGAATATTGATTTATAATAAGTATAAATGCATATTTCAAAACAAAATATAATTTTCCTAAAACAGAACATCTAGAATTTGTTTTCAGAAAAAATGAATGAAAATCCAAATAGTTGAAATTTATAATTACATTTGATATTTTTTCTATAATAGGTTTATAGCTTGACTTTTTGATTCATTAAAACTTAGAGGTAGTCTGGAAGTGTGGAATGACATGACATTTGTCATCAGAGAGTATAAATGTGAATCCCAACTCTGTTTTTCAAAACAGCATATTGAGGGAACCCATAGTCTGAGGGCACAGACTTGTAAAATTATAATAATCCGAATATCTATTATATTGGATCACCATGGGATTTACTGGGATATACTATTACTTATAAGTCACAAGCTTTGTTCTCTTTGTGAAAGGGGAAGTATCTTATCTACAAATACTGAAAAAATGAGAGAAAAGAGGAAGGAAAAACTGAAGGCTTAGACTGTCCTCATAAGAACATCTTTGTCTTGAAAATCATTAATGTCTCTGTTGAATTATTGAGCAGAAAAAATTCCAGAGATTGAGAACTTTATGAACTACATCCTGAGTACAGTGTCTTACCTTTGGAATTTAAGAAAAATTAAATGAAACAACATAACTATGGAAAATTACTATGAAATAACAAAAGGATTAAGGAAATTCCTGGTGTAATTAGCATACAAATGGAAATTGCTGCAGTAATGCAAATTATAATTATAAATTATAGAAGTAAAAATGGTATTTAATTTTTTAAAGATTTTATTTATTGGGGCACCTGGGTGGCTCAGTGGGTTAAGGCCTCTGCCTTCGGCTCGGGTTATGATCTCAGGGTCCTGGGATTGAGCCCCTCATCGGGCTCTCTGCTCAGCGGGGAGCCTGCTTCCTCCTCTCTTTCTGCCTGCCACTCTGCCTACTTGTGATTTCTGTGTCAAATAAATAAATAAAATCTTAAAAAGAAAAAACAATTTTATTTATTTATTTATTTGAGAGAGAGAGAATGAGAGAAAGAGAGAGAGTATGAGCAGTGGGGGAGAGGCAAAGGAAGAGGGAGAGGGGGAAGGAGACTCTCCACTGAGCAGGGACCTCCGATGTGGGACTCAATCCCAGAACCCTAGGATCATAATCTGAGCTGAAGGCAGATGCATAGCTGACTGAGTTATCCAGGGACCTAGTATTTAATTTTGATTGAAAAACACCTTACCCTGCTTTAATAAATAAGCTATTAACTTATGTTGAAATAAACCAGTTATGATAAGTATTTATCATCTGATATTTTTCATATTTTAAAAATGTTTTTTAGTATCAGGAAAACCATTGAAAAATAACATTACATATAACAAAGGAATTTTCTACTTGTTACAAATAAATAAAACTTTACATAATTTAAAAATATTTAAAAGCATTACTACCTAATGAGTGTGATTTGACTTGTAGACTTCCACAGACTATTTCTTATAACTATGTTCAGAGACATCTGTTTCTGGGGGTGTGGGAGGCAGAGATAAGGAATAGGAAACATGAATCAAAGCTGTCATAATAAATAGTTAATCACTGAAATTTTAACCTGTAATCTAAAACAAATTACTGTGGTCATTTTAAAAATTAATTTTTATGTTTTCAAATTGTGTCCCTTTCATGTCATCTAAGAAGCAGGTAGATTCTAGGACCCAAATTCAATTAAGTTGTTGTGTTATTTATTTTACTTTTAGGAAAATAATAATTATTTGGATAAATGAAACTAGAACCAAGTAAGTTTGAGCTTTTGTCCCAGCTGGATATTAGTAGTGTTACTATGCATAGAAAATGGCTCCCGTGAGGACCATTTGTCAGCAGAGAAAAACCTAGAGAGATATAAACAAATAAATAAATAAATAAAAATAAATAAAACAAAAGGAAAAAAGTAAAATGACAGGTAGTATTAGATTGCTATAATTCAGGAGTAGTGAAACATGGGTACTAAAAATGCTAGGAAATACTATTCAGAATGAAGCCTGCTTTGGTGTCACTCTGCTTAGTTCTGATCAGACAGTTTTGGAAGAGAAGCATTAGCGACCTACAAGTGGTGGGGTGAAAAAGTTACAGAACCTGGACTGGATCCTGATGGAACAACCAAGTGGCACTTGGAGACTTTGGAGGATCGGAGGTTTATTTAACACCAGTGGGCTCAGAGGAGGTTGTTCTCCAAAGGTCTGAGCCCAGAGCACAAGCCAGGAGGAGAATTTGTACCCTCCTACTTCCACATACTTGGTACTTTTGGCATGGGGGAAACGGGATAGGAAAGAAAAACCTGGAAGGGCTTTGAGATGGACTGGAATTCCCTTGCTGGTTTGGTTGGCCATCTTAGAGTACAGTTTTTCCCTTACCAAAAAGTGAGCAGGGGATGATAAATCTTTATCGCATGGAAAATCAAGAAATTAGTGATGTGTGGTTTGGAGAAAAAGAGATTTAGAGACAGAATGTGTGTTCTCAGCTGCTTAAAAGTACTGTCATGTGGAAGAGGAATTAGAATACATATGCCTTCCTCCGAAGAATAAGACTCTGAATCAAGAAGAGCAATGAGAAAGAAAAATATTTCACCTCAACATGATAAAAAGATTCTGACATTTTAAATTATGTGATGCCAGTGGAAGTTTCATTGTTAGAAGTGTCTTGCACTTGGAAAGTGATGTAATAGTTAAGATTATTTCCAACACTAAGAATCTTTAATTTTGTGAGTTAAGGTAGATTTGAAACATCCATTCAAAGTTTTACTAAAAAGCCTTGCACATAGCTTTAAGATAATCTGAAATTCATATTATTATGTCTTATCTCTATCTTTGCTTCTACTCCAACTATGCATCTATCATCAACCTACCTATCATTTATCTCATGATTTCAATTCTGCATAATTTAAGCTGCGTAAATAGATAAAAAGTTATGTAGCATGTACTAATAATCTTATATTAAAATGGAAAACATAATAATTGGTCTTTCATTTAAAACAAAAAAGATTCCAGGGTGCCTGGGTGGCTCAGTGGGTTAAAGCCTGTCTTCAGCTTGGGTCATGATCTCAGGGTCCTGGGATCAAGCCCCGCATCGAGCTCTCTTCCCCGCCCCTTCTGTCTGCGTCTCTGCCTACCTGTGATCTATGTCTGTCAAAAAAATAAATAAAAATCTTTAAAAAAAAAAAAAAAGGTCCCATTCAACCTACAAAGATGAAATTTGATATAGCTCATTCAAATGCTATGAATCAAATAATGTGGTGGAGAGGGCGATAGAACAAGTCAAGTAAATGTGCAATTACAGCAAAGCGTGCTGTTAAAAGAAAAATATTTAGAGTGATTAGATTAAGTCACATCCATGTTTACCAAAGTATTTCTTCAAGAAAACCTAACATTCAAAAACTATAAACTTAAAAAATGAACTATGACTATTCATAAAAACAACCTTCTCATATAGAGATATTCTCTGATAACTTATTTGGCAAAACTTCTCAAAGATAATTCTTTTGTGATTAAGTATATGCAAGACACCCATCTTAACATCAAGGAGCATAAGAAAGCTGGCAGTAGAGCATCTTCAACACAGGAAAGCTTTCCCATCTCATGCCTTCTAAGAGCTTTGCACACTAGGATTTTGTCCAGTGATAATTCCATACCTTGCTGTTAAGGAAATTGTGTAAAAATCTTTCAAGAAATGTATTTGGATGGGTGCCTGGGTGGCTCAGTGGGCTTAGTCTCTGCCTTTTGCTCAGGTCATGATCTCAGGGTCCTGGGATTGAGTCCCGCCTAGGGCTCTCTGCTTGGCAGGGAGCCTGCTTCCTCCTCTCTCTCTCTACCTGCCTCTCTGCCTGCTTGTGATCTCTCTCTCTGTCAAATAAATTAATAAAATCTAAAAAAAAATAAAAAAATCCTCGTCCGAAAGAGTCTCATCTTAATGTTTACCTCCATTATGTTCAAAATAATCAATCTTTTGGGAAATACTATGGGTATGAAGTTTTTCTGCTCACTTTTCATTCTGAAAAATAAAAATGAAGATGAATACAACTAATGAAAAACAGAGATAAAAGCAAAAAAAAAAATAGTTATACAGAAATGAGAAATTTAAATCAAAGCCCTTAAGTAGAGTTCATGATCTCTATCACAGAAAACAGTGATACGAGCACAGCACTGCTTGTTGATATACACACACGAGTGGCAAAATGACTGACTATAGATACCCAACTACTAATAAGGCATTCAAAAATCAAGAAAAGCATCTTTAAGGGAAGAATAAAAAATGAGCTCAAAATTTCTTTTAAATATAGCTCGTTGCTTATTTCTCGAAATCATAGTTTAAGTCATTGCCCTTATAAGATAAGACATTTCTGAGCCTCTTATTGGATAGATGAGGGAGAAGTTCAAATCACATTGCTTTTCATACCTAAAGGACCCATAATATAACAAAAAAGTAACAGTGGATTTCAGTCAGGACCCCTAGATGTTGAGTCTTTCTCTCACACCCATAGTCGAACTAATGCCTATAAGCATCTATTGATTCCAAATGTGAGATTTCTTAGTAAGGGAATTTAGTACTCTTGCAAAGGAGGGGAATAAATCACTTGCATACAAGCATACATACAAACAAACATATTTGATATTTCAAATAAAGCATTAACCAGGAATCTCCAGAAAGTTAGAAAATATGGGGATAGTATTTCTCATATTTTAGCACTCATATTTTCTTAGTAATTAATTGTACGTTGTTGTGAATGGTGTATTATCAATGCCATAAACTGAAAATAATGACTCATTAGGATGGTGTTTTTTCTTAGGCCTTTACTCTGAACTTTCCCATTAACAAGTTTGCCTCTCTATAGGAGTATCTCAAAAGCAACTTAACTATGTGCAAACCAAAACTCATGATTATATACTCTGATTCTTGCCGTGGATTAAATCATTATTCTCAATTCCTAAACCTCTACACAACCAAGTAATGAAGGTGTTATCACTCTTATTTTACAAATAAGGAATGTGAGGTTAAGAGAAAAGATGTGTGCAAAGTCACACAATCAAAATGGGAAAAATTCAGAAGTTGACTTTATGTCTAAAGGGCATTAAAATTTGTGTATTTATCACATGAGGTATATAGTAAAAATATTTGGGAAAGAATTCCAAACCTTGGTTCTATTCAAATGTAAATTGTATACATTTGCTGCTAAGCATATTTAAATAACTATATAATCCTCATCAGAATAACTCTAAAGCATATCTCTATTTTGGTTACTATGTCCTAGACACTTTGATATAGAAATACTAAGACTTTATTATATTGTTCCCAAAGGTAATAGTAAGTGAGAATAAAACCTCAGTATTTAAATCAAAACTTTCAAAACAAAAATACATGAGATTAATTACATGTATTAATGCGTATATCAAAATATTGAAGGAACAGAATAAAAAAACAGTATGAATGCTCACATTCATACCACAATAACATAATACATTTTAAATTCTGTGTTTTCCTTCAGGTCTTATTCATGGGCAAAAATAATTTCACAGGACTACAATGATAGCATAGATATTAATGCTTTATTTGATTTTTTTCCTTTATATTGTGCTTTACAGATATGAAGATTGCTCTTAAGTATTGATTTCTTTGTTAAACATAGCCTATTAACTTTCACAGAGGTCTGGGAGGCAAGGCAGTAATTCTGATTAATTGATGATAAAATAGAAATGGAATTAAATTAATTTTGAAAATGCAATACAATACAATGAAAATGTGAGCTAATTTATTTTCAGAAATGTCTATGTGTCACTGCAGACACCTGCCTTCCTTTTCAGATTTTAACAGATCCTCAGCCTGTGCTACAGATCTTCTCAGGCTTATTTTTTAATTCTTATTTACACTCACATGGGCTGTGACTTTTTCACAGACCTCAGAAAGAAGCCTAGAGTTTTCCACTGATGTGGTCAAAGAGGTGTTAGCTCTCTCACAGCATTTCTCTGCTGGCAATGAGTTGAACCCTATCAGAGCAAACTGCATTTGTATTTGGGGAATTAGGTGGGGACGCAGAATTGGAATAAGAATGGAAAGAACAGCAGTTGTCGCCACTGCCATTTCTGAGCAGAAACAAACAATCAGAAAATAGTGTGGCTGTGGATTTTGAATACTGCTGTTCTAACTTTATTTTCTATTGCCGCTGCCTGGGTCCCTATTTTTTGAGACAATTTAGTGCTTTAGAACAGTCCCATTCCCACTATATGGAACAATTATTAAGAAAGATATGAAGTGTTTATCAATAAAATCCCTAGATGACGGTCATCATATCTTTAGGAAATCCTTTATTTTTGGGGTGATGAGAGGAAACACATTTGGCTGATTATATTACTTTCTTCTTTCTTTCCTTGTTTCCTCCCCCCTTCCTTCCTTGTTTCTGTTTTTCCTTCCTTCTGTCCTTCCTTCTTTTTTCTTTTCCATCTCCTCTTCCTTGTTATTCTAATGAGCTATCCCACCCTCACAATATTGATGTCATTGTATAGAGCTGATCAGATTATTCACTGCATAAGGTTCACAGTCAAGGTGGAAATTTGAGCCCGAAATCCCCATCTATGTGCCACTTGCCAAATAAATTAGGGTTTTATCTATCCAGTAGGGCACCTTTTTCTAATTCTCAGAAAAGCTCATTAAGGCTGGTGGCAACTCTGCCTTCCCTCCTCCTGCCATAGGAGTATTCAGTTGTGCCTCTCCAAAGTAAATCAGTCACAACTCACAGGTCAGTGAACCCACAGAGTCAATATATTCAAGCATTCTGCAGTAATTATTACTTTTGTCTTCCTCTATAGAATCTTACCAGAAAGTTTGAACAAATGTTTGGCAGAAACATCTTAACTGTGTAGGGTCAAAATACTTATTTGAATTTTAAAAAGTAATATCTATAGGTCAGTGGAGATATTACTATCCTATAAATATTATTCAAATGGAATTTCTTGTCATCTTTTTTTTTTTTTTCCTACTTTTGATCCACTTTCTTGGCAAGCAAGATATAATTTGACTCAGTCCTTACATTCTCACTGCCAAGGTGCACATGACATATTTTGGCATATGGTCTTGTTTTTATGATCTTTTAACCTTTGTGTATTATAGATACACGTGGTGTAATGGATCATTTGGGGTATTGAACACTTGGAATGGCAGCAGGTCTGGTTGAGGCCATCTGGAGATGCTGAGGAAGGGGAAGCTTGTTTCCTTGTAGAATAAGCTTTTTTTTTTTTTAAGATTTTTTTAAAAAATTCATTTACTTGACAAAGAGAGACACAGTGAGAGAGGGAACACAAGCAGGGGAAGTGGGAGAGAGGGAAACAGGCCTCCTGCTGAGCAGGGAGCTGAATGTGGGGCTCAATCCCAGGACCCTGGGATCATGACCTGAGTGGAAGACAGACACTTAACGACTGAGCCACCCAGGTGCCCCATCTTTTAAAGAGAGTTATACAAAAATAACTGGAAAACTTGCAATAGCCTCATTTAACAATAGGATGTGGTAACATACAAGGTAAATGAATAAATCAAGGGATGGATAGATGAACAATTATGTGGTAAAGAAAATATAATCTTTATTTTGGAAGCTAGCATTCTAGAATGATCCATCAACTTCCTACCCCTGGTGTCTTAGATTTTAGAAAGAGGCTATTCTAACATGAGCAAAAGTTTTCATTTTCTTTTTGCTTTAGACATGGACATAATGTTCCCAGAGGGTGTATGTATGTGTGTGTGTGTATATGTATGTGTATATGTATGTGTATGTGTGTGTGTGTGTGTATATGTATGTGTATATGTATGTGTATGTGTGTGTGTGTGTATATATGTGTATATATATATATATATATATATATAATGATGGTGGTAGAAGTTTGAAAATATATATATAATTTTTTTAGTATATATTGTTGAGGTCTATTTAAAGGTTTATTGTGTGTATTTTGATGGTGAACTGTCTTCTAACAGTAATTCTGAGTGTATATATCATATCATAAAATATCTTTATCTATAACGTATTTCAGTCTGTGCAATCAGTGAGATCATTTTCTTAGCATTTGCTTTTCACTTTTCAAGAATTTGTATGTAGAACAAAACACACACACACACACCCCTGTATATCCAAAATTAACACACACACACACACACACACACAGTTGATAATATAAAATGCTGGCAAAGATTTTGAGATACCAGAGGCCTAATTCATTGTTGGTGGAAGTGAAAAATGGTCCAACGACTCTGGAAAAATTTCCTGCAGTTTTTTTATAAAAGTAAATATAGACCTAACCTATGACCTGGCAGTTCTATTTCTAGGTGTTTACCCAAGACAAATGAAACATATATCCACAGAAATACATGTACAATAGTAACCATAACAGATTTATCCATAATAACCTAAAACTAGAAATAGTCCTAGTGACTAGATAAGCAAATTGAGATATGCAAAGGAATACTTACTAATCATCAATAAGAAGGAATAAAGTATTGATCATATAACAGTAAGAATGAATCTCAAAAACATGCTGCATGAAAGAAACCTCATTCAAAGAAGTATGTACTGTATGATTTTGTGTATATTAAATTCTCAAACAGGCAGATGTTTTTGATGGTAGGGAAGAAAAACAGAATAATAGCTCTCACTAAGGAGTGGAGTAGGAGCTAAGGAGGTGTATGGGAGAACTTTCTGGAATGATGCCCAATGACTTTCTTAAATAATAAAAGAATACAAAACGATCTTATTTTAACCAACCAAATATTTAGTGTTACATAATAGCCAAAATTCTGTTATTTTCTAGGAAGAGTCTATTTCAGGTAGGAAGCCAATAAATAGCAGGATTTTTTTTAAAATTTTTTTCTCTAATTCTCCATTTTGTACATTTTGACTCCTCTGTTCATTAAGCAGGTTGAGTCTCCTCCAAGTCTGAAGTAGGAAAAGGGTAAACAGGTAAATTCTAGGGAAGATATTATTTGCCTGGTAATGTCAAGAGAAAGTACTAATTCCAATGCCTGACACTGGAATTAATTTCCAATTAATGCTGCATCTTTATCTATAGGAATTTTGAGTGTTTTTCAGAGACCTTCCCTCTCCCCCTCAATTCCCAATTTTTTGACATCTCTCACAATTATCTTATCCAATCTAAATGTCTTTATTCTAGGAGGTCACTTAAAATTCCTCAGCTCCTAAAATTGTACAATCATGCAACCAATCATTTGAGCTCCCCTCACTACTGCTGTCAAATCTTTTTGGAGGGTTGTAAGACAATCCCAGACAGTCTTGCTCTTATAGATGATCTACATGAAAATAGTCAATGTGATCCATGGAAAACCTATACCTTTGGTCTATTTTAGTGGGAATGAAATTATTTCTCACTCTTAGCCCTATAGTCTGCTATCAAAGACTCCTTCATCTAGCCAGCCATAAATTCATTTTCTCAGAGATGAGTCAGAAATAGCCCACTCTGATCCACACACTCCAATGGCCACATATTAAGCTCTCCTAGTAGTTTTAAAGACTCACTTGATTTGAAGAAAAAACAATCACTCCCTCTTTGAGGACCAATTGGAGAGTAGCTGATGCACATTTGTATCTTTCTGATGATATCCTCCTTGTGATCTCCAACTTTTCTCTTGGTCTCCTTGTAAACTTGTAAGGCCTGATGATATGTGCTCAGCTGATGGTAGCTAAAGGGGTTTGAAAATCCAGGATAAGTGAACTAGCATTTCACTTTGAATTAGGCAATATTTACCATCTATTTATTCTCTTGTGTTTTCTTCTGAAACTAAAACAGAGTCTCATTTTAACTTCCTATGGCACTAGTGATTATTGAACTTTATTGTATACTAATATTACACTCAATCAATTTGTATCCTAAGTGTTTTGCAAATGTCATTTCACTCATTATAAAATTACAGACATGAATTACTGGCTTCATTTTGTAGATATAAACATTAATGTTTAGAGACTTTGGATACCTTTTCTTTCAAAATTTGTGCAGTCTCAGACAGATGGAGTTGATATTCCAATTCAGGTTTATCTAAGTTAAAAATATAGTTGTTGTGATACAAAATTCCTCCTGTGCTTCTAGCTTATTTCCCTTACATTTTAAAATGACTCTTCTGCATTTAATTTGTTGTTTTATTTTAGTTTATATATAAAATACCTAAGCATCAGTATTATTTGAAATAAAATATGGTATAAACAGGTGAACACACAGACAGTCATTACTAATTTGGCTCCAATATGCCTATACTTCTATGGCTAGTTCCCCAAATTCAATGCAACATTTCAGATTCTCCAATGAAGTGTTACAGAAGTCACATTTGAAAGTATGGAGTTCATTGTTACTGAGTCTTGATCTGAGTAGAAATGTCAAAAGATTGCAACCATCTATTTTGTTTTCCTGCCAATTAAACTAGGCATTTGCCAAGGAAGCTCAGCTCTCCAATGGAGCATAAGTTGAGTTTGAAAATATAGAGTTAAATATCCTTTATAGCTAGAAGCTGATTAGAAGGCAGTGAAAGGTTACAACATTTCTCTTTACCCCCTACAAAATACATGTTCTTGCCTAGGAAATTGAAATCTAAAGCAGGTAACACTGACAGGACGAATGCCGTTAATAGAGATGGATATGTGCCATGTATAACACGGATTGAGACATTAAATGTCCAGCATTAAATGAAACTAGCAAATTGAGGATTCTTCAGTGTGTCAGATGTGTACATGATAGCTGTGTGAATGTGAACACATCCAAATAACTTGGAAGAGCCTGTTGTGTTGCCATAGAGCCAGCCTTTCTGAAAAGCTGTAGAGCAACCTTACAGCATTGAAAGGGCAATCTAGAAACAAATGTTATCTACTTATGATATGTACTATAGCTGAACAATTTAGCTCTTTAAATTGGCTGTCTCATGCATAGACAGGTATTTTGAGAGTATCAGTGCAGTTGAAATGTGTCTTACTGCTCCTTTTCTTTTCCATAAAATATTTATTTTTCTAACTTAGCTCTTATAATTTACATTGTAGAAACAATAACTCATACAGAAAGATAGAAATTGAATCATGATAACCATATATGCCAAAATGTGGGTTTCTTTCATTTTCTAAAATCAACCTTGTGTTGGTTTGGATTTCCTACTCCTAAAATCAGAATAAAACAAGAAAAACATTAAATTTGCTAAATAGAACTCAGTCTTCACTACTTTCCACAATTTCTGTGTGAGTAAATACTCAGCTGATTCACAGAACTCTCTAACAGTGTCATCTCCCCAGGCAAGAGGCATTATCTTCTACCACTCCTTTCCAAGATGTCTGGGAGCAGATGGGAGCTTATGTATCCTTATGGCTGTGAAAAGGGGAGAGAAAGGCTCTGCTTTTTGTGCTGTCCTTGGGACTGCAGTGTCTTGTCCCACCTGCCAGCATCATCTCCATTCTTGGTCACCAAATGTTAACACCCGGCACAACTCAGAGGGTGTTTTGTTGACCCTGTCAATGCATGTGGATGACCTCCCCTCTGAGTAGAATAGCCACTTAATGCTCTCTCTCATACAACAGACCCTTTGATATATGGACTATGTAGCATCTGCAATTCCTTCCTTCTGTGCCATCACCTGCCACCCACCAGCCCCCATCCCCTCAGTAAACTTGAAGATTCCTTAAATGCCCTGCAGATCATGGCAAAGAGGAAGGACAGCCTAAGGCCCATTGTAACTATTCTCTTCACTAGTACTTTTGCTCCTATTTCCAACTTCTTGAATGAGGTAGGGTGGAGGCACAAAGTCATCTTATTAATTCCTGATTTGACTCCTTATGAATCTCATGAATCTTTTCTGACATTTTTTTATTTCTCTTTCAAATGGTAAAAACATTATGCATTTTATTTATAATTCTATAAATTATTAGAATATATCATCTTTGCAAAATAGAACGACTGAGAATTCTGGGTACGTGACACAATATGGTCCAGACAACCATAATTTCTCTAACTGGCAATCACCTCCTAACTGGTCTCTCTTCTTCACCTTTGCCTTCTTAGTTTACCTCAGAGCATCTAAATTATCTTTTTAAAATATAAATCTTATTATAACAGCTCCCTGCTCAAAACCCTGCCACAGTTGTAAATAACACAAAATAATATAAAAAATTCCTAACCATGGCCCACAGGATGCTCATGATATATGCTTCCTGGTTATCTTTCTTTCTACTCTTTACTTTGCTCGATTTATTGCAGACACACAGGCCTCTTGACATACCATAAACACACCTATCTCAATTATTTGCTATTAAGGGGCACCCGCGTGGCTCAATCACGCCTTTAAGCATCTGCCTTTAGCCCAGCTCATGATCCCAGGGTCCTAGAATCAAGCACCTCATCAGGCTCCCTGTTCAGTGGAGAGCCTGCTTCTCTCTCCCTCTGCAACTCCCCCTGCTTGTGCTGTCTCTGTCTGTGTCAAATAAATAAATAAAATCTTTAAATAAATAAATAATGAATGAAATTGTTATTAACTTTGCCTAAAATTGCCCAACTTCTGGTATTCGTTTAGCTAGCCCCTTCATTTCATTTAAATATCCAATCAAAAGTCAACTCTTCACATAAGTCTCTCCTAATCACATTATCTTAACTAGCACAAATTCTATTTCTCATCTATTTTAACATCATTTATTCTCTTCACTTATCAGTGAAAATATTGTATGTCTGTCTGTTTTGTTTACTGTATGCCTTGCTCAATACTACAGATATTCCATGTGGTCAACAGTTTTATTTTGTTTCAATAACATATTCTCATCCTATAGAACGTGTTTTGCTGATAGTAAGCATTAAATTAATAAATATATGTTGAATAATTAATTATTTAATTAAGTAAAGCATTACCAAATGAATCCTATGCTCTAGGAAATCTCCCTGAAATTGGTTTCACATGAGATCAAAAAATAACAGAACTTCAATCCATGATAAATTCAAGAGGTATGCCCAAAGCAACTAGAATCTGATCTCATAGCCACAGAGACACAAAAATAATCCTGGAGTTGCGAAGGGTAGAATCATAAATTCTTCCTCTCTGACATACACCAAAGGGGTCTTGTGGGTAATGGAGGGTGTTGTAATCTGGAAAAAGTGGAGTGGTTTGACACCTACATTTGTGAAAATATTAATCTTTTATTTAGTTTGTAGTTAAAAAGTTTTGTAGCCTTTATTCTTTTATTATTTTTGTATTAATTTAAGCAATGCTCTGAAAAATACTTTTGTTCAGTGACTTGGTACCTTTAATCTGGTTTTGGTACCCAGGTGCCTCAACCTCCTACTGTGATAGTGACCCGGGTTGTCTTTCGACAGTGACCCACAGTAAGGCTTCTAATTTTTCATTTTCCCAGTGGTCCCAAATGCACCTGTCATGTTCCATTTAATTCCAATAGGGACAAGTTTTCTGTATATAGGATGTAATACCTTAAACCAAAGAAATTTTAATATAGCTTTCAGGGTTCCTGGTGTTAGGAAAAAAAAAATTTAAATGTACTTTCAGAACTTGATAAATCATACATGAATGTCTTCTAAGTAATCATAGCAGGCATTCTTTATTGAACATTTACTATGTGCCTGACAGCATTTAACCACACAGAATACAGACTATAATCTCTGGCTTTAATAGCTGATAAAGGTGAAGTACAGAAAGTTTATTGATAAAACATGCTCAAGATTACTCAGGGGACACCTGGGTGGCTCACTTGGTTAAGTGTCTGTCTTCAGCTTGGGTAATGATCCCAGGGTGCTGGGATCAAGTCCTGCACTGGGCTCCCTGCCCAGCGAGAAGTCTCATTCTCCCTCTGCCCCTCCTCCTTGCTTGTGATCTCTCTCTCTCTCAAATAAATAAATAAAATCTTTAAAAAAAAGATTAATCAGTTAATTATATTAATTCAAACACTTGTTTTTACATAGCTGTCAGCAGGACATTGATAGCCCCACCTTTCATGTAAATCTTTCCCAACATTATTAACACAAATATTGAGTACCTATGGTGTATAAGACAAGGACTTTGTTTTTCAAATAATTAACTGAAAGAAGTTTGCTCATGGTTCTATGAATACTCTTAGGGTATGTTTCCTTTAATAATAAATCCAAAGTAATTAAGACATAAATATAATGCTACTTTTTAATATAAAAATAAACTGACATTTAATAAATGTTCATGAGAGCAGAAGGGAGAAAACAGAATTATATTAAGGCACTTATATTAATGGGATTATTATTAAAGTAAATGAACTTTCTCATTTGGCAGGATTTGATAAAAGAAATAATTAGTTTCTTTATTTGGTTTTAAATTAAGCTTCTATTTTTAAAGACTATCTGATCCCAACATTTGGAAGAATGAAATAATCTTTATTTAAATCAATGATAAACATATGTAGATAACACCAAGCTTCAAGATTGCCAAGTACAGGAGAAGGAAACTAAGAACTAGCAATTATCTATTTTGTGCCAAGCTTTTAATGTAATTTTGTTTAATATAATTTAATATAATTGAGTAGCCCAGTTAAATAAATTATAATATTCCTCTTTAAATACGGGAAACACACTCAGTGAGCTTATGTAACTTGCCCAAGGATATTTAATAGGTCAAGGATGGAAGTGGCATTTGAACGCACAGCTTTGTAACTCCAAATCCTTCTCTCTTGTTACTAATACCTTCTTGCTTCCCAAGCCTTATTCTTTTTCTCATTTCCATCCTCCAACATCCCTGTATACTCAGCATATACTGGAAACCATATAGACAGCTGAGTGATGACCTATTACCTTAGATAAGATTTTCCTTTGTAATTGAAATTAAATCAGCACAATTATATACTTATAGGATAGAACTCCTTTTCAAGCTCAAAAATACACACATACACATACATACATACATACACATAGGTAGATTTATTTCCAACAAACAACTAACACAGCATTGAAAATCAGAGTAGAGATGATTAGTCCTTAATGGACTATTAAAACTCAAAGTGATCTCTACAGTGCATGCAAAACAATAGAAAAATAAACTTTCATTACAGTGGGTTTGGGCTCACTTGAATAAACCAAATGAGATTACGTGAAAATATTTTCTGAATGGACAGGTGTTACAATAAATGTAAGTTAATATTATTTATTGTTACTTCATAATAGAGACAATTAGAAATTATATATAAGAAAGGGCAAGGTCTTTACTCACTCCCTCTCTCCCTATTGCTACTTTTCAACTATGATTCACTTTGCATGTGTTCAATATTAATACTCTACAAGTCTTTCCTTTTTTAAATGCAAAATTTAAATTATGGAATATAGATTAATTACATTTGGCAAGTATTAGGTTATGTGACTGTGACTTCAATTATTCAGTCTACTAATTTACTTGTTAGCATTATTTGTCTAATTACACAATTAGATTATATCTGGCTATCTCAGAACCTTTAAAATTATGTGTACAGTGCTTGAATGTGTTTTTCCCACTATACAGAAACAAAGTCAAGCAAAATTAAGCAAAAACCAGCTGATCTGTCAATCATAAAAAAGTAGGCAAAAATTCTAGATGGAAAATATATTCTAAATTTCTTGAGCTAAAAAAAGTTAACATTTCTTTTTGGACTTTTAAAAAAATTTGTTGTTTCATCTGATTCTTCTTTAATGCAATTCTCCTATTACCCTGACATGCAGTTGCGAAGTGTAAAGTTAAAACGTTCTTTCTAAATTTAAAAAAAAAAGAAGTTTGAGACAATTCGATTGAAATCATCTCAGTAGATATCAACAAATATTGACTACACAGCATCTTTCATATAAAGTGCTAGATCCTTTTCACAACTGTAAATGGTAGTACAAACTCTAAAAAGTTTTTATATTCAGAAATGTAACCTCTAGTGGAGAAACACATATGTAATAAACAAATACACACATAATATAATGTACTTATGTAAACTATATAATCTAGTACATTACATTACTGGCATTTGGCTGTTCACTAAACATACTGTGAACCAAAGATTATTATTTAACCCAATAAAAGCATGTCAGAAGTCTTGTCTCAGAGAACAGAGATAAAGATATTAGCTAATATTACTGCTTATTCTGTGCTAGACAGGGACCTAAACATTTTCATGAATTTCATTTTATCCTCATATGAATTATATGGTAAAGGTAACACTATCATGTTTATTAAAAACTTGAGAATCACTTTAAACAAAAGTTGGACCCCCTACTTTATTCTCTAAAATGAAATAAAGTCAGAAAGGTCAAATGTTAAAATACCTCAAAATAAAACCATAAAGTGCTAGAAGAAAATGGAAGGAATTTAAAAATAATCTTTAAAAATAAAAATAATCTTTAAAAATAAAAAAATACAGAGGATTGAAATGCAGATAGGTTAAGTAACCTGTCCATTAACACTGAGCAAGTCAGTCAGTAAAGCCAAGATTGAACAGTCTCATTCTGAAGCCAGCAGTTATAATTACTTCACCCTGTAGTATCAACCTAGCTCTTCATAGTATTAGAGAGATTAACAGGTAGTAAGCCTTACTTTTTATATCTGTGAAAACGAAACAAAAATTAACTTACAGACTTGTACGTGTAAGTGCTTAAAAAAATAAAAGACTCAACAAAAGTGAATTGCACCCTTTAAAACATCCAGCATCCTGGGAGCAAGGACAAGGATGGAAATGCTTATGTGGAAGGCAGAATATAAAGTTAGAAGAGTATGGTCTTCATGTTCAAGCAACCATGGATTAGACCCTGAGTTCTGTCACACAGTAGCTGTGTAACTGTGTTCAAATTATTTAACATCCCTTATTTTTATGTTGCTTATCTATTAAGACAGAGAGAAACCGTCTCATGGAGTTTTTGTGATCACCAAGTAGAAGAAGATGGGTTATGTGCCTAACACAGCATCTGAGACATAATATTACATTCAATAAATAAATTTGGCCTGCAGTTTGCCATGTCAAAGATTTACCAATATAGTTTTTCTGTGGTAAAATATATATAAGATAAAATTTACCACTTTAACCATTTTTAACCATAAAATCCAGTTTCATTAAGTTCATTAATAGTGTTGTATAGCCATTATGACTATCTTCAGAACTTTTTCATCATCCCAGAGATTTGTACCCATTAACAATATAGTTGCAGTGATTATCAATATAGTTATAATAATATAACTACATAAAACTGTGACAATATTATAGTTATTAACAATTTGGTTATTAAACAATCACTCCCCATTCTCTTCTTCCCTCAGTCTTTGGTAATCTCTAGTCTACTTTCGGTGTCTATGAATTTGCCTTCTACCTAGGTACCTACTTATACTAGGTATAAGTAGAATTGTATAGTATTTGTCCTTTATTTTACTTAGCCATATCTTCAAGTTTTATCCATGTTGTAGCATGTATGAAAATTTCATTCTTTTTAAGGTTGAATATGATTCTATTGTGTATCTATCTACATTACATTTTTGGTTTGTCTAGTCATCCATTGATGGCCATTTGTGTTGTTTCCATCTTTTGAATATTGTAAATAATGTTGTTATGACCATTAGAATACAAGTATCTAAGTTGTTTGGGATTCTTCCAGGTGTATATCTAAAAGTGGAATTGCCAAACGCTTTTCCACGGTGGTTGCACTATTTTATATTTCCACTAGCAATGCATAAATGTTCCAACATCCTTGTCTATACTTATTTTCCATGTTTTGATAAAATTTATTTTAAGAGGTGTGCAGTGGTATCTCATTGTGGCTTTGATTTGTGTTTGTTTTTGTAATGACTAATGACATTGAGAATCTTTTCATGTGCTATTCGGCCATTTGTTTATCTTCTTTGGAGAAATGTCTATTCAAGTCCTCCTTTGCCCAGTTTTAAATTAAATTGTTTTTGTTGCTGTTGAATTATAGGTACTTAATATATGTTGGATAAAAATCTCTTGTCAGATATATAATTTTAAATGTTTTCTCCAATTAGTTGTGTTGTCTTTTCACTTCTCTTGGTGGTATCCTTTCATGCAAAGAAGTTTAATTTTGATGAAGTTTAGTTAATCTATTTCTTCTTTTGTTGCCTGTGCTTGTTGTCATATTGAAGAAATCACTGCCAAATCCAAGTTCACAAAGGTTTCTCCTTATCATTTCCTTTAAAGGTTTCATTGTTTGGGATATTTATGTTTAGGTTTTCATACATTTTTAAGTTGAGTTCTGCATATCGTGTAAGTTCAGGGTACAACTTCATTCTTTGCACGTGGATATCTAGTTTTCCCAGCAACATTTATTGAAAAGATGTTCATTTCACCATTGAATGGTCTTAGCATCCTAGTAAAAATCAATTGACCAAAAATATGAGGATTCATTTCTGGGCTTTCTGGTTTTTTTGTTTTGTTTTTTTTTCCATCAGTCCATGTCTGTATTTATACCAGTACCACACTGCTTTTATTGCTGTAACTTTGTAGTAAGTTTTGAAACCAGAAAGTAGTTGTCCTCCAGCTTTTCTCTTTTTCTCATTTGTTTTAGCTATCCAGAATCTTTTGAGATTCTGTATGAATTTTAGCATGGATTTCCCTCTTTCTGAAACAAACAAGCAAACAAGAAAAACAACAAAAACAAAACTTGATGCCAGTGCAATTTTGATAGGGACTGCATTGAAATTATAGATTGCTTTGGGTATCACTGTCATTATAACAATATTAAATCTTTCAATCCATGAACATAGGATGTCTTTCCATTTATTAACATCTTCTTTAATTTCTTTCAACACCATTTTATAGTTTCCAGTGTAAAAGTTTTCTGTCTGCTTTTAAAAATTTATCTCTAAATTATTTTTTATTAAACTTATTTATTATTAAATTTATTTTTCCATAATATTAATTACCAAAACTCTTACAAAGAGCTTTTCTAAGCTGGAGAGTAAAATGTAGAAACTGACATAAATTTCTAAACATAAGTAGAAAGGAAATACTATTGGTCCACTTTTACTAGGTTATGCGACAAAATAGCCAACTCAATGTTACAATAGCAAGGTTTTCTTGTTGTTGTTTTTCACTTCATGTCAGCTGTGGGTTAGAGCTGAAGTTCTGGGTTCTGTGATGATACGGAACTTCCCCATGTTTCCTTTTCATCTGGGATACATGCTGAAGGACAGCCCCATTGGAAATACATTCTCTCCTGTCAAAGGACAACATTAAGAGGGCAAATAGAAATACACATTCTCCAAACTTTTTTCTAGGAGTTTGTGCAGTTGTCAGTTTCATTCACATCTTCTTGCTCAAAGCAAATTCCATGGCCACCAAGATTAATGGGGCAGGGAAACAGGAAAGACACAAAGAGACTGAATAATTGTAAACAAATAATTTCCATCACAGTTACAAATAAAGAATAATCTTTCACAGTTGTGATTTGTTAGTTTCTTCTAGAATTGTCACCTGCTATACTGTTTGAATGCTGTCACCAAACCTAACTGCTTTCTTTCTTTTTGAAACAGAAGAAAATTCCTTCTTTCCTCACATGTCAAAAAAACTAAACGATAGCATAATTATGAAATGCCTTCAGTAAATTTGAACAAGGGTTTATCAGTTTCCACTTTACTACATTTACAAAAAAGACTCGAATGTCTTTGTATTTTAAAATAGCAAATATCCATGAAAAATGCCTCAGGGCTTAGAGAAAAGGAAATAAAATTTATTCTTTGATAAAATTTATTGCTAACACAATATTAGTAAAGAGGAAAATATTTTTTTATAAATTAAGATTTCAATTAATATAATTGTGTTTATTTTTAATTAGTTTAAACTAAATAGAATTGCTTGTTTCTAAAGCTCAGAAATATTAATATACTATATTAAATTCCTTAAGTATCACAATTTATGCAAATTTAATTCCTATTTTCACTCAAATATTCAGGTGGTTATAAGATTAGCAGACATGTTAATTTTCTGGCTCACCCAACATATATTTTGCCTATGTTTAAAAAGGATTTTAAGTGAAAGTGAAAGGGGAGAAGGTCAGAGGGAGAAGCAGACTCTCCATGGAGCTGGGAACCTGATGTGGGACTCCATCCCAGGACTCTGGGATCATGACCTGAGCCATAGGCAGTTGGTTAACCAACTGAGGTACCCAAGCACCCCTATTTAGCCTACTTGTCCACTGAAGATCACACAGTGTTTTCCAAATGTGTTCATAAAAGTCTACCTCCTTGCTGAAAGGCAATTCAAGAATCTCATCTGAAATTTGTTCCGAGGAAATTGATGGGATAAGTAAGTAAGGAGAGAAGGCCTAGAAGGACTAACCTGTCTTCTATGTTCCAGTTAGTTCTTAGGACAAATAAAGTTTCAACACTAGTAGACATTATAAGCATTAATAGTATCCATAATATCAGAGTATAAGATTTTGCAAAAAGCAGTTTCAAATTTGAATAGAACCCTCTAACCATTTTGTGATTCATTTCCCAGTGTGATTAAATTATGGAGCATGTGTGAGAAGGTAGTGAAGTCTGGAAAAAAAAGGATAAGGGAGATAAGCAGAAATCGATGACCCTGAGTTTAGTTAAGTAAGCCATAGTGGAAGTGGGCATTTGTACATTAGAGAATGTCTCCTCTTGAAAGAATGACAAGGTCCTAGTGAGGGATTTTAGGCAGCAGTGGAATATGGTCATGTGACATTTTAAATAGATCACTCTGGCAACTGAATAAAGATGACTTTGAGGTGAGAAAAGACTGGAAACAGAGTAAACTACCAGCAAGGCTATAGCTAAAATAGATGAAGACCTAAATGAGGATCAGTAGGAAGGGATCAAAAAGTTAAGAATGTGGGTTTTACTGTCAAACTGACCTGGCTTCACCCTGTTCCCCAGCTCTGCTACTTAATTCTTTGACAGTGTATAAATTCTTTTTTTTTTTTAAGATTTTATTTATTTATTTAACAGAGAGAGACACAGTGAGAAAGGGAACACAAGCAGGAGGAGTGGGAGAGGGAAAAAACAGGCTTCACACTGAGCAAGGAGTCTGATATGGGGACCCCAGGAACCTGGGATCTTGATCTGAGCTGAGCCAAAGGCAAATGCTTAAGGACTGAGCCACCCAGGTGCCCAACAGTGTATAATATTCTTAATCACTCTAACCCTTAATTTCCCTTCTTGTCTGTAAAATGAGATGTGGTACTGGAACATTTCTTGTAAGTGGTTATATGAATATAATGAACTAGACATAGACATATTTAGTATCAAGCTGAATATATAATCAATATCAATAATGAGAACCAATTTTGTTGCAGCAGGTAAAATAATTTTCTCAGTTTATACTTTTAGAAAGTGACATAGCACAAACCTGGCTGTGGGCCCTTTGACTCTTTTTTTTTTTTTTTCCCTACTCTACCATAGTACTTCAGAGAGGAGGTTGAGAGAAAACAATTTTAGAGATGTGTAGAGGTAGTCCAGTATTAAAGCTGAGGTTGGACTAAATGACCTTGCAAATCCATTTTTGTGTCATTTCAAATATTCTAGTAAGTGTCCCTGGTATCAAAAGTTGGTTATAATATGATATTATGTTTCCAAATAAATATAATATGTAGCTTTAGCTCCTCAAGGACATAGATTGTTTCTAATTCTTCTTAGTATTTCCCATGCTTCATATGGGATCTGACACTTAACAGCCCCTCAATAAAGTGTTTCTGTATGAATACATCACACTCTTTTTGAAAATCAGCTAATCAAACATAGCATAACTGATTTGAAATAAAAATAACAAATCAATGCAAGTAGCAATGAGAAAATGGTGAGGGAATTACAAGCAGTTCTTCTGTACTCCTCTGGTAATATATTGTTGATGATTTTCCTTGGAATTTTTTTTTCTATTGAGGTTAGCCTGAGTGAAAGGGTATTATACAAGGTTCTAACAGTGGTATCAGAGGAAAACCTTTGAGGTCCCAGCATCCCATCCACCCTCATTACTAAGAAATCCTCCAAATATCTGGCTTCAATACAAAGTGAAATTACTGAAAGCCTTAATATTATTGCTGGTTTCCTCACTAATGATTATTTTTCTTCCTCCATTTCATAATGTCCTGCCTGGAAAAGCCATTGCAAGTGAGTGGCCGGAATTAGAATTCTTATAAGGAAATGACTTCCACAAGTGGTTAATGATTTTGCAGCTTAGCTCAACCTTCACACCCCTCGATTCCTACCCAACTCATTTGGTTCTGGATATTAATCACAATCACAGAACAGGAATTTTTTTATTTTAATGTTTAATAAGTTTGTAACTCTCTTAGGCATGTCAGAAAATGTTGGAAAAGAAAGGTGTCCATTGATACTAAAAATTTTCATCATATCAAAGATACTCGTTGCAAAAGGCAAAATATCCTTTGTTGGACTTTAAAAATTTATAGCTATAATTAAAGATTACCACTATTAATGTGCATCAACTCAGACCTGGCTGAGCTCAGTGAACGCTACTCACAGGCTGAATTCAGCTCTGCATGTTGGTAAATGCCTCTGTGACGTCACCACAGGGAGTTGGCTTCTCTCTACATTGACAGAAATGAGACAGTAATTAGAAGTGAGTGAGTGACAAGGTGCTTTTTATCTTTGACGAGGAAAGATTTTTTGTGTCAAAATATCTCACCAGAGGAGTAATTTTATCTGTGTGCATTTCTTGTTCTGAATGCATTTTGCATGATAATAGAAAGGGGAGAAATTGTTTCTGAATGTTGCTTAGTGACAAATAGCAGATACACTGCCTTTGCAGATAACAGGTGTCTGAACGCTGTCATATTGTGATATCGACAGATAGGACCCATAGTAAGCTGGGGATATTTATACTGGAAAAGTAATTTGTTTTTGATAGAATAAAATCAAAGATATTAAAGTGCTTTTTATGGTATTATGCCTCTAAAGGTTTAAAATTACCTGACAAGATTTAATCATCCAGTTGTAAAATACATGTTAGGGATTTAATCACCTGAAATTTTCAGCACAATGAGAAGACAAATAACCAGTATAATGCATTTGCTGTTTTACAGAACCTGCCTTGTCACTCAAGATATGCATTGCTATACGTCCAGACCACTTTCAAGCAATTCATAATTATGCTGGAAAATGGTCTGCACTGACTGTATTTAACTGGAAAATTAAAAAAAAATCATAAGGATTAAATGGTAAGATGTTAAAAAAAAGAAACATTTAAAAAAGACCAAAAAAATCTATGTAACTATAGCTTTGCCTGGCATAGATTATAGGAATGTGAAAAGAAGAGTTTGATCTTGAACTGGAAACTGATAATGTTAGTGCTTCCTTCTGTCATTTCCTTCCAGTGTAAGGAGAACATTTTATGGGATATAAATTTAAAAATTCCATCTTATGGAATGTAGATATAGTGATCAGGCATAATAGCAGGTGGAAAAATTGATAATGTTTATCAGGAAATATGAGTCTGATACACATTGATGTTTGTATAACACAGGTGTACAGTTATATACTATGCAGTAAGATCAACAATTTCTAAAGAATCAATAAGTGAACATTATCCAACTTAGAAAATCTCAGTGCATACTCTGTCCAAAAAGATACTTAATATTGAAATTTAAAGAAAATAAATTAAGAACATCAATACCCAACTATGAATGAATACCATAGGCTGTAACCCATTAGACAGAGAGAATATGAGTATTCAAAGACTTCATTGTCATAACAGTAAAAAGTAATAGGCTTGGCAATAAAGTACTATTCTAATTCCTAAAGTTCACATTAATAACCCCATGAAATTAAGGCTGATCATATTCTCTGACAGCAGTTTCCAATAGACATTACGGAATTTATCTTTCAAGATCCTATTCTTCAATAGATTTTGATGTATTCTACAGTCCTGGAAAAAACAAGAATCATAATGCTACTGTTTGCCCAAATCAGATGGCCAGAAGACTAATTTTATTTATTTCCCCATTTTAATATCCCCACATTCCTTTTTACCAATTAGTTCAGAATAATTGTGAGAACATATTTATTGGGACATTCAGGAGTACCTTTAATATGTTACTCAGAACTCTCAGCCTAAAGAAAAAATAGCTGTGTATTAGTTTTAAATGTTCACAATTATTTGAACTTTAAAATAATTTTAGGGACATTAGCTTTATATTCAAATCCTAAAATAATCAATTTCATAATAAAAGATCATCATGTACTGATAATTATTTATATCAAATAATTTAGCTTTAGCAGGTAATTAACCACTGATTATAATATATCACACAAGTTTGTGTTGAGGACTTTGCACACATAATCTTCATACTAGTGTTGGATGCATTACATGTATAATTCTCATTTTATCAATCAGAAAATAAGTGCTTGGAGTGAAAAATAACTTGTTCCAGGTCTCATGATCACCAATACCAATTAGTAATATTACATGTTTGTCCACAGAATGGCAGTTTACTTGCTGATGATATATCTTCCCAAATTGTGGTATAAATTACTCTGTTAATATTTATTCGCCATGTACGTTCTGAATACAAAATATCTTAAAAATATTTTAGTTGGGGCACCTAGGTAGTTCAGTTGGTTAAGAGACTGCCTTCGGCTCAGGTTATGATCCCAAGTTCCTGGGATTGAGCCCTGCATCGGGCTCCCTGCTCAGCGGGGAGCCTTCTTCTCCCTCTCCTTCTGCTGCTCTGCCTGCTTGTGTCTCTCGCTCTCTCTGTCAAACAAATAAATAAAACTTTAAAAACAATTTTAGTAAACATTTGACTAAATTATCTCAAAAAACAGTTGAGAAATCTGAGATTTGCCTACTAAAACACACTTAGATTATGGTAGAAAACATAAAAATCCAGGTTCCTCCACATCCCATAACCCATGCTCCTTTGTTCATCATCGAAAATATATGGTAATTTATTATTTTATTCAATGACAATTATTGTCTATTATGCTAGATGATGGAAATATCTTTTTTAATATTTATTTATTTGAGAGAAAGTGTGTGAGCATGAGCAGGGGGGAGGGGCAGAGAGACAGAGAGAAGCAGGCTTCCCACTGAGCAGGGAGCCCCATGGAAGAGGCTCAATCCCAGAACCCTGGGATCATGACCTGAGCCAAGGGCAGATGTTTAACCCACTGAGCCACCCAGGTACCCCTAGAGATATCTCTGTTAACAAGAGAATTAAGACCCCTTCTGTCTGGAACTTATAGTGTAAGAAGAAACAAACATTTTATAGATGATTTTATGAATAACTGGTTATCATTGTGAGATGTGCTATGAAAGAAAATAAATAAATAAATAAATACCATGAAGATGTATGACACACAGGTCAGATTTAGGCAAGGTAGATTTTCCCACAGATGCAACTGGGACCTGCATTTGCTGGATAGAAAGAGATTCTGGGAAAACATTTGTGAATGTCTTGAAATTTTTGCTTATGCAAGCAAAAACATTTAATTAATTAATTAAATTATTTTATAAAAATATTATAAATAATTTGGAAGGATAAAAATATAGAGCAGAAAAAAACAAAAACAAAACAAAACAACAACAACAACAAAACCCTGGGCATCAGGAAAACCTAGTTTTATTTGTAGCTCTGCCACAAGTTTTATCCTGGGAACTCAAAAGGCATGTGGAAAAAAAGAAATAAACATAAAATAATTAGGGATGTATACAGTGCAAGAAATAATAAAATATGATTTGGAAAATTTTTCAGTTTATTTTCAGTATCCCTCAGTGGTTTCATCATATTTCTGTTATAACACTTACCATATTATATTATGCTGTATCTATTTACATTTGTTTCTCATCCACTGGGCTAAAGTGAGAAATTCATGGTGTATTCTTTTTTCTATTACCAACTTTTAAATACTGGTAGAGAGTGATTATATAAGTATTTTAACATTTTTTCCCCAGGTTTACTGGGGCATATTTGCCACACACCAAAAAGCAAAACATAAAACAAAAAACAAAATACAAAAAACAAAAAACAAAAACAAAAAAAACCAAACACACACCACAGTCAAACTAGTTAACATTTCCATTACCCTCAAAAAACAAACAAACAAACAAACAAAAAAACAGTCAAACTAGTTAACATTTCCATCACCCTCTATATTAACATTTCTGTTTATTTGTTTTTCTGGTAAGAATACTTAAGATCTACACTCGTAGCAAATTTCAAATGTACAATACAGTATTGCTAACAATAATTACCATACTATACATGAGATTTCCAGAACTTATTTATCTGCGTAACTGAAACATGAGTGATTTTTCATCCTAATTTTAAAATTTAAAAGGTACGTCTATATACAAAATCTTCATATTTATTCATTTTTTAAAGATTTTTTTATTTGACACAGAGAGAGCGACAATATTTGACACAGAGAGAAGGAATTCAAGCAGGCGTAGTGGTAGAGGGAGAAAATAGCTTCCTGCTGAGCAGGGAGTCCCAGGTAGGGCTTGATCCCAGGCTTGATCTCAGGACCTGAGCTGAAGACAGACACTTAATGACTGAGCCACCCAGGTGCCCCTAAAATCTTCATACTTAAAGATTAGGTTAGTAGAAGATTTAAAACATACCCTCCATGATTCCAGAGAACACCTATGTGGTTGGTATAATATAGGTGTCAGGAAATATTTTTTGAATGGAAAGACTAGTTGGTAGGAGACAAAGATTTTCTCTCTAGACACAAGGTTTCCAACAGTAAAGAACCATCTGCAGACCTCTGACACCTCACCTGGGGCAGAAATACAGATGATTTGGTGCAGAGAAAATTAGTGATTAAATGTGCATGAGGGACTTAAATGGAATTTTTCTTGAAAGTACTTTATGACAGTGGGCTCCTAGTGTTCACAAATGTTTTTTCCTTGATAAACTGAGGTTCTGGTTGGTGTTTGAACTTTTCAGCAGGCTACATACCAGATTCCTCTGTCAGTAAATGATGATTATCATATGAGTGAAATCATATGATAATTGTCTTTCTCTGCTTGACTTATTTCACTTAACACAATCTCCTCTAGTTACATCCATGTCAATGCAAATGGCAGATATTCATCCTTTCTGATGGCTCAGTAATATACCATTGTATACATGAACCACATTTTCTTTATCCATTCATCTGTTGAAAGACATCTCATCCAGAGTTTGGCTATTGTGGACATTGCTGCAATGACATTGGGGTGCATATGCACTTTCTTTTCACTACAGCCTGGCTAACTGAACATAATTAAAAAAAAAAATGTTTTTGATGATTATCACTGTCAAGTTTCATCGTGTCTGAGAGTCAACCTGGTTGAGATAAAAATTGACAGTGAGCAATCAGACAATGCCAAGTAGAACAAGGAGGAAAAATCAAAGAGTTCATATTTTAATTAGAGGTTCTAGATCCAGAAAAGCCTGATCACTAGGGTACAAAACTGAATAGACTACTGGAAGCAAAAAGGTAAAGAGAAGAAAATAAATGAAGGGTTCTTAGAAAATAAGAGAAATTAATCCTTAAGAGACATCTTGGAGGCTAGCTACCACATATCCTATACTCAGTCTCATTTTCTCTCATTTTTATTTAATTGAAATTAATTGGTATTTTTCATTACTCTTTGTTACAAGAAACGCTAGCATGAAAATGGAAATCAAGCATATATACAAATAGATTTTCTCATTTTATTAATATATCCATATTTTTATATAACAAAATGAAATTTATACTTTTTACCATTATACTACTTAAAAATTCACAAGTACAGTTTTCCCTTTATAAGCCTCCAGAAGTTTACTCACATATCCCTTCTAAAACATGACAAATATCATATGTCAAATCAAATGACATGTGTATTACTTCTTAAATTCAATTTTAAATATCATTCATATAACCCAGAAGCGTAAGCAAGAAGTAATCAAAGAAGTTATCAAAACATCTCACTATTCTTCAAAAGAACTTCTCTAGAAGCAGATCAGAAACATTTACAGTCTACTAACTGGTAAATGATATAATAGAACTTAACACACTCAAAGCTCTAATTTTCTTCAACTAAGGACCGATATTCAAAGGTCCAATTTCAGAGCTGGGGAAACATCTGCTATCTTCCGCACATCTGTTTTTAATTTCACATTCATTTTCCCTCTCAGATAATATTAAAATGTAAAACAACAATAAAAACAAACAAAACATCAATTTGACTAATACAAAGCACAAAAGTTTTGGCATTAGATACATCCAATGGATCATAAAAATACCCAAGATTCTGGCTGGTTTTAAGTCAGAAAAAATGACAATGATCCATCTACTAAAACTATCATGAATGTATTGAAGAAACCAGATTTGTATATGACACAGGAGAGAAAGAGAAAAGTTTAGAGATGGCATGAGTCAGAAAGGAGCAGAAGCCATAGGATTATAAAAGCAACAATTTAGATGTTTCATGTAGAGGATGTTGACCCCATGTCTCACTCTTGACATACCTTTTGTTTCAGAGACAAATGTGTCAGTTATCTTCTGTTATTATAATAAATACCTAAATACTCCCTAAATACCAGGAGCATTTCTTGCTTATGTTATCTGAGAACCATATTTCAGGTGAGGTTCTACTCCAAAATATGAATAGACTAGGGTCTGCTCCATGTTGTCTTCTCTTTTTGGAACCAAGTTGAAGGAGCATTCCTTTCTGTGAAATGGTATTCTTTTGGTAAAGAGAAGTAAAAGTGCTTAAGAATGAAATTAAATGTTTATTTTTGTTATTCAAGCATGCTAGAATGTCTACCAGTGGCATTGTAAGCAAAACATGGTTGACTCACTTTTTCAGGGAATATTTGACCATGTTGTGGTCGGAATCCTTTACCTATGCCTGATGGCAAAAACATAATTTCCAGTGTAGTGGAAAGGACTGGCAATTTTGTTTTCTTCCACTTAACATAGTCACTATCATTTACCCAAAGACCCATTATGTGGATACAAAGGAGAAATTAATATAGCCATTTGGCTGATAGTGATGTCCCTTTTCTGATGAACATTCCAATAATAGACTTAGACTGTAGTACCTAGATTTCCAGATTGTGTCGGAGGCTGCCACCAGTCAAAAATCATTAGTTTCATGATTTACACTGACAGCTCATTCTCCATGACTTAGCTAATATTGAACAAAGATAGATTTACTGACTTGTTGCAGTAAGGGAGACCATACACCACCGTGAACTATGGGGTGTCTTACTAAGGAGGAGTCAGGATGGCCTTGATATAAGGTATGGACATTTGCTGAGTGATATAGGAAGGGCTTAAGGAAGTGGGTGATTTATTTTGGATAAGGTTCTGTCAGGAAGCAAGGCAAATTGATGATTGAGTATCTTAAACTTACTTATTTTTTGTCCAGCAGGTGTGAGGAAAAAAGCAGGGCTAGAATTGTCATTGTTAAAAAGAAAAAAGAATAAAGAAGTAGTTGCTCATATTTGTTGGGAGTGGGAATTGTTTTTAAGTATTATATTACCCCTGTCTTTTTCTTATATTCCAACATGTTTATGGATCAGTCTTACTTCTGCTTATTTTCACTATGTCACAGAATGTCTTCTCTTATTACAGTTGATACTTTGTAGAATTGTTTATGTTCAGTAAAGAATGCTGCTGACAATTTTTATTTTTAAAACTTCATCTCAAAGCTTTAGGGTTTCCCTTTATTTTAAAATGTTGTTTGTATTGTTTTATATGTCTTAATCTTAGCTATTCCTAGTTGGCTTTCTCTATTCTCAACTTATTCTAAAAATCATAAAGCTGCATTTTCCATAAAGAATTTATTAATTATCCTTCATCATGTAGGCTTTTCTGTGAACCTATACTTGACCTGATGTGGCATAACCTCATTTCTACTCTCCCAACCACCACATACAAATATGAGAATACTTACTGACAACTGGAGTGTAACAAATATTTCCTTCTCTAGAAGTGCTTATAGCTATCTTGTCTTTGGTGCTCATGAAAGACAATATGGGAACAGAGAATTACGGATCAGTTCCCTTCTGATTTTGAGAGTGGACTATACACTTTCCCTTTTCTCTGGCTGTCTAAAAGAAACTAACTTCTCCACTGAAATAATCTCTACTCTTTTTGAAGCACAATTTAAATGCTTTACCTGCTATGAGTCACATTTCCATTTGTCTTTTTTGAAAAAAACATGAAAAAAGAAACATACTTTTCCTGCAGTCATACATAAAGCAAGACAGGATTTTCTAACACAGTTTAAAGAGAATTTTAGACAGTCATGAGCCTAATTAAATTGTAATACTTTCTAACTACAAATCTAAGAACAACTACTTCTAACTTTTCTTTGAATTGGAAATCAAGTAATTTCCCTTATTTTTTTAAATGATGTATAACTGACAAACAATATATTAGTTCAGGTGTACAGCATATTAACTAGACAAAATGACATCACAAAAAAGCTAGTTACCTTGTGTCACTCCACAAGTTAATACAATATTATTGACTATATTCCCCATGCTGTGCATTACATTCCTATGACTTATTTGGTTTGTAATTTGAAATTAGTAATTCTTGATTCCCTTTACCATTTTTACCACCCTCAACCTCCTCCTCTCTGGCAACCCACCAATCTGTTCTCTGCCTTTCTGAGTCTGGGTTTTGTTTTGTTTTGTTTTGCTTTTTAGACTCTAGATGTAACTGAAATCGTGTGGCACTTGCCTTTTTCTATTTGATTTATTTCACTTAACATTATTTCTTCAAGTTTCATCCATGTTGTCCCAAATGGCAAAATTTCTTTCTTTTTTAATGGCTGAGTAGTATGCCATATAACACTACACATTGTGTATACACACATACACACACACCATATCTTCTTTATCTACCCATCCATTGATGTACACTTGTTTCCATATCTTAATTATTGTAAATTATGTTGCAGTGAATTTGGGGGTGCACATATCTTTCCAAATTAGTGTTTTCATTTTCTTTAGATAGATACCCAGCAGTAAGATTGCTGGATCATATGGTATTCCTCTTTTTGAGGAACCTCCATACTGTTTTCCATAGTGACTGCATCAATTTACATTTCTACCAATGGTGCACTAGGGTTCCCTTTTCTTTACATTCTTACCCACATTTGTTACTTATCTTTTTTTTTTTTTTAAATAATAGCCATTCTGATATTTTATTGTGGTTTTGATTTGATTTGGCTTTGGAGGGCACATAATTTTCTTCCTTACTTTAACTATAAAATTTATAGGAACCCTACTCTTAACAATAGTTGGACTCATGGACTTCAGAGATATCTATTCCCATTTTAAGTACTGTTACCAGCCAAATTTCCTAGTTAACACATTTTTATTGTTCTAAATCTGTTTCACGTTAACATCTCTATTTATTTAGATCCACTTTGTAAATAATTCTGCCCATTTTAATTTTTCACCAGATTTATTTCTCTAATTATAAAAAATAACTTTTTAATAGCCATAATTAACAAGCTGTACTTTGGGCTATCTCCCAGTCAATATCATTGGATATATCCAAGTATTCAAGAATACATGTATCAGTTTGGCTCTTGTAGAGTGAAAGCAAGCATTGAAAAATGAGTTATGTTACATAACATTGAATTTTAAGTCCAATCTTGAGAATCTATACCTGAAAGAACAAAAATAGGAAAACAAAAAACATAATTTTGCATGGATTTTAAATATATACTTTACTACCTTATTTGAGGATCTTTGGCTGACTAATATTAATTAGGACCCCTAGAATGGATGAATTATATCTGGTGAACAAATTCTCTGCCATAATGTTATGGGCCAAACTTAAAAGATACTGAATAGATGTACATGTAGGAAAGCATAGAACTAAGTGGGAAAAAAAGTGAGAAGAAAATTAAAGTTATAGGTTCATTACAATTAAGTAATCTCATCCAAAATAGTTCACAAGAAATTATGCAAACAGCATGATATATACTAAGTACATTATAATGGTTACTTTTATTTTAATTAATTTATTTCTTTACTTTTTTTTCAGATTTTATTTATTTGAGAGAGAGAGAGAACAAGTCAGGAGTGGGGAGAGGGAAAAGGAGCAGAGAGACAGCAGACTCCAAGTTGAGCAGGACCCTGATGTGGGGTTAAATTCCAGAACCCCGAGATCATGAACTGAGCCAAAGTAAGATGCTTAACTGACTGAGCCACCTAGGTGACCCCAGAATAGTTGCTTTTAGATCAGAGAAGGATATAGCAATGGAGAAAGGGATAAAAGCGAATAAATAAAATAATAAGATAAAAGCAAGGCACTTTCAATGACAACAGTTTGACACAAACTGAAATATATATTTCACAATATAATACAAATAACATAATATACAATAAAATAGCATTTTATACAATTAAAATAGCATAATATACAATTAAATAGCATTTGACCAGCTTATTTCCATGCCTATTTGTTTAATTGTCTTCTGAGTACCTATGGCCCCCTGACAAAAAGTTTATTAATTTTATTTATTTATATACTTAATTTTTAAAAAAGATTTTATTTATTTGAGAAAGAGAGAGCATGAGAAGTGGGAAGGTCAGAGGGAGAAGCAGACTCCCTGCCAAGCAGGGAGCCTGATGTAGGACTTGATCCCAGGACTCCAGGATCATGACCTGAGCCAGAGGCAGTCGCTTAAGCAACTGAGCCACCCAGGTGCCCCTTAATTTTATATTTTTACTATCTACTATTGCCTATCTCTCCTGACTAGGAACTTATGTTTATAAGAGCAAGGAATTTCATTAGTTCTTTTGTTTGTTTATTTGTTTCCCCAGTACAAAAGCAATACGTGATATTTATTAGATACCTCAGTAAGTATTCATTACACAAATTAATGAATTATATGAATAATAATGAATTTGAGATCATGCCATAAGTCCTGTCATTTTTAAATATTATCTCTGATTGAAAATTTGATAATAAAAAGAATCTGTACTGGTGCTGGGTAATGATGTTAGTAAGGAGTAAAATACATTTAAGTGCTTATTAGTGGGTGATTGATTTCTGGTTCAATGATTTTTTTCAACTGAGGTGTCAAATCAAATCAGTGTTCCAGTTCAATTTTAAGTTGAGACTGAATAGAATATAATAATAAAACATGAAAGAAGATATGATTGAATGTTATATCTGACCCAAAGAAAACACTACCATCTATGTCCATAACACTAACTCTGAGCATGAACTACTCTAAAAGGTTTTGTTTGTTTGTTTGTTTGTTTTTGTTTTTTGTTTTTTAATAAATTGATACAATGACTTTGCATCAAAAACTTGGAAGTAGGGGCACCTGGGTGACTCAGTCATTAAGTGTCTGCCTTCTGCTCAGTTCATGATCCTAGGGTTCTGGGATTGAGCCCTGCATCAGGCTTCCTGCTCAGTGGAAAGCCTACTTCTCCCTCTCCCACTTTTCCCTCTCTCACTCTCTCTCTTTCTGTTAAATAAACAGATAATATCTTTAAAAAATACCTTGGAGATATAAAAAAGATATGTGTGTATGTTGTGTGTTTATCGGGATAGATGATGATAGATAGATAGAACAAAGAGTGTGTGTATATCTAAAAAAGATAAATGCTACTCTTGAAAAGCATAAAAGTCTATCTCACTAGATGCAGGGAAAAAAACCACATTTGACAAAATTCCACATATGTTTATGATAAAAAAACTCTCAACAAGTTACGTTTAGAGATAACATAATTCAACATGATAAAGGTCATACAGACAAAGCCACAGCTAATATCATATTCAATTGTGAGAAATTGAAAATCTTTCCTCTAAAATCAGGAACAAGACAAGTATGTCCACTCTCACCACCTTCATTCAGCATAATATTCAAAGTCCTAGCCATAGATGTCACACAAAAAAAGAAATAAAAGGTATCCAAATTGGTAAGGGACAAGTAAAACTGTCACTATTTGCTGCTGACATAATACTATATATAGAAAACTCTACAGACTCCATCAAAAAACTAATAGAACTAATAAACAAATTCAGGAAAGCTGTAAGACACAAATTTATATACAGAAGTTTTGACAGTTTCTATAAACTGATAATGAAGTAGCAGAAGAGAAATTAAAAAAAATGTTATTTATAATTTTATCAAAAAAAATAAAATACTTAAGAATAAATTTCATGACAAACCATAAGTGACTCTTAATCTCACAAAACAAACTGAGGGTTGCTGGGGGGAGGAGGGTTGGGAGAGGGGGGTGGGGTTATGGACATTGGGGAGGGTATGTGCTATGGTGAGTGCTGTGAAGTGTGTAAACCTGGCGATTCACAGACCTGTACCCCTGGGGAAAAAAATATATGTTTAGAAAAAATAAAATAAAAAAAAAGAATAAATTTCATTAAGGAGGTAAAAGATGTGTATTCTGAAAACTATAGGACATTAACGAAAAAAATTGAAGATGGCACTAATGGAATGATATACCATATTCATGGATTGGAATAATTAATATTGTTCAAATAGCCATTACCTAAAACAACCTACAAATTCAGTGCAATCCTTATCAAAATGCCAATAGTATTTTCCACGGAACTAGAAAAAAAATCCTAAAATTTATATGGAACCACAAAAGATGCTGAAATGTAAAAGTAAACTTGAGAAAGAAGAATAAAGCTGGAAGTACCACAAACATAGAGTTGAAACTATACTACAAAGCTATAGTATTCAAACAATATTGCATTGGCACAAAAATGGACACATAGATACTAGAACAAAATAGAGTGCCCAGAAGGGAACCCATGCTTACATGGTCAATTAATTTATGATGAAGAAGGCAAGAATATACAATGAGGAAAATACCATATCTTCCATAAATGATGCTGGTCAAAGGGCACCTGGCTGGCCCAGTCAGTTTAGCATGCAGCTCTTGATCTTATAGTTATGAGTTTGAGCCCCATGTTGGGTGTAGAGATTACTTTAAAAATAAAATATCTTTTTTTAGAAAGGGTGCTGAACAAACTGGATGATTACATGTAAAAGAATGAAACTGAACTACTTTCTTACATCACACATAAAAATAAAGTAAAAATGTTTTAAAGACCTAAATATAAGATCTGAAACCTTAAAACTCCTAGTAGAAAACAAGAAGGAGCAAGCTCTATGCCATTAATCTTACCAATATTTCTTTGGATATGTCTTGTCAGGCAAAATCAACAATAGCAAAAGTAAAACAAGTGGGGCTCTGTCAAAACAAACAAACAAACAAACAAACAAACAAAAACCTTTATACCACAGTATTTCTTTCATGAATAAAATGAAAAGACCACCTATTGAATGAGAAGATATTTGAAAATGTTCACATTGCTAGCCATCAGGAAGATTCAAATTAAAACCACATTGAAATACCACCTTACACCACTCAGAATGGCCAAAATTAGCAAGACAGGAAACAACATGTGTTGGAGACGATGTGGAGAAGGGGGAACCCTCTTCCACTGTTGGTGGGAATGCAAGCTGGTGTAGCCACTTTGGAGAACAATGTGGAGATTCCTCAAGAAATTAAAAATAGAGCTTCCCTATGACCCTGCCATTGCACTACTGGGTATTTACCCCAAAGATACAGATGTAGTGAAAAGAAGGGCCATCGGTACCCCAATGTTTATAGCAGCAATGGCCACGGTCACCAAACTGTGGAAAGAGCCAATATGCCCTTCAACGGACAAATGGATAAGGAAGATGTGGTCCATATACACTATGGAGTATTATGCCTCCATCAGAAAGGATGAATACCCAACTTTTGTAGCAACATGGACGGGACTGGAAGAGATTATGCTGAGTGAAATAAGTCAAGCAGAGAGAGTCAATTATCATATGGTTTCACTTATTTGTGGAGCATAACAAATAGCATGGAGGACGAGGGGAGTTAGAGAGAAAGGAGTTGAGGGAAATTGGAAGGGGAGGTGAACCATGAGAGACTATGGACTCTGAAAAACAATCTGAGGGCTTTGAAGGGGCGGTGGGTGGGAGGTTGGAGGAACTAGGTGGTGGGTATTGGAGAGGGCACGGATTGCATGGAGCACTGGGTGTGGTGCAAAAACAATGAATACTGTTATGCTGAAAATAAATTTAAAAATTTTTAAAAAAATACTAGAAAAACTATAAAAAAATGATTGATATAAAAATAATCTAATAAAAAATGAGTAGAAAACCTGAGTAAACGTTTTTCCAAATAAGACATACCTATAGGTAACAGACACATGAAGAGATGCTTAATGTCACTTATCATCAGGGAAACACAAATCAAAACCACAATGAGATATCACCTTATACCAGCACAATGACTAATATCAAAATGACAAGGAAAAAAAAAAGTGTTGGTGAAGATGTGCAGAAAAAGGAACACGTGTGGACTCTTGGAGGGAATACAAAGTGGTGCAGCACTCTGGAAAGCAGTATAGAGTGTCCTCAAAAAATTAAAAAATAAAAATACCATATAATCCAATGATTTTACTACTGGGTATTTATCCAAAGAAAATAAAAACACTAATTTAAAAATATATATACACATCTATATTCATTGCAGCATTATTCCCAATAACCAAGCTATGGAAGCAACTTAAATGTCTATTGGTAGATAAATGGATGAGGACAATGTGGTAAACACTAGAATACACAACAACACTAGAATATCGTTCAACCATTAAAGAAATGAAATTATGCCTCTCGTAGTAACATAAATGGACCTAGAGCATATAATGCTAAAGGAAGTAAGTCAAAGACAAATTCTATATGATTTCATTTATATGTGGAATAAAAAAAATAAATAAATGAAAAAAGCCAAGAAACAGACTTAAAAATACAGAGAACAAACTGGTAGTTGCCAGAGGTGTGGGCACATTGGCAGAATAGATTAAGAGGATTGAGAGGTAACAAACTCCAGTAGATACAAAATCAACAATAGCAAAAGTAAAACAAGTGGGGCTCTGTCAAAACAAACAAACAAACAAACAAACAAACAAAAACCTTTATACCACAGTATTTCTTTCATGAATAAAATGAAAAGACCACCTATTGAATGAGAAGATATTTGAAAATGTTCACATTGCTAGCCATCAGGAAGATTCAAATTAGACACAAAAGGCACAGGGATAAAAAAAAAATGCAACTTAAAGAGCGTAATCAATAATACAACAACAATAATAACAATAATAATAAAATATCATCATTGCCCTTGAAAAACACAAATGTCAGTGTTCTTACTGTCAAAGTAAAATATTTGGTCTTTGTCTGTTGCAAAGGAGTTAAAGGTATTTCTACCTTTTTTCAGGGAATATCATACATTTCAGCACAATATCAGTACCTTGCTATTATCTACAGCTTTATCAGTTCAAATGCTGGTCTGTCCAAAATATTCTCAAATGAGCAAATAGTAATAATGAATGTTTTGTTGTCTATAAAACCCTCTAAAAATGTGGCATGATCTTGATCTATCCTTACCATTATTCAAATAACATTCTTCAAAATTGTTTGTTCAAATACTTTTTTTGAGTACCACTTGAGTACCAGACATGTTTTTATTTTATTTTTTTTTAAAGATTTTATTTATTTATTTGACAGCGAGAGAGATCACAAGTAGGCAGAGAGGCAGGCAGAGAGAGAAAGGGAGAAGCAGGCTCCCTGCTGAGCAGAGAGCCCAATGCAGGGCTTAATCTCAGGACCCTGGGATCATGACCTGAGCAGAAGGCAGAGGCTTAATACACTGAGCCACCCAGAGGCCCCTAGACACGTTTTTAGACAATGGGATTACAAAAATGAGAATGCTGACTCTTTTGAATTTAGTATCTGGAAGAGTAATTTTCAAAATTGCCTAAATATCTTAAGTATTTAAGAAATAATAAAACCTGAGATCCACACAGACCAAATAATTTAAAATCACGTGGAACGGGACACAGGCATGTGAATAGCTTTAAAAGATCTCCAGGGGATACCATTATGCTATTCATATTGACAACTGCTTGTTTGAGGGGTAATGTATATAGGTAAATGAAAAGTTCCAAATCGGCACGGCAAGCAAGAGCCATGCTAAAATTCCTGTTTATCTCTCTATCACCTATCTATCAACTATCTATCATTTATCCATCATCATCTATCTCTTTCCTTTCTCTGCTACCACAGTTCCCTTCTCCTCTACACCACCTGCAATCTGTTTTTTTCCCTAAAACACATCTCTGCACTTCCGACCTTCTTTGTTGTGGCTTCTTCTTTCCCTTTAGTTGTGGAGTTTGTTCTGTGAATCTTCAGGTTGATTTCTGTGGTATTTAGAATGATTTGACCTGGAACAGGAGGAGCTATGGCCTTCCTACTCCTCTGCCATCTTCTTTCCCTAGTCTTCAATCCTGTTACTCTAATGATTTTCTTAGAGATCATTTCCTTAGCTTTAAGGAAGCAGTTCTCATTTTTTTCAGGACCAATATATTAGAAGTGATGGCTATTTATAGCAATTATTTTCAAGACAAGGGGTAGAATATGGGACAAAACAATTCACTTGGATAATCAAACCTCTTATAGCTTGATAATGTCCCACCCACCCTCTTCCAATATGTTGCCAAAGGATTTTGGAGAGTTCTGACTGCCTTATACAGTGAATCTTAGTCTCTCTGCAAAATAAAAAGGGAAACTTCAAGCTTGAGGTTAGAATTAGGGTTTTAAAAACTGTCTTCAAAATTTTCAAATGCCTCAAAGCAGCAATATTTTTATCTTTGCTATGAGAGTTCAGTGATCAGCTAAACTTGTTTCAGGTGTTCTTTTGAACTAATGACTAGGGCAAGGAAAAAGGATAGCTTACTTCCAGAACATTTGGTGAAGCCTAGGGATGCAGTTGTGCTCTGCAGAGGAAGCACAGACACCACCACTGAAGAGATTGGATGGTAAACAGCCCCCTTGACATTTAGCTTTCACAGAAAATACTTACTACCTAAAAAGAAATCAACTAGACAGAAATCTGCTAGAGTCAAACTCATGGGAACAGAGAGGGATGAGGGTTCAGAGAGAAAGGGAAAGTATAATTAGGGAGACTTTTGTTGTTAAATAAAGATTAGAAACCACCACTCTATTGTTAAATATGACAGGCCCCAATTTAAGACATGATCTATAGTCATAATAGTTCCAATTTTCTTTCCTATATTTTGTTACAAAATATAACAAGTACCTGTATGTGCTTTTTTGATCATCTATTTGCTCTCCTCCATATGCATGCTTGTATGCTATCATAAATAACCAAGTGACTTAACATTAGCTCATCAGCTTGTGGCTCTCATGAGACAGAGATAGCAGATCTAGTTTCTTCACTGTCCTTTAATGTTTTCTTATTTGGGGAGTGTCTTCAGCTTCTAAGGGGATTAAGTCATACACATGCCATTATCACACAAGTCAGAAGAATCAGGCAAAGCATACCTCACTAGTGTTTATAAATACCTTTTTTATTAAAGATATTTTTTATGGAAATGAATAATTCATCATATTTAACATTAGTCTGTTTTGTATGTGAATATTTAAAGTCCTCAAAGCAAGAGGAGCCAAAAAACCTGAAGAAATGATGAGTAACTAGCTTTATTATTTTTCTGACAGTCTGGTCCCATATAAAAAATACAAAATATTGTAGAATTTTTTTTCATCTACTACATAGAAAATATCAGGACACAGACTGTAATTCATGTCAAGTGGTTGCTTTTTGCCAGATTTAAGTTTGAGTGATTCAGTATCAACTGAATGATACAATAGGTAGTACCCAAGTTATTCAAGGGAATTACTACCTGCCCACAATTAGTATTTATTAAATTATCATACATTTAGGTTGAGAAGTACATTTGTTTACAGTAAGCCTACATATCTTGAGAAATTATATTCCTAGTTTACTGGGCAGGAGTACCTATAATTGACTTCAAATCTTCATAATTTTCAATAGCCACTATTTGTAATGTACAGTATTCAGAAATGCTTATCTTAACAAGGCAGAAGCTGCTTTACCCTGGGCTTTTCCACATGGAAGATCATCTGATAATAATGACATGTTTCCAACAGTGGCAGGGAAGCTATCAAGGACACAGAAGGCCTGTGCAGATGTCAAGACTACTGGGGACGGCACTGCCATGGTTGATGCACCCAGACTCTAAAGTCTCTTTAAATTCCTTTCACATAAAAGAGGAAGTTTGAAGTTCAGCCTCTAAGAAAGAGTTTTAAAAAGACCGAGAGGGTTTCATTCAAGTTCCGTGGGTGATAAAACACATCAATCTGAAACATTACTAGCACGTTGCTGATTCCCTAGACGTCCTTCCATTTGCTGTAGCTGAACAATGATAGCGCTGTTCCATCAAGGGAAAATGATCCCTCCTCCCCTCAAAAAGCTTTTTACAAGGCAAAGCTATAAAGCCCTAGATTTATTAACAATTTCCATTTCAAGAGAAGCCCTGTTTGTATAGCAGTAAAGCTGTGCTTTAATGCAAATGCAGCACTTTAAGCCTGTTTTCCTAATGCCTTCTCAAGTCCTGTAAATAATGCATCCCTGTGTGGCATCCTTCACTTTTAAACAATTTGGGAAAACTGGTTCAAGTTGTAAAAATACAAATGTACTTTCTTTAACATAATAATAGCTTTGCAAACACTCTGGAGTTTGCCAATTCTATACTTTTCTGAAACTCATTGATATTTGATTGCAAAATGGGATGTTCCTAAGTGAATTTCACCCCCTAAACAAGGAGTCTAGACAACAGAAAAGTTAGGATATATTCCAGTAAAATTTGAAGAATGATAAAATTGTTTCATGAAGTTGAGAAGAACTGAATACAAGTTTTATAAACTGAAAGTGCCATGAGAAAGTTTTGTTCCCATTACCCATGATAGATTTCTGAGTCCACCAAGTTTTCACTGTACTATTTTAGTTATCTTAAGCAAGGAAACCAATTCAAATTTATCCTAATCTTGATATGCTCTTTCTCTTGTCTGTATGTTTGTTTTCGAAAAGACATTATAAATATATCAGCTTATTGCTTAAGATAATAAAATGTTGCAATTCTCATTTAAAATGTTTATTATTTGGCATGAAAGAAATTTATTCTTTAGCCCCTGAGGATTATTTTTAAGGTAAATTCCCTGAAAAGGACAGTAACAAATTTGAAAAATGTAAGTATTTCCAAAACCCAGATTGGGCAGAACACACCTGACTGGACTTGAACTGAGAAGAATTGATTAGTATTATGTTTTATTCATGAACCAATAATTCTAGACTAGTGTGCTAGCAAAGGAGAAAAATATATTAAATGGTTCAGTGAAAAATTGAGTTATGGCAAGATTGCACAGAAAATTAATCTATAAGGCATGACATAGTAGAGAGACAAAATTGGGAGAAAAGGGGTCAAAATTATGAAGACTACTTTTGTCTTTAAGTTGCTTAGATATCCTTTTAGGCTCTTTTTTGGTAGCAAGCTGTGGACAAAGCAATCTAAAATGGCTTAAACAATACTGAGACCAATCAATTCATTTAACAAGAAGGACCACAGTTAAAAAGAGGTTTGTCTCAAGGTTATCCTATTTCTGTTGTACATTCTATAAGGTCAGCTTCACCCTTATGCAGGCTTCCACATGTTTTCAAAATGACTACAGCAATTCTAAGTTCCACAGCCACACAATGAGCAAGAACATCTCAAGTGTAGCTATTTTGAATTTATGGAATTTTGTAACCTGAAACCTTCAGGACAATTCTTTGGTAAAGGTCACATTGCTGTCCCTGAACAAATGTCTGACAACAAGGACCAATGCCATGGATTGGTTGTTTCAAGTCCCTCTTCCAAAACCAAACTCCATGGAGAGGTGGATAGCAAAGCCCTTTAGTAGAGCAGGGTCCACCTCTGGAACTTGGATAATGTCAGTTTCCTCCGAAGCACTTAGGAAGTGTGCAGAAAAAACAACTAATTAAACAAAATTCTCCATACTTAGAAGTGATATGCCCCAATAATGGGTCCGTGATTAAAGGAGCAAGACTGATACAAAGCAAAGGTCAAGCAAAGCTTTATTTCATGCCAAGCATCAAGAATCAGACCGACCATCAAACAGACCAGTCGGGGCTGCCCCTTACAGAGAGGACAACCCCTCCCTGCTTTTCAGACTAATATTTATAGAGCAAAGGCCCTGTGGTTGGGCCTGGCCACACACAGGTGGCTAACTGAATTACAATTCACCCCACAGTAGCCACAGAAACTAGCCCATCACCTTGGTAGCTAGGAGACAGTATGCATCCCCCACTGATTGAATACCTCCACCTGGCCTGACCCACCCTTGTACTTGGACTTTGTTACATGGGACTGGTTTCTGGGACTTGTTTTTAAGTAAGTTCCCCTGGGGAGATGGGGGGGGTGGGGCAAAGTCAATTTAAGTTTTACAACAAAATGGCAGTTCAACTGGGGTGGGGCCACGCTGGCTGAATAGGCCCTTACAGTAAGAACCAGGCCTTGGATAAGCAATGAAAGGTTCTTTCCAAGTTTAAATATATTCCTTTTTTTTTTTTTTTTACACATATATTGTATTATTTGTTTCGGGGAAATAGGTCTGTGATTCATCAGTCTTACACAATTCACAGCTCTCATCATAGCACATACCCTCCCCAATGTCCATCATCCAGCCACCCCATTCCTCCTACCCCTCTCCCCTCCAGCAACCAGTTTAAATATCTTCTTATTGCCAATTAAACAATAGCACTTAATAAAATTCACCTCATTTAGCCATTTATTTCTCTGTATTCATGCTTTTCCCCCAGAGTTTTGGTGCTATTTCTAGGGAAGATTTCTTTTATTTAAACGTTGTTCATTTTATTAAAACTTTAATCACCTATAAATCTCTTGTCCAGCTAGCCTGCCTCTATTCTTCCCTAATCTGTATCTTTTTTTCCTAACTAAATATCTGCTTCTCACCTAAGCCATGATTAACTGGGAGAATAAATTAACAAGAGTTATTTTTTTAATAGATTTTTTTTACCTTTGCAAAAGCATTAATCATAAGAACATATAAAAGTTAATCAATGTTGTGATTGTCCTTTTAAAATTCTATCCCCCAAATTTTCATTATTTCTATTTAAGACCTATGTTTTCCTGAATTATCTATTATCAATACATGTGTCATTGCATACCCCAAAACATGGTATTTTATTTTTGTAAGAAATGTTTTGTTACCATACTGGAATGACAAGAAATGTAGTTCTAAGTCACCTGGTGTTAAATACATGAAAAATTCATAAATATCATTTCATTATTAGATACCATTTCCATTAGCTATACATTACTTTTGAATGGATTTTAAACCACATATAATAGGTAATGGTATATAACCACCCATAGAAAGTTAGTGCTACATAGCTAGAATCATTTCAGCTATCACCCTAAAACCTGGTAATCATGAAATGTTTATCCCATCAGCTGAAATATTCTTTCCACATCCAACTGGAGATCTTGACTCTTTTCTGGGCCTCATACTACCCAGATGCATAACCTTGCTGCCAAAGGCCCTGTGTCTCCATCTTTCTCTTAGACCCAAGATGAAATACTTTAGGTATTTAAACATGTCAGGTCTCATCAGTTCTTGGTTTTTCTCATGGGGTTGCTGCCACTGCCTGGAACAATGAGTGTGAATGGCCCTTAAACTTGGCTGCAAATTCATGGAGCATTTAAAAAATATTGGCCAAGTAGCACCTAAGACAAATTAAATAATAATATCTGGGGGTGGGATGCCTGGATGGCTCATTCCTTAAGCATCTGCCTTCCAGTCAGGTCAGGATCCCAGAGCCACACATCAGGTGGCTGGATGTGAAGCCTGCTTCTCCCTCTCCCACTCCCCCTGCTTGTGTTCCCTCTCTCACTGTGTCTTTCTCTGTCAGATAAATAAATAAAATTTTAAAATAATAATAATAATATCTGGGAGCGAGGCCCATGATCAGTATGTCCTTAAAAACTTCCCAGGTGATTCCAATGTGCAGCTAGGATTGAGAACCCTCTCTTCATCCTCTAGCTCCTGATTCCCTTTCACATCATTGCCTAAAAAGTATTAGAGAAACTTTCCCTCACTCCTCAGGTGGGGTTTAGTATTCTGAAAGATGCTTTCACAGTGTCTGTAATTCTCTTTAACAGAACTTTGTATACTTGTAAGCTACTTGAGAACATGTATGGTGTCAGTTTTGTTCACAAGTGTATCTTTGGGTTCCTAGGATGATAGGCAAACAATAAATATGAACTGCTTTGTCCTGCTCACTGGGACAAGCCCTTTGAAATCAGATTGCTGCTCATAATAAGACCAATATGGACGTTACTGCTACATTCTAACTATGCACTCAGAGCTCCAGATGAATGAAAGAAACATAAAAAGTTACAACTTTTATTGTAAGATGCAGCTTTGTTCATAGCCCGTAGGTTTAAATCTGCAGTTAGAAGTACTTGTAAACACATATATATGCCTAGTTCTCAACCTCTTTTTATGATAGGAACAGGTTTATCTTTCAAACCTACCTCCACCTCTCTCTCACACACACACACAACACAACTTCACGTAGCACATATCACCTAACACTTTTAGAGAGATGAGAAAAAATATCCTTAAACCAGTTTAAGACCTTTCCACTCCAGGTTAAACCTTTTCTCAATGAAATGGACCATAGCAGTAACCACTACCTTCAAGAAATTCCTACATGAACCTGTATTATATATAATAAAGTTCATACAATAATAATTCAATAGTAGCCTCAATTTGAATTATTGAGTCCTATAACTTTAATCTTACAGATAAAACACAATACTGATTAATGGAAATAGTTGATTTTTTTTTAATAGACTGGAATTAGCCTATGGTAGATATTACCTCCTTCATGTAATTCTACATCACACACACACACACACACACACAGAGAAACAAACAAATGGAATTGAGATATATTTTTGTTTAGAAAGAAAGCAGCAGAAAACCTGATGGGATATGAAATGTCAAAATACAGGCAGAAGTAAATCAGAACCTGGACTTTGCCCCAAGTGGTAGGAACAGAATATGACTAGAGATTCAAATTAATTTGGAAAGTTATGGTGCAGGATTTCATTTAGTTATTCCTTAATGATTTCTTAATTAATAAAAATCACATTAACCAGAATGGGTCTTTCCTTTAATCGAATATGAAAGTTTGATTACCTTTGAATTCAAATTAAATTTAATTTTTAAAACAGTTATTATCATAATTTTGAAGTCTTAGACTGTCTAGTCCTAAAGAGCAGATGCTGTAAGCATTCCTTAATTATCTAATTAGTACTAATGCATAGCACAGTGCCTGGCATATAGTAAATGTCTGATTAGTATTATTGAAATATTTAATAGTTAAACAAGATAAAATCCTTACTGCCACATGGAAAATAAATGTTTGTTTAAAAAAAAAACACACTTGTTATTTTTAAGAAAAATTATTTTAAAACTAAGATATTTTTACCTTGTAATGAGCTGAAGACATACAGAAAATATGTAAAAATAATATAGTTTGACACAAGATTAAGAGTCTTATTTCAGATCCTTACCACATTGTGTCAAACTTAGGAATTTTTTCGATTTACCTATACTGTAATGAGATATGAGTAATTTAATTTTTTCAATTTTGATGAGGTATAATTGACAAATAAAATTGTAATGTATTTAAAGTATACAATATGATGACTTGATAAACTCTGTGAGAGAAGTCCACCGATCAAATTAACACACCCATTACCTCACATACTTACCTTTATTTAGTTATTTGGTGAGAAAATTCAAGTTTTACTCTCTTAGACAAATTTAATTGTTTAATACAACACAATCATCTATAAGTACCATATTACATATGGTATATATATATATATATATATATATATATATATATATTATATATTAGACCCTTAATTTATCTTTAACTGAAAGTGTATATCCTTGACCAACCTTTCCCTATTTCTCACCCTGGTGTCTACTTTTCTACTGTGTTTCTATGAGTTTGAATTTTTTTGTTTTATTAGATTTTACATATAGGTGAGACCATGCAGTATTTGTCTCTCTGCCTGGCATATTTCACTATTGTTGTTGTGAACAATAGGATTACCTTCTTAATTAGTGCTTTGTAATAGTCCACTGTGTATATTATCAGACAATAATAGACTGGATGTTCTTATGGAATTTGGAATTTGGAATTATGGAATTTTATGATATATAGCTACTCCAGATTGGAGAAAATTTTCCTCCAAGCCAGGCTCAGAAGTGTTCCTTGATTTGGTATGTTATCTACAAATTATTTTAAGGTGTTCATTCATTTGATATGTGATGAACTCCCCCTCCCCTGTCCTAAATTACAGAACAAGTTGTTAAACTTCACTTAAGTATCAAAGTCATTCCCATTTTTTCTCACTAACTTAAAAACAAAACTAAAAAAAAATTACTCTTGATACATTCATCGGTTGACAGATACCAGCTCTTAGTTTCATTGATCTTTTCTATGGTCTCTTTAGTTTCTATTTTGTATAATCTGCTCTGATCTTTATTACTTCTGTCCTTCTACTAACTATAGGCTTATTTTTTTCTCCATTTTCTAGTTTCTTGAGGTACAAAGTTAGACTATCTACTTGAGCTATTTCCTTAGTGTAGGTGTATACGTTATCACTTCCCCTTAAAAACTGATTTTGCTGTGCTCCTTAACTTTTGATATGTTGTATTTCCATTTCCATTTGTCTCGATAGTTTTTTTTTCTTTTTTGATTTTTCCTTGACTCAATGGTTGTTCAGAAGTATGTTGTGTATTATCCACGTATTTGTGAAATGTCTAGTTTTCTTCTTGTTATTGACTTCTAGTTTCATACTGTTGTGATCAGATAAGATGCTTGATGTGATTCCAGTTGTCTTAAATTTCTTAGGACTTATTTGTGGCCTAACATATGATCTATCCTGGATAATGTTCCATTCATGCATGAGAAGAATGTGTATTTGCTGCTGTTGGACGGACTGTTCTCTGTATACCTGTTAAGTCTCACTGGTCTCACTTATAGATTAAGCCCAGTGTTTCCTTATTGATTCTGTCTGGGTCATCTATCCATTGTTGAAGGATGGCATATTAAAGTTCCCTACTATTACTGTACTGCTGTCTCTTTCTCTCTTCAGGTCTATTGGTGTTTGCTTTATATATTTAAGTGCCCTGATATGAGTAATTAAAGCATAGGTCTTACATTGCATTATATTCAGTGTCTCTAAGATTCTTTTTCCTCTGTGCTTTAAATAAAGTGAAATAATTGTCAATAAGCTTCAAGATATGCTGGTTATACTTTCAGATATCTGAATCATTTTTTATCAACTTTCCTAAAATAATTACATTGTAATGAAGTACCTATAATATACCCATTGTATACTTAATGATGCTAACATGAGTATTTAATGAATAAAGAATCATTCTTAAGCTGACATTAAAATTATTATGAAACTATGAAATAAGATTGTGGTTAGTTCTAAAATGATAAATGAAAGAAATTTATATATTTTTTTAATTTTAGTTCATTTGTACTACTAATTTTTGAAATCAATACCATTTATTTATTCTGGAAAATAAAAAAAAAGACATTTTAAATAATTATGTCACTTTACTTTTTTTAAGATTTATGTATTTATTTGAGAAACAGAGAGAGGGAGAGAGAGCTTGAGCAGTAGGGGCAAAGGGAGAAGAAGAGAGAATTTCAAGCAGACTCCCAAGCTCAGTGTGGAGCCCAATGCACGGCTTGACTTCACAACCTTGAGATCATGAAGGTGATTAGGTGAAACAAAGTCAGACGCTTAACCAACTGTGACACCCAGGTGCTCTAAACTATGTCACTTTAAAAAGAAATTTTTTAATGGCTTACTCAACCAAAGTAAAAAATACCTTTTATATTTTTAAGTCTATGTAGTTTAGGTCCTTAAAAGTATTTCTAAATCTTCCAAGTGTCTGTTTTGTTTTGTTTTGTTTGTTTGTTTGTTTGTTTGTTTGTTTTTAAGTGTAATAGTGATTTAAAAACCTGATTTTCAAATCTGGTTCTTCTATTAATTATGAAAATAACATGGATGTTTGAAAATACTAGAATAAATGCCTTTTCTGTTCTAACTCTAAAATATATCACAAATGTATCCACCAACTTCCACTTTCTTTTTTATCTTCCTAATTTAAGTTTTCAGAATTTACCATAATGGGGAAATACTTTTGGGTCTTAAAAAAAACATTTGCAGAATGAACAAACTTGAATGGGAATGAAAAGCACTGGATTTACACCTTGGTGCTGCCATATTCGCTGAGAATCTCCTATCATATATGTGCACCCATGCACCTCTTCAAAGACATTTACAACATTGTGTAGGTTACAGTATATTTTCATTTGCTGTAGTGAGATTGATTCTCAGAGCAATGATGTGGAATTGGCAATACAATAAAATAATTATCTCCAATTTATAATACAGAAAAATGGTGATAGAGATCTTAAGCCTGTTTTCTGTAATTTTAAATTGGGATGATATTATTTATAGTTAAACTCTGGAAAGAAGTTAGTGAGGATTTAATGTAAGGCATCTGTTCCCAAATTTCTTTCTTCTTATCTCACAGGAGCATTTTTGAGTAAGTATCCATGTTCTTCTAGCATACCCTTCTCTAATATTAGACACAAGGCCACCAAAGGCAGAATAGGTAGGTAAAGCATATCCTGATTATCAACATGACTTTCCCACCTGTGCACTAGTTCCCAAACAGGAAAAACAAAAACAAAAACAAAAACAAACAAAACAAAACAAAATAAACAAAGCCCTCAAGAAATAGAATTCTTATGAGGGTAAAATGAAGCAGTCCATAGAAAATATTATATATGTGAAATGTGCCCAATGCTGAAATTGTTTCATATTATGTGCATTGTAACAAGGCAGAACATAGTTCAACTTCTCAATTAATTACCTATTAGCTGTGCAGAACTTGGACTTCATGGAGACTCAATTTTTCTCTTATGACAAATAAAACTTAAATGATGTCCTCCATGTTATTATGGGGAACAAATGAAATAATATTCTCAGAATCGATCCCATTACATAATTTGTGCTCCATAAAGTACAACCATTATACTTAACAATAATCACGGGAGGGTAGATTTCTCAAGGAAATGTTGTTGTTGTTGTTATTAACTATTATTAATGGAAGAGGAATACTATAAGGAAGGCATAGAAAGGTGGTCTCTCCTCTCTTTCTATTTAGATTGATAAAATGTCAACCCTCCTCTAAATGATTTATAGCAAATGAAAACTCCAAACATTCCATAACAACAATTCTTGTTTTCCTGCTAAAATATCTCCAGTATTGACAGACAAATTTAACTTTTCATGAAATTCATCAGATGATATTAACTCACACTACCATCTGCATTGCCAAAGATTGTAGTGACCTAAGTGAATGATTTTAGATGTTATTATCATGTCCCCCAGGCATCTAATAAAACATTCACTAATGGTATTTCAAATGATGACAGTCTGTTTCTCCATAAAAATGTATCAGCTCAGAGCCACCTAAAAATTATCTTCTTTGTATTTATGGTGAAAGGCAAGTGTCTAAATTGAATAAGAATAGCAGTATTCAAAGTTTGCCACATGTCTATTACATTCTTAATTTTTAAAGGGCAAATAGTAAAGAAAAAATAAAGGGAAATTTGTAATCCTATTAACTATTTTGTAGCTGATTTTGCTGATAAAATGAAAGGATACACCATTACAAAACAGATGTAGGATCATTATATACAATTCACTGTGAAATGAACATTTATTGAGAATTGGCTTTGAATAGCACATAGAATAGCTCCTGGGTGGCTCCGTTGGTTAAGTGTAAAACTCTTGGTTTTGGTTCAGGTCATGATATCAGTGTCCTGGGATGAAGCCCTGTATTGTACTCCTGACTCAGCAAGGAGTCTGCTTTTCCCTCTCTCTCTGCCCCTCCCTCTACTCACACACACACACACACGTGTGTGTACCCTAGTGTGTGCTCTCTCGCTCTCTTTAAAATAAATAAATAAATCTTTAAAAAAATGAATAGCACCTAGGAATAAGAATGCAAATGTGAAAAGATGGCCTATCAGAGAAAACACATGTATTAACAAAAAATTACACCCAGTTTCAGTGGTTTAAAATGAATTGTTATAGGGACTCAGAAATAAAATATTAAATTCTTCTTTGCTGATTCAAGAAAGGCCTTATCAAGCAGAAATATTCATGTTAAGTATTGAAAGAAGAGCAGGGATTGCCCAGTAATAAAGATCCCCAGCTGGAAGGAAAATTCAGTAAGTAGTTTCAGAAATAACAAAGGCACAAACTCATGAACATAGAAATGTGAGATGCTTGATGTTGCACTTCAGGAGGTGGTGGGGAATGAGTATATATGAAGATAAGACAAGTGCGGATTGAAGTAAAATCCAATAGGTTATAGTTAACTGAAGAGGGATCCAGAATTGGTTGGTAACCACAACCATGTGCTAGGCACTGTGGTAAATGTGTTATATTTGGTATTACTAATCTTCACAACTATTTAAGGTAAATTGTATTATAACTTATTTATGGTTGGAAGAACCAAGGTTCACAGAGGTAGGTAAATCAGGTCAACACAGTTTGTAAATAGTAAAGCTGAGATTCCAACCTAAGTGTTCCTAGACTTCAGGCCATGCTTTTTAACTGTGTCTTATCACTTTTCCATTATGATTGTCCTTTTTTGTCATTTACCATTTATTTGTTATCCTTTTTAGTGACATTTCTTTCTCCATCTTATCTGTTCTTTAAATATTGGGGTTGCCACAATTCTGGTTTTGTAGAATTTGAAGGGAACTATATAAAAATATATAGCAAATTTGTGTTAATTATACAAACATTGTACTTATAAATAAAATGTGGGGAAAAAGTCTGAATGCCTTCAAAAACTATCATGATTTTATTAGTGGGCACTCACTAAATTATAGGATAAAATATAGAAAACTAAGTAAATAGCTTATAGGTACACATCAAACTATTTAATTAGTGAGAGAATAAAATGATTAAAAATTAAAATTACTTACACAAGTTCTGAGGCATTTTCTATTTCTTTCTTAACGAGTCTTTAATTAGCTGAAATTACATTAGGGAAGTTTCTTGCCTTCTATATCTTTGCCAGTATACAAAATACCCTCTTTATTCACAAATGATGGGTGTAAGTGGATAATGAAACATATTTCTCAGGAGAAAGGGAAATTGTAGTCAATTTAGTATTATTGAATACCAACTTGTGTGTATTTTTGGCTGAAGATAATTAAAATCAACAGCAAGCAAGGGAAAATTTGTTTAGAAACATTTTATGTTATGTATGTTTTCTATAATCCCACTACAAAATATTTTGAAGGAAGTGTAAAAGCTATTTCATTTTGAAGATCCAATGAATTTTTGTAACATTACCACATGCAAAGGAATTACCTATGATTCACATTAATATTGTCATACTCCAAAATGTAAAATAAGCATCAGGCTAAAATTATAGACTGACTTTATCATTCTTCTATTCCAGGATCAAAGTAGATGCTAGCTCTCTCATGGTTTATGAGAAACTGATATGAGATAATTCTCAAACTAATGATTATTTTGTGCTTATGCTTAACACAAGCACAATAGAACAGGTCAAACTTTTCTAAAATAAACATAAGGAGGAAATTAAAAAAACTGAAATATCTAAATGGGTTGCAATTCTTAAAATAATTTTTGTTTCTAAATAAAATATGGGAAAATTCTCATTATCTGTAATGAGATGATTGTGACTCTTTTGTCATTTTTTTAAAAGATTTTATCCATTTGACAGAGAGAGAGATCACAAGTAGAGAGAGAGAGAGAGAGAGAGAAAGGAGGAGGCAGGCTCCCTGCCTAGCAGAGAGCCCGATGTGGGACTTGATCCCAGAACCCTGAGATCAGGACCTGAGCTGAAGGCAGAGGCTTAACCCACTGAGCCACCGAGGCAGCCCTCTTTTGTCATTTTTACAAACTCAGTGAATATCCACCAGTGTCATTTATGCTTGTGGTTATAAATCACAACCTGTCTTCATAAACCTCAATCAGTCATCATCCTTAAGATTTTGTAAATGTTAATAAATGTAATGTTTCAATTCCAGTTAGAGTATAGGACATTTAAAGTTAACTAGGCATAAAAGAGGTTACTATCATTGAAGAGTGGCATATATAAACCTATAAAATAAATAGCAAGACAATCTCTACCAATTTTTTTTTTAATTGGAGGAAAGCATTTTCAAGGAAACTGCTTCTGTCATAAATTCAATATTTAAGGTTTCTATAAATAGCCATCCCAACAATAAAACGATAAGTCCCCTTTCATGTTTTATTTTAATAATGAAAAAAAAAAGAATAAAGTAATAGCTAACTATCAGGAATATGATGTAACCTTGAGCATGTTAGAATGGATTAAACTCCTGGTGGAGCTGGAAGGAGAAGGAAGGAGAGAACCAGTATCTATTTAGTGCCTCCAACATTCCAGGCATTTGTTAGGTCTTTTACCTACATTACCTCATTCGATACGAAGCCTTTGGCTGTTGTCATTCCAACTTTATAGATGATGTTGTCATTCCAACTTTATCAATGAAAAAAACTGAGCATCTCAAAAAGTTTGACAATTTGTGTAAGATCTAAAAGCTAGGAAGACACAAAGTCAGTATTTAACCCCTAAATCTGATGCCAAAGGCCAAGATCCTCTAGATTATGATTTTCTTCATCTTTCCTAGTTATTGATGACCTTGACAGTTAGTTAGTTAAGTGCTTTGTAGAAAATCCCTGAATTCAGATTTGTCTGATATTTTCTCATGATGAAATTGGGGTTCTAGATTTTAAGGAGAAAGATCACAGAGTAAAATAAAATTCTCAGTAATCACATCATATTAAGAATACATGTCATACAAATTATCAACATGATGTATCTATTTCTATAACTATATTTGTATTTCTCTATCTAGACAACCAGTTTGTATAAGAATCTGAAATAGATCCCTGGCTGAGTTCCTTTCTTCGTAAAGCATCATGCATGGTCCTGAATAGTAGACCAGTCCTGTGATTCTCTTTAAAGTACTTTACGATTTCAGTCATACTGAATTATTCCTTTGTCAACAGTCTGATTGGCATTATTATTTGCTGAAATAATACAGTTGATATGTCCAGTAATTTTCATTATTTTTATTCAGAAACAATGTTTAGTCATTATCTTCAAGTTAGGTAAATGTTATTCTGATTATATTTTTTATTTTTATATTTTATTTACTTATTTGAGAGAGAGAGAGTGCCCAAGCTGAGGGGGGAGGGGCAGAGGGAGAGAGAGAATCTTAGGCAGTCTTCCTGCCCAGCTTAGAGCACAACATGTGGCTCAATCTCAAGACCCTGGGATCATGAGCTGAGCCAAAATCAAGAGTCAGATGCTTAAACAACTGAGCCCCCAGGTGCCCCTGATCATATATATATATATATATATATATATATATATATATATATATATATTTTAAGTTGGAGTTAAATTTGTCTGTAAACAGATAAATCATGAATTGATATGTACTGGTAGTTATATTTTATATATGGGGGAGATATAATAAAGGAAAGAACTTCATGAAAAATGCAAGATTAGTTAAAATAAAGATAGGAAAATATTTCAGTAATAATTACTAAAATGGCAGAAGTGAATGAATTTAGTGAATTTCTTATAGAGGTCATTGCTGCTACCAAGTATAGATTACATTTTAGTAGTGTAGCAAAATGACCCTACAAGTGAAGCAGAAATGGAAGTTAATTTGTGAGAATAATATGGCTACTTCATCAAAAAAATAAAAGAAACAATATTGGGAAAGACTAATAAGTTATTTTTAATAAGTATAGTTAGCTATCATTTACTGAGTACTCACTATATTCCAAGCCCTATTTTTGGTGTTTTCATATCTCATATAACTCTAAGAAAATTACTTCATAGTAGAATATATTTCCTTATGATAAAGGAGACTTATTCACTCATCAAACATTTATTAAGTTCCTAAGAGTTGTCAGGTGTTGTGTTAGGGATAGCATAATTAATAAAGTTATATAATTGATCAGGGCCTAGTTTACAAAACATATTTATAAACAGATGATAACAAAAAGGGAGATAAATGTCTTGTTAAAATCACATATATGTGGGGGATTATAGGAAGAAATAGCAAACTCTGCTTTGGTTGTATTTGGGAGTTTTCTAGCTAGAAAATGAGACAGGCACTGAAATTAAATTAAATTTAAAAAAAAAGAAACTGAGACAGCTAAAATTTCAGTTCCATCCACAAACTATGTGGCCTTTTGTTATTTTTCCCAATTTATGGAAACATGGGAATTTTCTTTAGAGTTTATATAACTGGCACAGTGAAGGCAATAAGTGAAAACAATACAAAAAATCAACTTGCAGAAGTAAAATGAATATACCTTCCCTTTTCTTCAAGAAAGACCAGCAAGTTAGATCAATGTTGATAGAGCCACAGAAGAGTGCTCTAATTAATATAGTAGATACCTGATATGAGTCCTAACCATGGAAGGAAAGGCCTCTAAATGTAATTTCTTTATGAATATTTTTCTTGATGATTAAAGGAAAGAAGCCCAAAACCAGCTGTAATTTTCTCCAGAAAGTACTACTCAGATCCTCCTTAATTTTCCCTGGGTAACAATCAGCAAACTTCCCATTAGAAAGAACTTTAAAAAGTTTGCTGATTTGCAAAACATGGAATGAGTGATGTGTACATTACTTGCATAATTGGTTTTGTGCGTACATATGGCACATGCTATTTTGGAAATGTACCCCCTCTGTGTTCATTATAGCTATTGCTCATTCTATTCCTCGATAATCATTTATAGCACTCGTCATAGTTTATTACTAGAAAAGTAATGAATCAGCAGTTTTAAGCACTCCCCTTTAACAACCTAATCTTAGAATTTTCCAAACCACAGTATGCAGTAATAGAAAGCAAGCAGTTTGCCCAAATATAATTCTAGATATTGAGCTATACATTCTACAGAGATTATCAAAATTTTAATAAATAAATCTTCCTTTTCATTATTCTTAATGAATTCTATTACACTCAAATAGCATGGTTATATATAATAAAACATGTTAAATTTTCAGTAAATCTGATTTGGCAATATATATTTATTTCTATATTTTCTCTAAATTTTACATAGCTGGATTTTTCCCTAACTGTGGAGATATTCATAATATATAGCTATATTGTTTGATTAGATAAGCCAAGATCAAATACATAGGAAGAGGATTCAGAACAATTTTCAGGCTTCTGTGTGACTTAGAGATGAACTCAAGGAGAAAAACCACACCAAGGGGAGGGCATGTATTGCATGGAGCACTGGGTGTTATACACAAACAATGAATCATGGAACACTACATCAAAAATTAATAATGTATTCTATGGTGACTAACATAACATAATAAAATTTTTTTTAAAATAAAGTACATCTTGGTTGTTTCTGAATTTTGGCAACTATGAATAAAGCTTCTATAAAGAAAACAAAAATAAATAAATGTTTCTAGTTTAAATTACCCTTATTTCTGTAAGTTAATTTAGAAATTAGAACGCTTGCCCTTGCCAGGTTCTAGATCTTTTGGACAAGGATTTTTAAGCCAGCTACTGTGCTAAAAATTTTTCATACTTTATTTCACATATTCCTCACAGTGATTTTATCACATAGATGCTATTTTATTTCCATTTTACAGGGGAAGATACTGAGCCTTGAAGAGGGCATATAACATTTCCAAGGTCACCAGATGCAGAGTCAGCATGAACACAATTCTGGTCTTCAGTAAAACATAATACTACATCCTCTATTAAATTATCCCTTTATAGAATAATTGATATCATGTGATTGTTTTACCCATAAACTAGACTGTATTATTGTTGCCCTTTTCTATAGATAAACCACTATGTTTAAATTTGAATTAGAAAATTATCAAGTGATCAGAATAAGATAACTAACCTAATTGTTTTTTATTAGCTAAATCAGCAAACAGACATCAATAACAAACTGCATATTTCACCTTATGACTTACTTTACTATAAGTAGTAGCAGATGGATTCCAAGACCAATGACATAACTTATCTGTTTGCACCTTGTTAACCTTTAATTTTACTGTTCTTTGAAGTGAAAATTCAAAAGTCAGAGAACCATCTGCCTCTGTGTTTGATTACATTTTAGTAGTGTAGCAAAATGACCCCACAAGTGATAAAATTAAAAATTAAAAAAATAAAATCCTAGAGAAACTATCTAGAGTCAAATATTAATGGGGTAGGTATAACTTTGAAGAGAACAAGGCAAAAAAAGACTAATGTACAGCGGAAAATCAAACCCAAAGGGAGATCCTTGGTTACAAATATCCAAGTATGACAAAGGGTAACTGAGAATATGACAAATTATTACTATGGCATTCAACAAGGATAAAATATCAGTAATGCTATTTTGAAGCCACTGAAAATTATCTTTCTCTTTGAAGTTTACTTTTTCTTATGTCTTTATTGTCCTGACAAATAAATCTATATATAATCCATGACTCTCTTATAAAATGTTTTATAGAGTTGGTAAAAGTAATACTTTAAGAGACTTCTCCATCTGCAAGGAAAAATACTTATATTTATAATCTCAATGTCCTCTGCCAAAACCAATTTCTCTGTCTAGAATAAATTGATTTTTGGCTATGCATAAATTAAATGTCAACACATCTTTCATAAATCTGCTTATGGGCAGCCAAAACCCAGGCTGTTGAACTAGAAAATAAATTCAATACAAATAACTGGATATCCGTTTACTCAACAAATAGATATAAAAGAAAAGGAGCTTTAGTGATCCCAAGTACGTCAGCGTTAATTAGTTGATTTTTGAAAATGAATTCTGCCTCCTTTCTCATCATGGACCAGAAAAGCTGTTACATTATTATCTTTCTGTCCAGCTATGTCTTATAATGCATTAGCTCCAGCTGAATAAACACTAAAAGAGTAATAAAAAAAATCCTCATAGAGTTGTACTGATGTCACTGTGTGAATATATTCAATTTAAATGGACTGACCATACCCTTTAGAAAGGGTTCAGCTGAGTGCATGCAGGTAATGCTCCTCCTCTACTCCACTAAAAGAGCATGCATGCGCGCATGTGTGTGTATATGTGTGTGTGATAAAAAATAACTTTGTCAGGAGGAGGAATGATCAAAATCCAGAGACTGGAGGAAATTTGGTATTTTCGAGGAATGGCTGAGAGATGAAAGAACGGTAGGCAATCTAAGGAGTAACCAGGTTGAAGATATTTAATTTTATTTCATAATAGAGAAAGGAGACTGTTAGAAGATGGTAATGTTAGTAGTTTTAATTGCCTTTGGCTCAGTGTTACAGATGTCTGAACTATAATATTTTTCAAAAATTCAAATAAAATTGATAATTCAATATTGTCATTTTCAAAATATTTGCACTCATGGGTTGTGTCCACAAGGCATGGAAAAAAATAAATTCTGTGATACCGGGCACCACCATTGATACGTTAATTATTTAACAAATTAAGTTGTGCAATCAGTTCTTCCCATATTGTCAGTCACATAATTCAACAATTTAAATTGGTATGAGGCATCAAAGGAATATTATAAAGTAAGAAACTGAGATCCATAGAAGTTGAGTGACTTGTCCAAATTTAAGAAGTCATTTAATCCTGCTGCTGATTTTTCTCAGAAATGTTTTTTTTTAAAAACCTAAGTTCCACTAAAACAAAATCATGCAATTCAGAGCATAACAGACAATGCTGTACTAGAATCAGTGCATATCTGATCTCACATTTCTGTGAGCATCTCTTCCAACTCCAAGTTCAATGACAGCACATTGGTAGCTTGAAATCAGCAATGGTGACAATATTTTTACCATGAAATATTTTTATCATATTTTTACCCTGAAGACTAGCAAATGCTATAAATCAGGACTTTTATTTTTTTCTCCTTTTTTGGAGAACCTAAATCAAATTGGTGATTACAAATAATACGATTTATATGTTCCTTTGCATGAAAAAGGAACATTCTATTATTAGCCCTGTATTACACTCACTACATTTTATTGAAAATATGACTCAAGAAACTATAAATTGGAAGAGGCATTGACTAACCTAGTCTTCTATGTATCCAACCTAGAATCTAACAACAAATGTGTGTTTAAACATTATTACCTTACAGAGAAAATGTTTGATGAACTATCTTAAAAAAAAAAAAATTCAGTTCTTCCAAATTAAAAAAAAAAAATCTAATATGTCAAATAGAAGCTTGATTAGGTTTGTAGGTTTCTATTTTTTTCAGTAAGTCATTTGTATGTAAGGTAGACCTGGTCTAACTTTAGACTCATAATATGCAAAGTGAATAAACACATTTATAGGTTTGGCAGGCAAAGCTTGATTTGTTGAAAATACATATTGCTAAAATACATTTTTTATTAACCAGTGTTTATATCCAGGGTAGGAATTATAAGTATACAATAATAATAACATGGAGTGAATATTTCGATTTACACTTATCCAAAAAACCACTATCCATGATACAACTCAACAGTAATGTTAAGTTTTTTCTAGAAATGCATAGAAAGCATTTCATTAAAGATTAAAGTATATTTTATTTGTAATATGTCTAATAATCCTTGTTATTCCTACTGTGGAGTTGAAGTGCTCAATAGTTCCCACCATTTTATATTAAGTTTTATTATTATCTAGGAAGATAAAATGTTAGTTGAAGAATCTAAGTACTTTGAAGGAAGCAATTTTGCATTTCCATTCTTTTGTAAATTCATAGTACACAAACAAGTTTCATTTATTGCTCTTTATTTTCAAGAAATACAATTATTAATGATATTCTGTGAATACTTATATCATGAGTATGTATTGCTAGGCTTAATAGACCTTATTCCAATTTTGGTAAAGTGACACATTTAAACAAGTAAGACGAGTAGTATTTATTTGTGATATCAATAGAAAACATTTGTGTTTAAACTGTGATCTCTGAGAACTTACTTTTTGTAAAATTTGTCATGCTGGTATTAGTAATTATTCTTTTTATTTAGATTTATGAAAATATAGTTTTGGTCACAGAAGTAATTTAAGGATTAAATTATTCAGGGGTTTGAAAGACTCTGATGCCCTACTCTTGCATGGTTACAATACTGCTAGAAAAGTCAGTCTTGCAAAGGTTAATCCAAGATTACATGACTTGAACCAGAATATTAGGGAAGAGCATTGAAAAAAGCCTATCCGAATGAACACAATGCTCAGAATAGTTTCTAGTTTCTGAATAAAACGAAATATATAAAAGAATGAATCTGGAAACAACTTAAAAACCTTTCTTTTTGTACAGAAAGGGAATTTTTTGTTTGTTTTGGTTTGCTTGTTTGTTTCGGTTTGTTTGCTTGTTTGTGTGTTTGTTTAGCTAGATCCATAGCAAGAAAAATAATCTTAAGTTGACATCAAGACATTAAAGATCTGAAAAGAGCAATTGTGCTAAAAGCTCAGACATGGAGTCTAAAATGGTGACACATACTGCAACTGTTTACCAGCTATGAATGGAAAAGATCATTTGCATGTCTCCACTTTCTCACGTGGTAACAAAAATAACACTATGAAAGATTTTCTAAATATTTGCCTACTCTTCTCCCAATGACCTCTTAAAATATAGATCTTACAATACATACAGAAAGATTTGTGCTAGTATCAGGTTTATAGGAAGAGACACATACTAGCAGTCCTAAGGAAACCTTCAACAATGATTTTGTTGATATTCAAATAGTTCTAGGAGTTTTGCTTATGTTACTGGTGGCAGAATCTGGGTGTTGTATGAATGGAGATCTCAGTCCTTGGATTCCTCTCAGATTTACATGGGGGTCCATGCCCAATAAAGACAGCTAGAAGGAAAGTAGCAAGCACAAAGTAGTTTATTAAAGTAAAAGTACACTCTCCTGGTGGGAGAGCAGGCAGGTTCCAGGAGACGGAATCAGCCCTAGGTTGTTTTGGGAGTGGATATTTCTTGGGTCTTTTTTTGGGGGGGTGGAGGTGGAGGTTGGAAGGAGTTGTGATGTACAGTGGGGTGGTCTCTAATGGAGGCTACATGCAATCATTTGGGTAGGAGCTCCTACAGGTTGGGAGGGGTAGTTTTTGACCATACAAGGTTTGTACCAGAACACTCCTGGCAGTCTTCCTCCACTGGGCAGAGCTGGACAGCAAAGTAAATGTATTATAATGAGTCTACAGGTTATCCTGGGAGAGAGGTATAAGAGGAGAGCACTCGCTCTGTACCTGTGCCTCTTGATTTGTCAGGCCCAAGGTCTTAAAAGCCATAGGTTCAGGATGTTGTGTTGCTCCAAGTCTTTTAATGGGTAGCTTATTTATTGCTGTCCTTGCCTCCAGCTCATGTCTCTATCATTCCCCTTCAGGAACTTGGGACTCTTCCTTGGGGCTTCCTTTTATTGTTCCTGTCTAGCTTCTACATTCAGATATTTCTGCCTTTCTATCTGTCTCTCACTCTTGCATTTCCCACATAGATGGCATTTGATTGAATTATTTGTTCTTTAGCCAAAGCTTATTGGAAGCTCTGATATAAACAATTGCTGATTATTGAGGCTACCTTGATACGCTTGGTTTTGGAAACCACATCACCTACCTTCAGAAATAATTCCTTAGGGTTTCTTTCTTTCTACAACAGTAGTATAATTGGTGAGTATTTTGAGGCTCCTTGGCCTTTCCAGTAAATTTTACCCAATACCTATTCTACTTACTCTTGCCAGTTATCTTTCTAAAATATCTATAAAATCATGTTTTGATCCTGAATAAAGCTTCTCATAACTCCTTATCACCTTCAGACAAAGTTCACACCCAAGTGCATGACATGCAAGACCTTTAATTGTTCCAAAATTGCCTATGTGAATTACTCCTTAGGCTAAGGAGGCAAATAAATCACATAGTTTAACATATGCTCTGCCACTTGGCTATCTATGGCAATTTACATATTCCTTCCAAAACTTGGTTCCTTCAACCATAAAATGTGAAGATTATACATGATAGAAAATACAGAGTGTGTGCATAACACTGTGCCTGCCGCAAAGCAAGCATCAGAGTAAAGGGCAACAAAGTTTGGGTCCACTTCCCCATCTCCTGATTCTCAGAAAATGTTTCAACCACACAGAGACCAGAGATCCTGCCGCCATCATGGTCTACATCGGAACAGCTGCACCGCACAGCCTTGGGGATGCTCTTCAAACTGAAGTAGATATGAATTGCACCCTCTGGAGATGGGAAAAGACCACATTACTTTATGTGGTGGTCTCACTCATTTTCTAGAGCTTAGGGTATGCTTGTTGGTTGGTTGAAAGGGTAATGAAACAAACAATTTCTTAGAAGTTGAAAGATTTATATCATTAAAATTATTATACAAGTTATTGTGATTCTTCATTTCTGGGTTAAGTGGTTACGTCTACTTTTATCCTCTAACTCCAGATGAATGTTGAAACCATGCTGGGCCTAGAAGGGCTAATTGATTTTTAGCTTATTAAGGCTGGGAATGTTAAATACAGTTTGACAGCAATGAAATTAGGGACAATACTAAGCAGAGTTATATGAACTATAGCTAATAAATGGTATGTATTATGCCTAGCTTATAAATCATAGCTTCTACTTATAGTACATTGGGTTGTGAAGTGAAGGTAGAATGAGGGGAGGCTACAGGAAGCGATGCAAGTTTTGGGGGAAATTTAGTTTGGTGGTGGGCTGGTCATACTTGTTTGAGGATTTTTCTATTATGGTATTTCGCTTGACAATTAAGCAGTTAGATAAATTATTATTATTATTACTATACCCTTTGTATAATTCACAGATACTTGTTAGTTAATTTTATTAATCTGATAAATATTCAGCAAAACCTATGCACCAAGCACAGTGATCTTCACTGGGTATGTGGTAGTGAGCAAAATGGAGGCTCTGCCCAAAGACACTCCAAGTGTAGTGAAGGACACAGAAGATTAAAATAAAACAGGTTAAATAGGGTAAATACAAGGTGCAAGGAAAATGTGTGCACTGCTACAAGTTAAGTTAAAAATATATATGAAAAAGGCTGTTTGCAGAAGGTTATATCAAGTGTGTGTCACAGTTTGGATAAATACAATTTTTTCAGTGTGCATACAATAAGATTTTAGAAATTTTAGCTAGAAGTGCAAAACAATGCATTTAAATGTTAACAGTAATATGTTATAGTTCACATGCTTGCTGCCATCACCATCAAAAGACTCTAGTATTGTAATATAAAGTGCAAACTTCAAAACCTTAAATCTTGGCACTTCCAGAACTTGAACAATGTATAGAACCTTACTAAGTCTGAGAATCCTTGTCTGAAACGGGGCACAATAATGTTCACATAATTGAGTTATGAAGAGGATTAAATAAGATAATGGTGAAAAAGTACCTAGTTAAATATCCAATATGTTTAAAGTGGTCAATCAAATCAGCTTAAAAGAAATTGCTATTTAACTGGTAATTGTTAGGTCTTATAGTTACATAAGAAAATATAGGCAACACAGAGCTTTTCTCCATTTAAAATAAAATTCTGTGGATGCCTGGGTGGCCTAGTCTGTTAAGTGTCTGCTTTTCACTCAGATCTTGATCCCAAGGTCCTGGGATCCAATCCCACATCGGGCTCTTTGCTCAGCAGAGAACTTCCATCTCCCTCTGCCTATTGTTCCCCCTGCCTGTGCTCTCTCTCTCTCTCTGACAAGTAAGTAAATAAAATCTTTTTTAAAAAATAAAATTCTGATAGCATTTTTAATTTTCAACTTGGATTTTACACCCACGGTGACCAAGAACTTGGGCAACTCTTGGTAATTTTGCCATTTCCTTTCCATTTAAAGGTAAGCACTGCTCCCCAGTTGCACTGTTACAGAAATGTACCTTCTGGGAAGCATGAATAATAAGACTCCTTCAGATCCCTACTTCTCATCCTTTCTTACATTCCTACTTTATAGACTAAAAATTATAATTGATTGCTTTCATCACAAGGATTCTTTTATCTGAAAGAGCACTCAAAAGCAGTATAGGAAGAACTTTCTTTTATAGTCAAGGTATGATCCCAGTTGTATATTATTCATTGAAATTTTTCTTCTAATGAATGTTTAAAGCATGTGTACTATGTGTTAGGCACTGTTTCAAGTCCTGGGGATGTTGGGGTGAACAAAATATCTCAGATCCCTTAACAGAGTTTATGTGGTATTGAGGAACAGAAATGAAATAAATAATTAGATCACTTTCTTTGTTTTAGGATTTTATTTATTTATTTGAGAGAGATTGACAGAGATAGCAACAGAGAGTGTGAGTGAGGAAGAGAGGGCTCGGAGCTGAGCACAGAGCATGGAGTCCAATGCAGGGCTCTCCATCCCAGGACCCTGTGATCATGACCTGAGCTGAAGGCAGACACTTAACCTACTGGGCCCTCCAGGCGTCCCTAGAACACAATTTCTAATAGTGAATAATTCTGACATTAGTTCAATGACCAATGCTCTAATTTCACTTAAAGAAGCTACCAAGGGACCTGGGTAGAAGACTATATTCCGTACATCCTTACAGAAGGAAGGATTGTTGGAAGGAAGGTTGAAGGAAGGTTGAAGGAAGCTGTAGGAACAGGAACAGAATTCAGGAGCAAAAGCAACTTCTTTACCTTATTGTTGCAAGTAGCTACCTTAGAAACTCCTCAAATGGAATTGATTTCATATAAAAAAATTTAGAATGTTTAAATTATAAAATAATGTGCATTATGTTGTATGATATTAACTTATGACAATGTCGAGGTATGAAAATCATTTGACATTTTTGTGACTGACTTTTTCCCATTTCTGAGTGATAATGCATTTCATGTTTCAGGATTTTATGAGATTTAAAAATACATATTTTGGTGAAATTTCTGTGAGATTTTCTTAGTCCAGTAAAATTAACTTAAATGCATTCTGCTTTGCAAGTCTAAGTTAGAAATGTGAGTAAATCTTCTGCTTTCTCCAAATCCAATTTACTCCCTATTTACTTTGCCTTTTAGAGTTATGGCTTTTAGTGGAAAGAATAGTTGTCTTACAAATCTTGCAAATAAATCAACAATTTATCATAGATTTTACCTGCATCACAAATTTCCAGAGTCAAATTTTGTGGTAATGATGTTGTCCTAAAAAGAACTGCAGCTGTCTATTCAGGTGTGTTCAATCTCTACTTGATAGGAATAATTACCTTCTACCCTCGGTAGGTAATTGCCTTTTGATTGAGGTCATCAGAGCAATCAAGACAGTGAGAGGCAGAAATCTTGAGCAGGATAGGAGACAAATGGAAGAATCAGGAATAGAAATTTGAAAGGAGAACAAGAAAAAAGAGAGTTAATTTGTTTATAAAATTTTACTCTGCAGTAATAATTTCAGTAGTAGAAGTCATTAAAAAACACCATAATATACAACCTAGATTAATTAGGTTGATAACTTTATTTTTTGAAATGAAAATCTAAATGATTTTTAAGCATTTGATTAGGGTCATTAACACTTTCATATGCATGACAATGTATTCTGTAATTTTGTTTACAAATATTTATTGCACACATATTTTCTAGGTTCAAGGCTAGATAGGATGGGAACACTATAAAGAGTATTTCTGTCCTAATAGAGTTTTCTGATGATTGAAAAACAAAACATATTTATATTATTTTCGATGTTTAGGAACAGAGAGAATTTAGCTGCAAAGGGAATGGAGAGGGTTTTTATCAATAGAACACTGAAGAAATTTTTGATGAATTAATGTTGGGTCCATGGTCAAAGGAACGAGACTGATACAAAGCGAAGGTCAAGCAAAGCTTTATTTCGCGCCAAGCATCGAGAATCAAACTGACCGGCCAGGGACGTCTCTTGCAAAGAGACGACCTCTCTCTGCCTTACAGACTAGCTTTTAAGGACAAAGGCCATGTGGTTGGGCCTGGCCATGCACAGGTGGCCAATGAAATTGTAACACACAGAGAAAGCTGCACAGTCATGCTAGGTCACACATAAGTGACCAATTGAATTATAATTTACCCTAGTAGATATTTGAACTAGCCTATCACCTTCGTCAGAATTGGTGCCCAAAAGACAGGACCCACACTCCTTGGTAGCTAGGGAGACAGTATGTGCTCCCACTGATTGGATACCTCCACCTGGCCTGACCCACCCTTGTATTTGGTCTTTGCTAGCTGGGACTGGTTTCCTGTGCTTGCTTTTAAGTAAATCCCCTGGGTGGGGGGGGCAGGGTCAGTTTGAGTTTTACAGCATAAACAACAAAATGACTGTTTAAACCAAGATGGAATCACTCTGGCTAAATAGGTGCTTACAATTAACAATCTTTTTAAGTAAGTAAGACTCATCTTGGGGATGAGTTTGCATGTGTAGAAAGTAACAGTTTAAAATATTTTGAATGCTTAAGAAACTTATAGGATGCTAGTGTGTTTCAGAGTAGTGTGAACAAAGGATAAGTTTTAGATTTATGCAGATTAATGAGTGAATCCCCCAAAAGGTACAAGGTTGGATTTGCCAGTATTGGTATTAAAATACAATTAAAAACAAAATCTTTTCCCAACCAGAAAGTATCTCCCATAAAGGCAGTGGAGAAAGGAAATACTTTTATTATTGAATAAGCATTAAACTAGAATGTGATTTTGCATCTTGGGTAGTTAGTGAGGAGATAGCAAAGACAGGCCACTTATAGTCAACAAATATAACTCATTATATAACAAGTTTTCAAGATAAACAATAATTAGTCCTCATGTAAGAGGACTTGGCAGCACCTTTTGTCATACATACATAGTTCATTCTTAGTAGTAATGCCAGTGACCATCTGTGTTAGCTTATTGGTTTTAGGAAAAGGATAATCAAACTTCTATTTTTATGACAGTGGGCAGTTTCACAACTTGGAACAAGATGTTCACTAAAGTTAAACTCCTCCCCTTCCACAGAAACTGGGAGTTAAGGGGACTATATTCTTTGATATTTACATTTCAAAGAGATGGCTCCCAGGTCCTTGAGAAGGATAGTCCTAGGTCACAAAGCTGACATGTTTCTTTAGTTTAAAGATTCATAGACATTTCTTTTTTTTTTTTTTTTTTTTACTTTTTGAAGATTTTATTTCTTTCTTTCTTTAAGAGGAAGGGGAAGGGCAGAGGGAGAGAGAATCTGAACCAGACTCCACAACTGAGTGTGGAGCCCAACCTGGGGCTTGATCTCCTCACTGCAGATCATGACCTGAGCTGAAACCAGGAGTTAGTTTGTCACTTAACAGACTGAGCTACCCAGGCACACCCATCAGCATTTCAAAGAGACAGAGAAAATACTTACATTTTCAAGTTTTCTAAGGTAAATATTCCAACAAAAACTGAGGAGAAGAAAATCTCTTCCCTTATTTTCAGTGGGGGGGAATTAAACCTCTTATTTTTCATTGGTATTTGTCATTACACAAGTAATACTTATATCAATACTTCCCAAACTTCTCAAAAAAAAAAAAAAAAAAGGTTTCTCAAAGCTACATGCAAATTATCTGGTGATCTGGTGATCTTTTTTTTTTTTTTTTAAAGATTTATTTATTTATTTATTTTATTAGAGAGGGAAAGAATCTCAAGCAGACTCTATAGACTCCATGCTGAGCTTGGAGCCTGACACTGGGCTCAATCCCATGACCCTGCGATCATAACCTGAGCCAAAACCAAAAGTCAGATGCTTAGCTGACTGAGCCACACAAATGCTCCTTTCTCGTGATCTTTTTTTAAAATTCAGATTCTTTTTTAATGGATACATTATGGGGTCTGAATGAGAGCATCATAACAAGCTCCTTGGTGATGCCAGAGCTTCTAGTCAGAACACACTCTGAGTAGCAAGGTTAGATATGGAGCTAAGACAAGCAGTAAGAGGGGACGCCTGGGTGGCTCAGTGGGTTAAGCTGCTGCCTTCGGCTCAGGTCATGATCCCAGGATCCTGGGATCGAGTCCCACATCGGGCTCTCTGCTCAGCGGGGAGCCTGCTTCCCTTCCTCTCTCTCTGCCTGCCTCTCTGCCTACTTGTGATCTCTGTCAAATAAATAAATAAAATCTTTAAAAAAAAAAAAAAGACAAGCAGTAAGAGAACAGTGACTAGGACCAGGGTGTGGGTGGATGTGGAGGATCAGGTCAGGTAGTGTCCTGTAGATCACTTAAAAGACTTTTGGTCTGAGTGAGATTGAAGCTTTGGAGTATTTAAGCAGAAGAAAGACAAGTTCTGGTAGAGATTTTAAAGGATCAGTCCAGATGCAGCATGGAAAAAACACTACAAAAAGAGCATGATAAAAGACAATCATATTATTACAAATGTAGGTGGATTGTTGCCAGGACAGGTGATGATGGAGGTAGTAGAATGTAGTGTAAGTCTGATTTGGGATATGACAGAAAGAATAAGTCTAGGGTGCTCACAAGGATTTTAGTCTGAGAAACTCAAAAAAAAAATATGTGCCATTTATTTTCCTCATGGAGGAAAAAACATAAGCAGAGGGAGCAAATTTGGAGAAAAGATGGATATAGGATTTGGGGTCTCTATAGTTTGTTTTAGATACCATCAGCTTGCACAGATGCAGAAAAAGTAACCAGGTGGAGGATTTTACCAGAGATGGGACTCAGTAGAGGGGGGAAGGAAGGACTATATTGAGGATATATCCAAGGGTAAATTTGTACAAAGATCCATATTACCTAAGTTGGCTATGGACAGAATGAGAACAGGAGAGGGAGAGGGAGAGTGGAAAGTTGCTAGCATCAATAGATAGAGATCTTTGCTGGATTTTGGTACTAGAATGAGTGAGTCAGAAAATAAAAGGTGGAGATTAGAGGATGGCATCTGTAAAATTACTATGATGGAGTGAATGAGGTTCTTGGTAATGACAGGATATAGATTTGTTGTCTTAAGTATGGTAGGTAGCTAGCTAGAACATTAGAGTATAGGAGGTTATGGGACTGAGGGCAATGACGAGGGTGCCTGGGTGGCTCAGCTGCCTTCAGTTCAGGTCATAATCCCAGGATACTGGGATCACTCCCCATGTCCAGCTTTCTGCTCAGCCAGGAGCCTACATCTCACTCTCCCCCTGGCTGCTGCTCCACCTGCTTGTGCTGTCTCTCTCTCTCTGTCAAATAAATGGATAAAATCTTTAAGAGCAGTGGGGGTATCATAATGATCACTATCTTGATAGTTATATCACCAAGGATATCCAGATTCCCATGGGAGGGAAGAGGGAGTAGCTAGATGCTGAATATCCAAAGAACAAGGGTAATGACTCCAGAGCTGTAAGTGACTACCAGAAATAAGTTTAGTCTGCAGTATAATTTGGTGGTTTGATCTTCATTCAAATCTGGGGCTTTTTAGAGAGTATTAGGGGTGAAAGTTATGGAAGCAGCAATAAGAACAAAGAGGGCATTTACCTCAACCCTCAGCCCATGCTTTGAAGAATGTTGTAGAGGAAATTTGAGAATGAAAAGGGAAAGGGTCTGTGGGGGAAACCCAAGGTTTTTTTTAGAACAATTAGGTGAAGGGGAAGCTAAAAAAGGGTGTTTAAAATATAAGAAATCTTATTAATGACTGACTGACTTAAAATGTAAATGACTTAAAGTCAATGAATGTAATTGTAATTAAAGTTTATTTGGTAAAATAGAAAATATATGATATATGTTTAATGCAAAACATTTGTTTAAGGTAAATCAGATCAGGTTCACATCTATAATGATATGCTTAGTATTAAAGATATTTTTTTCTTTTGATTTAATACATGGGAATTGTATCCTCATGTTAATCTCTAATCTTTTCTGGTAGGTATTCTTTAATGATAATTTTGATAAAGTCATCAAGTCTAATATTTGACTTTAATGACTGCCATTATTAAATACAATGATATGATAATACTCAAGACACTGAGAAAAGACTTTTCCATTCTGTACAATTCTTAAGGTTAGAAAATAGTATGAAGTGAATTCAATATACACAGGCAAATTGATAGATACTAACATGATTGTCACCATACATACTGTGGATGATGGAAGAGATGGTTTCTTAAAGAATATTTTCAGAGGAGTGGGACAAAACTTAAACATTGATTATAAACGTCCCCTAGTTTGATGGCACAGGGATTCTCTTGTTTTATAACTTACCTAAAACATATTGGGTTTTACTGATATACAGGACTAAAAGAACTGAAAGTCTGTTTCAGAAAGCAAGGAAGCAAATCAAATAGAACTTGCCTGAAGATACCGTTATCATTATTACTATGGTTTGTTATACATTCAAGTGGTATAATGTACTCAATGCCATATCTAACATAAAGTTCCAGACATAAACATATACAATGCTAGGTAATGGGAAAAATGATTTAATTTGTTTTATCCTTTAATTATCTCATTAAAGAAGATGATGAATGAAGCAGGATTAGGAGTATTTGGTGATTTGGCTTGACAGCCTCAATTTCCTCCCCAATGTTAGAAGAAAATTTAAAAAGTATATTTTGATGCAATGTCATTGTCCTATTTGTCATGTAGCATATTACTGATAAAATAGTAGAGAGCATTCATTCTTTTGGAAATATTTTGCCATTTCTGAAATGATGTATGGAAACTGGCTATATTCTGTGCTTAAGTTAGCATAGTAAATCTGCTTTAGTCTAGTGAGCTGAGGTTTGGAGGTTTTGTTTTATGAAACAATGTACACAGTATATTGTATATTTCAGGTAAAGTTAATTCATTTAAATTTTTCCCTCTGGTCCTACGAAACAGAAAGTAAGATGCATAGCTTTTAATTTTCTCTGCTATGCTCAGAAGACTTTACTATAATTCACGTTTTCTCACACCTTTTGAAGTGTGTGGAAGAAATAGCAATAAGTCACATTTATTTCAACATAGGGAACTTCTCTAATTAGAATAACTTTTAAGACCTTGTTTTACCAATAGGAACTTTTAAACTCCACTGATAGTAATTGGAGAGATAAAGTCACTTGTCTTTATCAGCTGTGTTTTTGTTATTCATTTTTAGAAGCCTGTTCCTATATAACAGGTGTCCCCAAATTGCTGTGGAAATGATGTACACATTTACAAAAACCTTATTTATACTAGGCATGTTGTTTCGACAATTATGATAAATTTCATAATTAAAATGAATATCATACTCCTCATTTTTTCAGCAAAGTCAGTAATTGAGAATATTTGCCATATAATATTTAAAATAGAATCTCATATTCAATTTCAGGACTACAGTTATTGTATCTCTTAAAAAAGAATATGAGCCTGGATTGCTCAGTTGGTTAAACCTCTGCCTTCGGCTCAGGTCAAGATCTCAGGGTCCTGGGATCAAGCCCCACATCGAGCCCCACATTGGGCTCTCTGCTCAGTGGGGAGCTTGCTTCCTCCTCTCTCTCTGCCTGCCTCTCTGCCTACTTGTGATCTTTCTCCCTGTTAAATAGATAAATAAAAAATCTTAAAAAATGGAAAAAAAATGATGAAAGAATATAATCTCAACCAGGTAGTCAAAATGCTTGAAAATGATGTTGCTTAGGTCTAAATAAACTTGGTACAATTGATTTGAGATTATCTTTTTAGAATCAATAACATCTTTGAAAGTTTGAAATGATGCATATGGAAAGAATATTATAATGTGGTATTGGAAAGACAAATATATTGTTTTCATTGTATGAAAGACTGACAATTCTGTGACATGAGTCAAAAAGTTTTTTTTTTCTTAATAACAATATTTATAATTATAATTTTTGCACATGCTCACTTTTCTGGTCTAAGATTTACGTACATTGTCTCTCTATTTACAGCAACCCCAGAGAACTATCATCTTTTCATAGATGAGAAGTACATTTGTCAAGGTAGCATAGATAATACAATGTTATAAGTGATTTAAGAATAACAAAAGTTTATTTCTTGCTTAAGAAAATTCTGCTGTGGTCTAGAAGACTTATTGACTCTTGCTAATGAGCTAATTCAAATATGAAGTCTTCTGGGATTTGGGGGTTTTACTCTCTTAAGAGGAGCCCTCCACACTAGTGATAATGGGAAAGAGAACATGCAAAGATCTTACACTAAAACTCACATTTAATCCCTCTCTGCTTCAGCCTAGAAATGAAAACTCTGCAGTTCACATCATTGCCCACTGTATCCATTTAACTGGAAGTGGGGATGGAAATATTAGAGAAAATATGAAATATTTGGTGAGCAAATTATCTACTCTGGGATACACAACTGGGAAGAATACTAATGTCAGATTAATCAAATAACTTGTCTATAATGTACAACCAATGTCAACAGTACTTGACATTGAGATTAGTTCTATTACCAAACCTACACAGTTTTTTATATATTGAGGTACCATCCTTTATTGGAGAGTGATAGACATGGAGAATCTTGAATGGTCATTTATTCTCATGTCATTGACATATTCATATAGGCAATGTAATTATATATGAGGACATGTAGGGGGAAGACACAAATAAAACATTTTTGCATCTGTGTGTGTCACAGAAATATTCCAAATTACAGTGCAAGATTTTATAGTCATTAGAAAAAAGTGAAATTTGACTTAAAAAAATCATTAGTTTATCAAATTTTCATAGACATTTCAGGTTTGAACATGTTCTCTGAAGTCTTATAATTCAACCAATACATGAATTCATAATAATGCTACCAAAGTTCCCAGAGTTAGAGACCTGATTTGAATCCTGATTGACTGTAGTGGTGACCATCATTTTGATTACTACATATTGAGAGGTATGCTGGGGATTGTGATAAGCACTTTGTGAATATTACTTTAATTATTCCTACTGTGAACACTAGTAGGTAGGTGCTATAATTATCCTCATTTCACATGTGAATAAATGGAGACCCAGAGAGATTATATTACTTGTGTTGAGATTCACAAGGAAATTGGTAGGACATAATGATCTTGGCTGTAACTGAGCTTGAGTGTCTGCCCACTAATTAGTTTCCTGACATCTTGCACAGCTTACTTTATGTTTCTTAGTCACTTCACAATATTTGTTCAGGATGTTATGCTAAGGTACATTTTTCCCATCTTGTATCTATTTATAATGATTGGTATTCCTCTCATGATTGTGTTTATCACTGACAAATACCACCTTGCTAGATTAAGGTCTCTGACCCATTATCCAAAAAAATTTTGCTATCACTTCCAAATCCTTCTGGAAAAATGTCTTTTCTTCATTTAATGAAGACAATATTAATTTTTTTTTTCTCTAAGATTTTATTTATTTATTTGTCACAGACAGAGGGAGAGAGAGTGAGCGAGCACAGGCAGACAGAGAGGCAGGCAGAGGCAGAGGGAGAAGCAGGCTCCCCGCCGAGCAAGGAGCCCGATGTGGGACTCGATCCCAGGACGCTGGGATCATGACCTGAGCTGAAGGCAGCTGCTTAACCAACTGAGCCACCCAGGCGTCCCGACAATATTAATTTTTATGTATATCATATTATATTTATAGAGTGCTCATATTCTACACTTTCTTATCTCCTCACAGTAATCCTCATAACAGCTCCTTCCCACCTCTCCTTTCCTCCCACTTAGTTCACTAGTCAGTCTTTTTTTGTAAACTCTCTTTCACATGCTCACCTGGTGAGATGTTTGAGTATCTGAAGACTTCATCCTAGGCTCTCTTTTCCTTTTTTTTTTTTTTTTTTTTTTTTTAAGATTTATTTTATTTAGAAAGAGAGTGTGGAGCCCACGAGGAGCTCAATCTCAGGACCCTGAGATCACAATCTGAGCAGAGATCAAGAGTGGGATGCTTAAACAACTGAGCCATTCCTCCCTTTTCATTTCTATTTATCACCTATCCCTAAAAGATTTTCTCTACCTCCAGGGTATTAATTCCATTGGTATGTTAGAGACTTCCAAATTTGCTTCCTTAGCACTGATCTGTCCACTTGGGTTCACTTCTACAACCAATTTCTTAGTCAACTTTGTCTTTTGGATGTCTAACAGATATCTCATATTTACAATGTCCAAAAGTGAAGCCTGAGTTTTCCCTCTAAAAGTTTCACCAATTCTTTAGGTAAGTAATCGAAAATAAAAATTTTAAAAGCCTTTATAGGCTCAGGGATCTAGTGGTGTACATGACAAAGAGAACTCATTCTTAGCATGCCAGATAAATGTTGATGATTTTCAATAATTACCTTAAAGTCACAAAGCTTGCAAATGCTAGTATGGAAATGCCATGTGAGTTTATTACTATAAATTTCTAAGATGATTATTCTTTACATAAGAATTTAAAATTGTATTTGTACATTATTGTTTAGTATGTGCTTTATAATAAAACTAATTTTGAATACTAATTCTAAATAGCCTGATTAAATTGCATAAAGTCAATTGTAACATCAATAATACAAAATGCTTAAACATTATTTTTCATTTTATATAGCTTTTTCCTAATGCTGATCATAAAATACAGCCAAAGTAATGAATTTAAAGGACTGAAAGTCCTACAAAAAATTATAAAACCTCTCTAATTTCTCTTTTTTTTTAAGATTTTATTTATTTATTTGACAGACAGAGACAGAGAGAGAGGAGAAGACAAGTTGGGGGAACAGCAGAGGGAGAGAGAGAAGCAGGCTCCCTACTGAGCAGGGAGCCAGTCACAGGGCTCCGTCCCAGGACCTTGAGATCATTGACCTGAGCTGAAAGCAGATGCTTAGCTACTGAGCGACCTAGGTGCATCTGAACCTCCTGTATTTCTACCACTGTGAGGCAAACACTATTAAAATGATAGTGTATTTTCTACCTTTTTATTTGTTTTTAATTTTTTAATAGATAAGATCATGTTCGGTATGGAGTATGGCATTATATTTTTGCTGCTTAGCATAACAGTGTTTACAAATCAAGTACTTACAAATCATAATTTTTGTGCCACATTCCACAAACAAGTAAAGATTTAGTTATGTTAGAAGTTAAAAATCCAATAAAAATAATTTATTCTAGATCCCCTTTAGATATACCTCAAGTTCACAACTTCTAGTTGACTCAATAAACATTTAATGGGACATAAGGATAATACTAAATAATAATTTATGTCATATTTCAGGATTTTTTTTAAATTAAGATTTTTGAATAATAAATGACATTTATTAATGTTTATGAAGGTTTACATCTACTAAAAAGTGTTAATATTTATCAATTAAGATGCTGAATACAAAGGAGAATGTGATACAGGCTTAATGTCTTATAAGGCAGTAATTGTTGGATAAGAATTGGAAACTGGGCTCCTCCCATTCAGTGTACCCTGAAGGACCCTCAGATATCTCCTCACTGCTCTTTTATTGTTTTCTTTCTTTCTTTCTTTCTTTCTTTCTTTCTTTCTTTCTTTCTTTCTTTCTTTCTTTCTTTTCTCTCTTTCTTTTCTCTTATTCTCTCCATCTCCCTCACCTCTTTCTTTCTCACACATAAATACATAGCTTTAATTATTTTTTATTTGTTTAATTAATATATAATGTATTACTTATTTCAGGGGTACAGGTCTGTGATTCATCAGTCTTACACAATTCACAGCACTCACCATAGCAATACTGTCCTTAATGTTCATCACCCAGCCACTTCATCCCTCCACCCACCTCCCCTCCAGCAACCCTGTTTTTTTCCTGAGATTAAGAGTCTCATGGTTTGTCTCCCTTTCTGGTTTCATCTTGCTTCATTTTCCCCTTCTTTCCCCTATGATCCTTAGTCTTGTTTCTCTCATTGAATTATTTCACTTAGGTTAGTACCCTCTAGTTTCATCTATGTCGTTGCAAATGGCAAGATTTTGTTGTTGTTTTTAATGGCTGCACTATATATATACATATGTATATATACGTGTGTGTGTGTGTGTGTGTGTGTGTGTGTGTGTATCACATCTTTATCCACTTATCTTTGATGAACATCTAGGCACTTTCCACAGTTGGCTATTGTGAACATTGCTGCTATAAACATTTGGGTGCATGCAGCCCTTTGGTTCACTACATTTGTACCTTCAGGGCAAATACCCAGTAGTGCAATTGCTGGGTTGTAGGGTAGCTCTATGTTCAACTTTTTAGGAACATCCAAATTGTTTTCCAGACTGGCTGCACCAGCTTGCATTCCCACCAACAGTGTAGGAGGGTTCCTTTTTCTCTGAATCCTTGCCAACACCTGTCTTTTCCTGACTGGTTAATTTAGTCTTTCTGACTGGTATGAGCTGGTATCTCACTGTGGTTTTGATTTCTTATTTCCCTGATGCCGAATGACTTTCAGCATTCTTATATGTGTCTGTTGTCCATTTGGATGTCTTCTTTGCAGAATGTTTGTTCATGTCTCCTGCCCATTTATTGAATGGATTATTTGTTCTTTGGGAGTTGAGTTTGATAAGTTCTTTATAGATTTTGGATACTAGACCTTTATCTGATATGTCATTTGCAAATATCTTCTCCCATTCTGTCAGTTATCTTATGATTTTATTGACTGTTTCTTTTGCTGTGAAAAAGTTTTGATCCTGATGAAGTCCCAATAGTTCATTTTTGCCCTTCCATCCCTTGACTTTGGTGATGTTTCTAGGAAGAAGTTGCTGCAGATGAGATTGAAGAGGTTGCTGCCTGTGTTATCCTCAAGGATTTTGATGGATTCCTGTCTCACAATGAAGTCTTTCAACCATTTGAGACTATAGTTGTGTGTGGTGTAAGGAAATTGTCCAGTTCCATTCTTCTACATGAGGCTGTCCAATTTTCCCAGCACCATTTGCTGAAGAGACTTTTTTCCACTAGACATTCTTTCCTGCTTTGTCAAGGATTAGTGGGACATAGAGTTGAGGATCCATTTCTGGGCTCTCTATTCTGTTCCACTGATGTATGTGTTTGTTTTGTGCCAGTACTATACTGTTTTGATGTTTACAGCTTTGTAATAGAGCTTAAAGTCTGGAATTGTGATGCTGCCAACCTTGGTTTTCTTTTTCAACATTTCTCTGTCTACTCGGGGTCTTTTCTGGTTCCATATAAATTTTAGGATTGTTTGTTCCATTTCTTTGAAAAGAATGGATGGTATTTTGATAAGGATTGCATTAAACGTGTAGATTGCTCTAGGTAGGATAGACATCTTAACAATATTTGTTCCTCCAATCCATGAGCATGGAATGCTTTTCCCTTTTTTTGTGTCTTCCCCAATTCCTTTCATGAGTATTCTACAGTTTTTTGAGTACAGATTCTTTGCATCTTTGTTTAGATTTTTTTTTTTTTTTTTTTTTTTTGGTCTTTTTTTAGATTTATTCCTAGGTATCTTATGGTTTTTGGGTGCAATTATAAATGGGATCAGCTCCTTAATTTCTCTTTCTTCTGACTTGTTGGTGTATAGAAATACAACTGATTTCTGTCCGTTGATTTTATATCCTGACACTTTACATATGAATTCCTATATGAGTTCTAGCAGTTTGGGAGTAGAGTCCTTAAGGTTTTCCACATGAAGTCTCATATCATCTGCAAAGAGTGAGAGTTTAACTTCTTCTTTGCTGATTTGGGTGCCTTTTATTTCTTTTTGTTGTCTGATTGCTGAGGCTAAGACTTCTAGTACTCTGTTGAATAATAGTGGTGATAGTAGACAGCCCTGCCATGTTCCTGACCTTAGGGGAAAAGCTCTTAGTTTTTCCCTGTTGAGAATGATATTTGCTGTGGGTTTTTCATAAATTGCTTTGATGATATTGAGGTATGTACCCTCTATCCCAACACTGTGAAGTGTTTTGATCAAGAAAGGATGCTGTACTTTCTCAAATGCTTTTTCAGCATCTATTGAGATTGTCATATGGTTTTTGTTCTTTCTTTTATTATTGTATCACCTTAATTAATTTGTGGATGTTGAACCAACCTTGCAGCCCAGGAATAAATACAACTTAGTCATGGTGAATAATCCTTTTAATGTACTGATGGATCTTATTGGCTGGTATTTTGGTGAGAAATTTTGCATCTGTGTTGATCAAGGATATTGGTCTATAATTCTCTTTTTTGATGGAGTCTTTGTCTGGTTTTGGGATCAAGGTGATGCTAGCCTCATAAAATGAGTTTGGAAATTTACCTTCCATTTCTATATTTTTGGAACAGTTTTAGGAGAATAGGTATTAATTCTTCTTTAAGTGTTTGGTAGAATTCCCCTGGGAAGCTGCCTGGCCCTGGGCTCTTGTTTGTTGGGAGATTTTTGATGACTGCTTCAATCTCCTTACTGGTTATGGGTCTGTTCAGGTTTTCTATTTCTTCCTGGTTCAGTATTGGTAGTTTATATGTCTCTAGGAATGCATCCATTTCTTCCAGATTGTCAAATTTCCTGGCATATAGTTCCTCATAATATGTTGTTATAAATGTTTGTATTTCTTTGGTGTTTGTTGTTATCGCTCCTCTTTCATTCATGATTCTATTATTTATTTATTTATTTATTTAAGATTTTGTTTATTTATTTGACACAGGGAGAGAGATCACAAGTAGACAGAGAGTCAGGCAGAAAGGGGAAAGCACATTCCCTGCTGAGCAGAAAGCCCAATGCGGGACTTGATCCCAGGACCCTGAGTTCAAGACCTGAGCCAAAGGCAGAGGCTTAACCGACTGAGCAACCCAGACACCCCTCATATATGATTTTATTATTTTGGGTCCTTTCCCTTTTCTTTTTGATAAATTTGGCCAGGGGTTTATCAATCTTACTAATTCTTTCAAAAAAAACCATCTCCTAGTTTTGTTGATTTGTTCTACTGTTCTTTTGGTTTCTCTTTCATTGTTTTCTGCTCTTATCTTTATTCTCTTCTCCTACAGGGTTTAGGTTTTCTTTGCTGTTTTATCTCCAGCTCCTTTAGGTGTAGGATTAGGTTGTGTACCTGAGACCTTTCTTGTTTCTTGGAAAAAGCTTGTATTGCTATATATTTTCCTCTCAGGACTGCCTTTGCTGTGTACCAAAGATTTTGAACAGTTATGTTTTCATTTTCATTTGTTTCCATGAATTTTTTAAATTCTTCTTTAATTTCCTGGTTGGCCCATTCATTCTTTAGTAGGTTGCTCTTTAGTCTCCATGTATTTGAGTGCTTTCCAACTTTCCTTTTGTAGTTAAGTTATAGTTTCAAAGCATTGAAAATATGCAGGGAATGATCCCAAACTTTTGGTACCAGTTGGCACCTGATTTTTGGCCCAGGATGTGACCTATTCTAGTAAATGTTCTATGTTCACTAGAGAAGAATGTGTATTCTGTTGCTTTGGGATAGAATGTCCTGAATATATGTGTGATGTCCATCTGGTCTAGGGTGTCATATACAGTCTTTATTTCCTTGTTGCTCTTTTATTTAGATGATCTGTCCATTTCAGTGAGGGGGGTTAAAATCCCCTACTATTATTGTATTATTGTTGATGTTTTTCTTTGATTTTGTTATGAATTGGCTTATATAATTGGCTGCTTCCATGTTAGGGGCATAGATATATAAAATTGTTAGATCTTCTTGTTGGATAGACTGTTTGAGTATAATACAGTGTCCTTCCTCATCTCTTATTATAGTTTTTGGCTTAGAATCTAATTTGTCTGATATAAGGATTGCCATACCACCTTTCTTTTGATGTCCAATTAGCATGGTAAATGGTTTTCCATCCCCTCCCTTTCAACCTGGGATGTCTTTGGGTCTAAAATGAGTTTCTTTGCAGAAAGCATATCAATGGGTCTTGTTTTCTAATCCATTCTGATACCCTGTGTTTTTTGGTGGGGGCATTTAGCCCATTTACATTCAGGGTAACTATATTGAAATATATGAATTCAGTGCCATTGTATTGCCTGTAAGGTGACTGTTACTGTATACCGTCTCTGTTCTTTTCTGGTCTGTTAATTTTAGGTTCTATCTTTGCTTAGAGGACCCCTTTCAATATTTCCTATAGGGCTGGTTTGGAATTTGCAAATTCTTTTAGTTTTTGTTTGTCCTGGAAGCTTTTTATTTCTCCTTTTTTTTTTTTTTTTTCAGTGACAGCCTAGCTGGATATAATATTCTTGGCTGCATATTTTTCTCATTTTGTGCTCTGAATATATCGTGCCAGACTTTCTGCCCTGTCAGGGCTCTGTGAATAGGTCTGCTGCCAATCTAATACTACTACCATTGTAGGTTACAGACCTCTTATCCCAAGCTGCTCTCAGGAGTTTCTCTTCATTTCTGACACTTGTCAGTTTTACTATTAGATGACGGGGTGTGGACCTATTTTTATTGATTTTGAGGGGAGTTCTCTGTGCCTCCTGAACTTTAATGCTAGTTTCCTTCCCCAAATTATGGAATTTGTCTTCTATAATTTGCTCCAATATACCTTCTACCTCCCTCTCTTTTTCTCATTCTTCTGGGATCCCAGTTATTATAATATTGTTTCATCTTATGGCATCACTTATCTCTCAAATTGTCCCCTCGTGATTCAGTAATTCTTTATCTCTTTTTTTCTCAGCTTCTTTATTCTCCATCATTTGGTCTTCTACATCACTAATTTTCTCTTCTGCCTCATTTATCCTAGCAGTAAGAGCCACTCTCTCTCTCACTCTCTCTCTTTTTTTTTTTTTTTTTTTTTTTTGCAACTCGGTAATAGCTATTTTTAATTCCAGTTTTGTTAGATTTTAGTTCTTTTATTTCTTCAGAAAGGGATTTTATTTCTCCAGAAAGGGATTCTCTAGTATCTTCTATGTTTTTCTGAAGCACAGCTAGCATCTTTATAATCATCATTCTGAACTCTAGTTTTGACATGTTACTAATGTCCATATTTATTAGGTACCTAGCTGTCAGTAATGCCTCTTGTTCTTTTTTTGAGGTGAGTTTTTCCACCTTGTCATTTTGTCCAGAGAAGAATATGTGAATGAGAGAAGAAAATACTAAAAAGGTAACAATGACCCCAGAAAAATATACTAACCAAATCAGAATAGACCTAAAACTGGCGGTAGAAGAAAGGAAAATTACACACACACACACACACACACACACACACACACATATGATTAGGCTGGTGTGTAGAAAAGAGCCGCACACTTGATTTTGGGTATATTTTGGTCTGTTAGAAGAAACTGTCTCCAAATTTTAAAGAAAGAAAAGCTCATATATATATATATATATATATATATATATATAGTACACAAAATGAAGGGATGAATATGACTGTAAAGATGAAAATTTAAAAAAAATTAAAAAAGGAATTGATGAGAAGTTGGTTAAAAAAAGAGACAAAAGAAAAAAAAAGGAGAGAATGCAATCAGGCTGGAGACTAGAACAAAGCCATATGCTAGATTTAGGTTATATTTTAGTCTGTTAGAAGAAACTGTATCCCAAAATTTTAAAGAAAGAGAAACTCATATGTATACAAAAAGTAAGGTTAAATACATTGAAGGGATAGACTATGACTATAAAAATAAAAATTAAAAAAAAATTAAAAGTTATTGATAAGATAAAATAGTAAAAATAGGTTAAAATAGGAAAGAGAACAATTTAAAAAAATTGAAAAAGAAACAATAACAAAAATGTAGCTTTGAAAGAATAAAGAATAATGGGGAAAAAGTCATGAATTCTATGTTCTATATACCCCTAGTGCAGGCGTTTTGCTGTTCTCATTGATCAGTAAACTTGATCTTGGCTGGATGTTCTTGCTTATCTTTTTGAGGAGGGCCCTCTTGTAGTAATTCTTAAATGTCTTTACCCCAGGTGGAATTGTACCACCCTTGCCAGTGACAAGGCTAAGTAATCTGTTTTGTTCCCTGAAAGCTTTCCATACAGCTTTGGAGGATGAGAATGAAGATGGCAGCCTCCTAATCTCTAGCCCCGGAGGAGTCAAGAGCTCAGAGGCCCCCTCTTCAGTTAGCCCTCAGAGAAAAGCAGTCAATCACACCTTTCTTCCTGGTCTATGGCCACACTCCAAGCTCACCTGGCTGGTGACCCAATGTTGCTATCTCTGGAACAAGCCCCATTTGGAGTCTACAATCCTGAAGCACACTCCCATAATGCTCCTCCTGATGGAGGAAGGGGGATCTCTTCAGATTTGCCACTTGTGGGGTCCCTGCTCAAAAAGCAGTGGCCTGACTGTGCCAGGAGTCATGGTTTATGGTAACACTGAGCTGTGAGTCCACTTCTGGCTCTGTCTTTGCAGCCAGCTTCCCCACTCTAATACCTAGGAGCTCTGCCACATTCAGGCACCCCCAGTCTTTCTGTGGTCTTGAGGGTCCTGAGACCACACTGTCCCAGCGAGGGCTTCATCCCCTGTTTAGCCTCTGAAGCAACACCCCCCAGTGGAGCAGACTTCTAAAAGTTCTGATTTTGTGCTCTGTTGCTCTACCACTTGCTGGGATCCAGCCCCTCCCCCCATGGTTATATCACCTCAGATTCACTTCTCTGCAAGTCCTACCTTCCAGAAAGTGATCACGTTTCTGTTCATAGAATTGCTACTATTTTTTTCTTTGATCTCCTATTGAGTTTGTAGGTGTTCAGAGTGGTTTGATAACTACCTGGCTGAATTCCTGGGACCAGACAAAATTTAAAAGAACTTTTAAAAGTTCATTTCATTTATTCAATTTCTGAATAAAATAAAATTAAATAAATAAATAAAATTTAAAAAATCAATTTCTTAATGATGTATTAGCATGCTTTAAAAATCAAAATATTGGGGCCCCAGCATGGTTCATTTGTTAAGTATCTGACTCTTGGTTTCAGTTCAGGTCATGATCTCAGGGTTGTGAGATAGAACACTTCATTGGGCTTTGTGCTCAGTTGGGAGTCTGCTTGGAATTCTATCATATCCCCTTCCTTTTACCCTCTTTGCATCTGTCTCTCTCTGGAATCAATAAATAAATCTTTAAAATAAATAAAATAAATATTTTTAATTAAAATAATACTGTAAAAAGTAAAAAAAAATATTTTTAAAAATATATACTCTCATATATTTTCTCCTAAAGCCCTGAATCTTTATCCACTGAGGCTCCACACTCAATGTCATAGTTAACTACACATTAATTTGTATGTATCAATCCAGAATTTTTTAATGTATATAAAAATATACTTATGCCTCTGGCATTTCATTGTAAATAAATATTACATATTACCTGTTATGTTTTAGAGATTGTTAACCCTTATACACAATGTCAAAATATAGTCTATGAGAACTTTTTAAAAATGATTTTATTTATTTGACAGAAAGAGAGATCACAAGTAGGAAGAGGGGCAGGCAGAGAGAGAGGGGGAAGCAGGTTCTCTGCTGAGCAAAGAGCCCAATGCAGGGCTTGATCCCAGGACCCTGAGACCATGACCTGAACCGAAAGCAGAGGCTTAACCCACTGAGCCACTCAGGTGCCCCAAGAACTTTTTTTTAAATTAGAAAAAATTTTGCATTATTCATATATAGTGTTTTATTATTTTGAGGCATATGACATGAATAGATATTTGTATATACTGTCAAATGATAACCACAATAGTCTAGTTACCATCTGTTACATAGTTAGAATTTTTTCCTTCTTATGAGAATTTTTCAGATTTAATCTATTAATGACCTTCAAATATACAATACACTATTATTAACTATAGTCACCACACTGTATGCTATATTCCCATGTTATTTATTTTATAACTGGAGTTTGTACCCTTTGACTCCCTTTACTTATTTTGTCAAGCCTCCTTTATAACCTAAGTTTTTTTTGGTTTTGATCCCCTTGTTTTGGTTCCACATATAAGTGAAATCATACGTATTTGTCTTTAACTTTAACTTATGTCACTTATCATAATGTCCTCAAAGTCCATCCATGGTGTTACAAGTGGCAAGATAACATTCTCTTTTTTATGGCTGAGTAGTATTCCTGTTTGTCTGTCTGTGTGTGTGATTTTCTTTATTCATTTGTCCATCAGAGGACACTTAGCAAACATAAAGATGGCCAACAGGCACATGGGAAGATGTTCAACATCTAACATTGCACACTTGTATCTAAATCTAAATATGTGTTTATATATATTCAGGTATAGATAAGATATATGCATCATGTTTTTGCTTGCTTGATTTTAAAATCGGTGTATACAAGGAAATGTACTGGCATTTGGAATAGAATTTTTAAAGTATACAAAACATCTTGATCACTACAGACGTGGGTGGAATGAAAAATAAAATATATATAACAATTGTAGCTAATTCATATAAATTAGAAAAAGAACAAATATTAAAGCATTAAAATGATTGAATACAGCAATGAATGCATTCATTTTTCATGGTTCTGCTGAGGATTTAATTCTCTCCAACATATTTGCTTCAGTTAAAAAAAAGAGTTTTCTTCACATTTTTTGTCCCATAACTTTCAATAAATGAGGATAATTACATCTAGAAGTGATTCATCTTGATAAGTGCTCTTATAAATTATAGGAGCTAATTTTTAGTGAATTAGGTTTATTGGGAGACTGCTGAGTTAAAAGGGATATGTTTTTCTGTTGAAATTCCTTATTAAGTTAATGACTTCTTGTGCAACTGAAATGGTAGCTGAAATTATTACTAACATTTAAAACCTAAACTGTTTTGTTTGAACATAAAACACAATTTCTTGTTTTCCTAGGTTGGACCCCTGTAATTGAGGGATCTATTTATTTAAAAATGTTATTGGGGGAATATTTGTATACCATTATACCTAACATGAGTAGGCAAATTAGTTTTTCTGATTTACTGTGCTTTCTCCATGGATGTTCACAATTGCTTGTCATATACCTATTTGGACAGGTAACTTACTACTTTGGTTGGTTACTTAAACCTGAAAAGTTAAAGTTCTTTTTTTTTTTTTTTTTTCTTTATGCTTCATATTTGGTAAAGTGAAGTGAGGATCTTGGAAAGATCAAAAAAGAGAAAAACCTGGAGAAGCAAGTTTGGCAGTAGAAGGAAATCAGATATATGTAGGCCTGGAAATAACAATCCATTGGCTAGAATTTGGTATAGTTAGCTATAAGTTCAAAAGAGAGAGAGAGAAAAAATGCAAATTATGGTGAATCACTTTTACCCTTTTGTACTACCTAGATCAATATTACAGCAGAGTAAGAAAGATAATATTTTGCCTTTTATGAGTTATTCTAAGTTTTGTAACTCTTGTGCTTTCTACACAATCAATTTATAAATGATGCTTTTCACTGACTCTCCCAAAAAGGGAGAAGCTTCAAGTTAAAACATTTCAGTCTGATTATCTTTTTCATCCTTTTTTAAACAATTGTATGTGGAGTTCTCTTCTTCTTTTAAGCATAACTTTATGCAAAAAAATAAAATGATCTCTAGCATCAAGCAGAGGCTAGTTCATCCTAATCTTTGTGTATGTCTTCCCTAGAAATTTCTAGAATATCTCAATTATGACTCTCTCCCATACTAATATGTAACATCTAATGCTGTCTCCTGCTACTTTCACTGGACATGTGAATAATGTTCTGGCATAGCCCAAAATTCCTCCAACTTAAATCTGCCAACTATTCAGCCCCTCTTTAATAGGGGAGCCTTAAACTAAAATCTTCCTTTTGATACTGTTGCTTGGATTCAGGTGAGCAGAGGTAACTTTTCAGAGCTTGACACAAAATGTGAGCTAAGTCATTCAGATTGCCTTCTCAAGAAATTAAGTTGTAAAATTTAATTTTTTAAAATATTTTATTTATTTATTTGACACAGAGAGAGAGATCACAAGTAGGCAGAGAGGCAGGCAGAGAGAGATGGGAAGGAGTCTACCTGGTGAGCAGAGAACCCGATGGCTTGATCCCAGGTCCCTGAGATCATGACCTGAGCCAAAGGCAGAGGCTTAACCCACTGAGCCATTCAGGCACCCCTAAGTTGTAAAATTTAGAGATAATCAAACACTTGAGTATTAGTAAAGAAATCTTGACTATATTAAAAACTATGACACACTTTGATAATCTCACATCTTGATTCTGAACTGCTTTTTTTTTAACATATTCCCAGGAAAAGAGTAAAATCTTTAAAATCATTTCTAAAAAAGATTTTATTTATTTGAGAGAGAGAGAGAGAGAGAGAGCAGGGGAGGGGCAGAACAAGAGGGAGAATCAGACTCCCTGCTTAGCAGGAAGCCCAATGAAGCCTAGATCCTAGGACTCAGGGATCATAACCTAAGCAGAAGGCCAACAGTTAACCTACTGAGCCACTCAGGCACCACTCTAAAATCATTTTTAATTTCTCTTAAGATATGATCCCACATACTTTTCCATCAATACTCCACCCAACTGGACTATCAAATTGAGCTTTTGTTTAGCCTGCCTCCCTATTTCTCAGTTGATTTCAGGAAAACACTCTGTGCTATCTCTCCATCAAATGGTAGGCCAGCTAGTATCTCCTTTAGGGAGATACTAGCTGATCATCCTAATTAGAATTTTTCTCCTTTAATGGCATTTCCACAGTTTCTTCATATTGTCATTATTCATGTACATAACTTGCTAGCCTTGTTTTGTGGCAAGTTTTGGACTCATTTAGGCTATTGGAACTATGGAGCTAATGGGGTTATTGTTTAAGGGTACCCATGTCAGAGTTTTGGAGTATTGGAACAGAGTATTGGAACAGAGCTCAATGGGTTCTTCTGTTATTCCCTTTTTAATCTCTAATATTTGTTGTGACTGTGTCAGTGTATGCTTGTGTATAATTATTATAGGAATGTGTACCTAAAATAGAGGTTAGACAAAAGACATTCAAAATCACTTTTTTTGAATTTGTGAAATTTAAGCTTTAGCTTCTTCACCTTTGCCTATTCCTACCTCCAATTGAAAAAAAAAAAAAAACAAAAACCAAAACAAAACATAAAAAACAAAACAACAACAACAACAAAACACTGAACTCCTGCATTTCAAGCCTCTGTGGTAAAGGGTAAGGAGGGGGAAGAGACTATAAGCAATAGTGATGAGAAGTCAGTGGCCTGGGACCAAGTCAATGAACCAAGTAGTATAAACCATAACTTCTTGATATTGGTTAGAGCTTGAGGTGACAGGAAGGGCTTGATCTATGTGTTGGCATTATGATTTGACTAGTCCTACATATTTCTCATTGCCTATATAAGATGTTAAGACTTCCCCCAATATTTATTCCTTTATTGTGTCTAGGATTGTGCCACTAATATAGTAAGTTCATTAATTGAATGAACTGATAAAGTAATTCATAAAAGAATGCTTTGAAAATGAAAAAAATATATAGACAAAGTTAATAGATGGGAAGAAGAAGGTGATGATTAAAGTCACTGGTCTCTTTTTGCACAAAAAAAATGTCTTGTCTACTCATCAAAATGCTCAAACAAATGAAAACATAGAAATATTTCTTTGAATCTAACACTCATGGATCTGAATTCAAGTTATTCAAGAAAGATTAGCTGCTGGCTTTTTTCCTTTTATCTCAGTATGCATTTGTGATGAATTATTCAAAAAGATACTGCATAGTCTCAATTGTTATTGATGTTTTATAATGTAAATATATATATTTTTTAATAGTGGGTAGCCTGTGTACATTTTGATGGCATTTTGACATAAACTTTGTAATTATATCACATCAGTTTTTGCAGTTAAAATCAGAACTGCAAGATAAATGTAAATCAATGTCATTTCTTATTTGTAAGAGACTTGAGAATTATAAATTTATAAAATAGAAATGTGTTCTTTCCAAAGAGACAGTTTATGTCTCTTTATGCATGTAATACATAGATAGAAACTTTCATGAGTAAGTATTACATAGATTAAAAAAAATAAAGATAGCATTATATTGGGTGGTTCTCTAGGAAATGGATCATTGTCTGGTGAACTAAATATTGTCCTTGGAATCCCTGTTTATGGATCATTAATTTTCTCAGTCTAATACAGATAGGACTGCCAACAATATTAAAGTTTATCCAATTTGGAACATAAAAGAGAGTGAGTATTTAGAGTATCTTATATTTAAATTTTAAACAAATTTATTAAAATACTTTATTCATTACATTCACTTTATTCACTACAAATAATTTCCTGTAAAGTCAGAAGTTATCTATTTGTCAGAAAACAGTACTGAAAATGAAGAAAATAATAAAGAAGCAAAGTATGAGGGCTAAGTGATGTTGTGGGGTCTAACAAGAATTTTTCAGTCTATTCTGTCTTCTTTTTCCTTTGTTCATTTTCTTTGTTCCTTAAATTCCACATATGAATGAAGTCATACAGTATTTTTCTTTCTCTGACTCATTTTACTCAGTATTATAGCTTCTATATCCATTCATACTGTTGTAAATGGCAAGACTTCAATCCTTCTTATGTCTGAGTAATATTCCATTTATATATAGATTTATCTATCTATCTATCTCTATATATAATCATGTCTTCTTTGTCCATTACCTGTGGATGAATACTTGGTTGCTTCTATATTGTGGCTATTGGAAAAAACAAAATACAATAAATGGAGTCACATATTTCTTTTCAAATTAGGGTTTTAATTTTAATTTTAATTTAATTTTAATATAATTTTAATTTTCTCTGGGTAAATACCCAAAAGTGGAATTACTGGGCCATATTCTAATTCAATTTAAATCTTTTGAGGAAATTCCATACTGTTTTCCACAATGGCTAAAACATTTAGCATTTTTTGACAGAGTATGAAGGTTCCTTTTTATCCACATCCTTGCCAACAGTTGTTATTTCTTGTGGTTTTGATTTTAAGCATACTGACAGGTATGACATTATATCTCATTGTGGTTTTGATTTTCATTTCCCTGATGAATTAGTGTTGTTGAACATCTTTTCAAGTGTCTATTGACCATCTATGTTTTCCTTGGAAAAATGCTCATGTCTTCTACTCATTTTTAATTGGATTATTCATTTTTTTGGTGTTGAATTGTACAAAATGCAGATGCCTTACTTTTATTTAAAAAAATCAGATTCTTAAATATTGATAACAAACAGGTGGATGACAGAGGGGGAGGGGACTGGGGAGGATGGGTGAAATAGGTGAGGGGGATTAAGAGTACACATCATGATGAGGACTGGGTAAGTAATATATACAATTATGTAATCATTGTACACCTAAAACTCATATGACACTGTATATTAATAATTAATTAAAAATAAACAAGTGTTTTTTATAGTAACAAAGGATAGTGCTTGTGGGGGAACAAGTGAAGAATTGAGATGCTTAATCTTATCATTTTACTCTTACTGTGCCCTTACTAATGAGAAAGTATGTGAAAGCACCTAATATACTCTTCTTCAATGGTTGTCTACCCTATATTTCTTTTACAAGCAGATATGAAATGTATTGTTTATCTCCACAATACTTCAGAGGGAAGTATTGTGCCTATCTAAATGCATCACCTTTACCTTATTCTGAATAAACATCCCAAAAGGATGAATGGATACACACATCCATATATTTGGTTTGCATAAGTATATTTATTTAGATATAGATACACACATATAGATACAACAATCCATATATTTGGTTTGCATAAGTATATTTATTTATCTATATACACATATCTGTTTTTTGTCTAATATTTACATTTGAAATATTAGGATGATTTAAAAACCCATACATATTTTCATCTTTTGATTTGATTTTTAAGGTTTAGCATTTAACCAAAAAAAAAAAAAAAAAAATAGAGAGAGAAGAAGACAAAAAGAAAAGAAAACTGGGTGGTTCAGTTGGTTAAGCATCTGCGTTCAGCTCAGGTCATGATCCCAGGGTTCTGGGATGGAGCTCCAAAGTCAGGCTCCCTATTCAAGGAGAAGTAGTCTAAGTAGGGAGACTACTTCTCCTTCTCCCTCTGCAACTGTCTATGCTTGTGTTCTCACAACCTCCATCCTTCTCTCTCTGTCAAATAAATAAATAAAATCTTTTAAATTTAAAAAAAAAAATAGAATACTATTAAAGATGAACTTGTACCCAAGATTGAAAGAGTATAGAAAAAGAAAGGTGAGAAGTTTGGATCATCTGAATTGCATATATAAGTTGCTTAGAAATTGTAATATCTTGAAACAAAAGCATGTAAAATTCAGTTTTATTCCTTCCAGGGAAGGATGTGATTGTGTGTGTGTGTGTGTGTGTGTGCTTAAAGTGAAGGTATATCTCTGGGATCTTTAACATAATCTTTTAAGAACATTTTGCTTTAACATAGTCAAATCTATTCCCTCTTTTTTCCTGTAAATATTCATAAGCAAAGCTATCACTATTGATGCTTGATAATTAATATAGTTTTTTCTTCATTTTGTATGTGTCTTACTATTAATATGCCAGAACTTAATCAGAAAATAATTAGTTAATTTGCTTTACAGTTCAAGGTTCAATTTTCTACCTTGCAGGGTAATAATACCATATCTATTTTTTCCCTTATTTTATTATTAAGTTCAGTTTTCCTGAAACTAATAAGGTATGGGGTTATTCATGACATTAATAGCAATAAGTTTTTAATAAATAGCACTTTATATTTCTCTAACAATTTTTCAAAAATGTTCATAGTGCCTAGAAAATAGTCCCTGCTCTAAAAAGATTGGTTTCCTTCATTTTTTCTTTTTTTTCTTTTCTTAGTGAGTGAATTCTGTCCGCACAAGAATGGTTCAAGTTTTTTTTTTTATTATACCTTTAGTAACAAAAATTTACTAATACTTAGTACTAGTGCATCCTGACATATTAAACTGCATTTCCAAAATAGAAAAATATAATATTAGATTCTTTATATTATATAGTGCTGTCCTCACATTCTGCCCTCAAAGAATCCAGACATCACTGGATGATAGAGATTAACTAAAAAAAAAAAAAAAAAAAAAAAAAGGACAGTGTTCTCCATCCATCCATCCAATTTTTTTTTTTTTTTCCCCATTTTCAGAAGTCAAAGTATTTAGTTGATATCCAGTTCAAGGGACTTTCCTTCCATTTTAAAATAAACCATAGGATTTACAGAAGCTTCATATTGTGATTCTTGTGATGGTACCCTATTCAGATTTCCTCCCTGCCTCTCAGATTTTTCTTAGATAGTTTCCATTGTTGATTTTCTTCCCACATATTAGCCGTGGACATTTCTGAAGTTTGGGTGCATATTATTCTCCACCTATGCGATTTTTGGTAAGACCTGAATTTTGGAGAAGGTGCTATGAATATGATTAAGTTGTGTCTGTTTTCCTGAATCTGTTTAAAAGTCCTTGTTTTTTTTTTTTTTTAATATTTTTCACCTGGTTATCTCAATATTACCTCAATCTCAGTATCACCTCAATCTCAATAAGTTTATCACTTTTATTCACAAGTTATTTACTCCTTCAAATTTATTTATTTCAGTCACTGAAACTGCCAGCTTGTATGTAATAAATATTTAAACTTAACTTGAAATAATCCAGTTTTTATTATCACTTTTTATGTTCAGTCAGTCTATCTGGTCTGTGTATTATATGAATGTGCATTTGCAAAGTGCTTTATTGAAGTAAGCTTTCATCAGGATGAATGTAATTTATATGTCCATACCTTTCCTTACTGTTTCTGACACCAAAGATCTCTTGACTATTAATTCACTAGTCTAGAGTCTTTTAGCTGACTTCTTTGATCAAATAGAGTCAATATAATCTAGACTAGTCTATTTTTTTTTTTTTTTTTACCTGATTGAGCCTCATCCCTCTCTTCACAAATTTCCAGTACCTACATCTACTCCTCAGCCTGGCTTTCAAAATTCCCTATTTTTCTGAAATGCCCTTATCTCTCTTTTGAACCTATTATAACTTCTTCATATTTAAGACCAAGGAAAACCCCCAGCCCATCTTTTCCTAGGTATCCTTTTACTATGTTTCTCTCTTCTGTGTGCTATAATAAGGGAACATATACTCTAAGATACACAGATGAAAGCTTAGACACCAAGAGCATCTCTTACTAATTGTTTAGCCCTGGGTAAATTACTTATACTTTGAACTTCAATTTCTTCACTTATTAAAAGTTGATAATTTTATCTACCTCATAGGATAGTCGCAGGTGTTAGAGTTCATATATGTAAAAGAAATGCTGTGGCTTAATTCTGATGAAAATTATTTGCTATACTGTCCACAACACATCCTAGCATTAAACATAATACTTTCTTTTATGTATGCAATTTTTCATATTCATTAAGCATAAATGCTTGTCTCCTTGACCCTTTAAACTTAAAAAAACTATCTTGCAGTTCTCCTCTATTTTCCTGAGTGTTTACAAAACTGCTGAAAACCGAAGACAACTCAGTTTGCCTGGGTTCAGTATCTAACTTTACTACTCCATCTTTGAGGAGGTTACACAGATCCCCCATATCAGAGCTTTTGTTTTTCATTTTTAAAATAGAGATAATACATTTCTTAACTAAAAGGTTGTTGTGAAGATTAAATTAATAAATAAGTGAAGTATTTGTAAAACACTGATTATGTGGAAATTAAAATGTATCAGCTCTTATTATCATGTTACAAACAGCAAGAGCTGCTTGAATGAACTATTCTACAATTATTTATCCATTTATTATAAAACAATTTTATAATAATTAAAAATAAAAACTAATAAAATAATTTTATAATAATAAATTATATCTATACACTTTGAAATTTGTTAAATTTATGTTTATGTTAGCGAAGCCATAAATATGCAAAGGATGAAGGGCTTTAAAAAGTCATCCCAGAGAGGAGTCAAGATGGTGAAGTAGCAGGCTGAGACTACTTCAGGTAGCAGGAGATCAGCTAGATAGCATATCTAAAGATTGCAAACACCTACAAATCCAATGGGAGATCCAAGAGAGGAAGAACAGCAATTCTAGAAACAGAAAATCAACCACTTTCTGAAAGGCAGGACTGGCGGAGAAGTGAATCCAAAGCAATGGGAAGATAGACCACAGGGGGAGGGGCCGGCTCCCAGCAAGTGGCGGAGCAATGGAGCACAAAATCAAGTTTTAAAAGTCTGTTCCACTGAGGATCATCGCTCCAGAGGCTTAACCGGGGTGAAGCCCTTGTGGGGGCAGTGTGGCCTCAGGTCCCGCAGAGTCACAGAAGGATCGGGGTGTCTGAGTGTCTCAGAGCTTACAGGTATTAGAACGGAGAAGCTGGCTACAGAGACAGAGCCGAGGAGTGAGCTCACAGCTTGCTGTTACCTTGAACTGGTCGCAGGCTCGGTCAGCTCAGAGCGCAGCCAGAGGCCAGGACGATGGGAGTAATTGGGCGCTATTCTCTGAGGGCGCACTGAGGAGTGGGGCCCTGAGCTCTCGGTTCCTCTGGGCCAGAGACTGGGAGGCCACCATCTTCATTCCCGTCTTCTGGAACTCTACAGAATGCTCTCAGGGAACAAAAGCTCCCGAAAGCAAACCTGAGTGGATTACTCAGCCCAGCCCCTGGTAAGGGTGGTGCAATTCCACCTGGGGCAAAGACACTTGAGAATCACTACAACAGGCCCCTCCCACAGAAGATCAATAAGAAATCCAGCCAGGACCAAGTTCACCTACCAAGGAGTGCAGTTTCAATACCAAGGAGAGCAGCGGAATTCTAGAGGAGGAGAAAGCAAAGCACGGAACTCATGGCTTTCTCCCCATGATTCTTTAGCCTTGCAGTTAATTTAATTTTTTTTCTTTTTCAATTTTTTTTTCTCTTCTTCTGCTAAATTTTTTTTAACTTTTACCCTTTTCTTTTTTAACGTTCTTTAACTAGTTTATCTAATATATATATATATATATATATATATATATATATATATTTCTTTTTTATATTTTTTCTTTATTCGTTTTCTTTTTTTTATTGTTTTTTTTTTTTTTTTTTTTTCTTTCTGAACCTCTTTTTATCCCCTTTATGCCCCCTCACAATTTGGGATCTCTTCTGATATGGTTAAAGCATATTTTCCTGGGGTCTTTGCCACACATTTAGTATTTTACTTGCTCCTTCATATGCTCTTATCTGGACAAAATGACAAGGCAGAAAAATTCACCACAAAAAAAAAAAAAAAAAAAAGAACAAGAGGCAGTACCGAAGGCTAGGGACCTAATCTATACAGACATTGGTAATATGGCAGATCTAGAGTTCAGAATGACGATTCTCAAGGTTCTAGCCGGGCTCGAAAAAGTCATGGAAGATATTAGAGAAACCCTCTCGGGAGATATGAAAGCCCTTTCTGGAGAAATAAAAGAACTAAAATCTAACCAAGTTGAAATCAAAAAAGCTATTAATGAGGAGCCATCAAAAATGGAGGCTCTCACTGCTAGGATAAATGAGACAGAAGAAAGAATTAGCAATATAGAAGACCAAATGTCAGAGAATAAAGAAGCTGAGCTAAAGAGGGACAAACAGCTACTGGACCACGAGGGGAGAATTTGAGAGATAAGTGACACCATAAGACAAAACAACATTACAATAATTGGGATTCCAGAAGAAGAAGAAAGAGAGAGGGGAGCAGAAGGTATATTGGAGAGAATTATTGGAGAGAATTTCCCCAATATGGCAAAGGGAACAAGCATCAAAATCCAGGAGGTTCAGAGAACCCCCCTCAAAATCAATAAGAATAGGTCCACACCCTGTCACCTAATAGTAAAACTTACAAGTCTTAGTGACAAAGAGAAAATCCTGAAAGCAGCCCGGGAAAAGAAGTCTGTAACATACAATGGTAAAAATATTAGATTGGCAGCAGACTTATCCACAGAAACCTGGCAGCAGACTTATCCACAGAAACCAGAAAGAGCTGGCATGATATATTCAGAGCACTAAATGAGAAAAACATGCAGCCAAGAATACTATATCCAGCTAGGCTCTCATTGAAAATAGAAGGAGAGATTAAACGCTTCCAGGACAAAGAAAAACTGAAAGAATTTGCAAACACCAAACCAGCTCTACAGGAAATATTGAAAGGGGTCCTCTAAGCAAAGAGAGAGCCTAAAAGTAGTATATCAGAAAGGAACAGAAACAATATACAATAACAGTCACCTTACAGGCAATACAATGGCACTAAATTCATATCTCTCAAGAGTTACCCTGAATGTTAATGGGCTAAATGCCCCAACCAAAAGACACAGGGTATCAGAATGGATAAAAAAACAAAACCCATCTATATGTTGCCTACAAGAAACTCATTTTAAACCCGTAGACACCTCCATATTTAAAGTGAGCGGGTGGAAAAGATTTACCATGCTATTGGACATCAGAAGAAAGCAGGGGTGGGAATCCTTACATCAAATCAATTAGATTTTAAGCCAAAGACTATAATAAGAGATGAGGAAGGACACTATATCATACTTAAACGATCTGTCCGACAAGAAGATCTAACAATTGTAAAATCTATGCCCCATAATGTGAGAACAGCCAACTATATAAACCAATTAATAATAAAATCAAAGAAACACATCAACAATAATACAATAATAGTAGGGGACTTTAACACTCGCCTCACTGAAATGGACAGATCATCCAAGCAAAAGATCAACAAGGAAATAAAGGCCTTAAATGACACACTGGACCAGATGGACATCACAGATATATTCAGAACATTTCATCCCAAAGCAACAGAATACATATTCTTCACTAGTGCACATGGAACATTCTCCAGAATAGATCACATCCTCGGTCCTAAATCAAGTCTCAACCGGTATCAAAAGATTGGGATCATTCCCTGCATATTTTCAGACCACAAAGCTCTGAAGCTAGAACTCAATACAAGAGGAAATTTGGAAAGAACCCAAATACGTGGAGATTAAACCGCATCCTTCTAAAGAATGAATGGGTCAACCAGGAAATTAAAGAAGAATTGAAAAAATTCATGGAAACAAATGATAATGAGAACACAATGGTTCAAAATCTGTGGGACACAACAAAGGCAGTCCTGAGAGCAAAATATATAGCAGTACAAGCCTTTCTCAAGAAACAAGAAAGGTCTCAGGTACACAACCTAACCCTACACCTAA
>NW_022631001.1:1709843-1976456 GCF_010015895.1 Lontra canadensis | reverse complement strand
CCTGAACAGACCCATAACCAGTAAGGAGATTGAAACAGTCATCAAAAATCTCCAAACAAACAAAAGCCCAGGGCCAGACAGCTTCCCAGGGGAATTAGCCAAACATTTAAAGAAGAACTAATTCCTATTCTCCTGAAACTGTTCCAAAAAATAGAAATGGAAGGAAAACTGCCAAACTCATTTTATGAGGCCAGCATCACCTTGATCCCAAAACCAGACAAGGATCCCATCAAAAAAGAGAACTACAGACCAACATCCTTGATGAACAGAGAGGCAAAAATTCTCACCAAAACACTAACCAATAGGATTCAACAGTACATTAAAAGGATTATTCACCACGACCAAGTGGGATTTATTCCAGGGCTGCAAGGTTGGTTCAACATCCATAAATCAATCAATGTGATACAACACATTAATAAAAGAAAGAACAAGAACCATATGATACTCTCAATAGATGCTGAGAAAGCATTTGACAAAGTACAGCATCCCTTCCTGATCAAAACTCTTCAAAGTGTAGGGATAGAGGGCACATACCTCAATATTATCAAAGCCATCTATGAAAAACCCACTGCAAATATCATTCTCAATGGAGAAAAGCTGAAAGCTTTTCCGCTAAGGTCAGGAACACGGCAGGGATGTCCATTATCACTAATGCTATTCAACATAGTACTAGAAGTCCTAGCCTCAGCAATCAGACAACAAAAGGAAATTAAAGGCATCCAAATTGGCAAAGAAGAAGTCAAACTATCACTCTTCGCAGATGATATGATACTATATGTGGAAAACCCAAAAGACTCCACTCCAAAACTGCTAGAACTTGTACAAGAATTCAGGAAAGTGTCAGGATATAGAATCATTGCACAGAAATCAGTTGTATTTCTCTACACCAACAACAAGACAGAAGAAAGAGAAATTAAGGAGTTAATCCCATTTACAATTGCACCCAAAACTATAAGATACCTAGGAATAAACCTAACCAAAGAAGCTAAGAATCTATACACAGAAAACTATAAAGTACTCATGAAAGAAATTGAGGAAGACACAAAGAAATGGAAAAATGTTCCATGCTCCTGGATTAGATGAATAAATATTGTGAAAATGTCTATGTTACCTAAAGCATTCTACACATTTAATGTAATTCCTATCAAAGTACCATCCATTTTTTTCAAAGAAATGGACAAAATAATCCTAAAATTTATATGGTACCAGAATAGACCTTGAATAGCCAAAGGAATATTGAAAAGAAAGCCAAAGTTGATGGCGTCACAATTCTGGATTTCAAACTCTATTACAAAGCTGTCATCATCAAGACAGCATGGTACTGGCACAAAAACAGACACATAGATCAATGGAACAGAATAGAGAGCCCAGAAATAGACCCTCAACTCTATGATCAACTAATCTTCGACAAAGCAGGAAAGAATGTCCAATGGAAAAAAGACAGCCTCTTCAATAAATGGTGTTGGGAAAATTGGACAGCCACATGCAGAAAAATGAAATTGGACCACTTCCTTACACCACACACAAAAATAGACTCAAAATGGATGAAAGGACCTCAATGTGAGAAAGAAATCCATCAAATCTTTGAGGAGAACACAGGCAGCAACTTCTTCGACCTCAGCCACAGCAACATCTTCCTAGGATCATTGCCCAAGGCAAGGGAAGCAAGGGCAAAAATGAACTATTGGGATTTTATCAAGATCAAAAGCTTTTGCACAGCAAAGGAAACAGTTAACAAAACCAAAAGACAACTGACAGAAAGGGAGAAGATATTTGCAAACGACATATCAGATAAAGGGCTAGTGTCCAAAATCCAGAAAGAACTTAGCAAACTCAACACTCAAAGAACAAATAATCCAATTGAGAAATGGGCAGAAAACATGAACAGACATTTCTGCAAAGAAGACATCCAAATGGCCAACAGACACATGAAAAAGTGCCCCACATAACTCGGCATCAGGGAAATACAAATCAAAACCACAATGAGATATCACCTCACACCAGACAGAATGGCTGAAATTAACAAGTCAGGAAATGACAGATGCTGGCAAGGATCTGGAGAAAGGGGAACCCTCCTACAGTGTTGGTGGGAATGCAAGCTGGTGCAATACTCTGGAAAACAGCATGGAGGTTCCTCAAAACGTTGAAAATAGAACTACCCTATGACCCAGCAATTGCACTACTGGGTGTTTACCCTAAAGATATAAACGTAGTGATCTGAAGGGTCATGTGCACCTGAATGGTTATAGCAGCAATGTCTACAATAGCCAAACTATGGAAAGAACCTAGATGTCCTTCAACAGATGAATGGATAAAGAAGAAGTGGTATATATACACAAAGGAATACTATGCAGCCATCAAAAGAAATGAAATCTTGCCATTTGCGATGACATGGATGGAACTAGAGGGTATCATGCTTAGCAAAATAAGTCAATCAGAGAAAGAAAACTATCATATCATCATCTCCCTCTTATGAGGGAGAGGAGATGCAACATGTGGCGTTAAGGGGGTAGGAGAAGAATAAATGAAACAAGATGGGATTGGGAGGGAGACAAACCATAATTGACTCTTAATCTCACAAAACAAACTGAGGGTTGATGGGGGGGGTTGGGTTGGGGGGTGGGATTATGGACACTGGGGTGGGAATGTGCTATGGTGTGTGGTGTGAAGTGTGTAAACCTGGCGATTCACAGACCTGTACCCCTGGGGATAAAAATATATTATATGTTTATTAAAAAAAAAAAAAAAAGTCATCCCAGGGGCACCTGGGTTGCTCAGTAGCTTAAGCGGCTGCCTTCAGCTCAGATCATGATCCCAGATCCTGGGATCGAGTCCCACATCAGGCTCCTTGCTCAGCAAGGGAGGCTGCTTCTCTCTCAGCCTGCTGTTCCCCCTGATAGTGTTCAGTGTTCTCTGTCTCAGACAAATAAATAAAATCTTAAAAAAAAATAAAATAAATATATACAAAGTCATTCCATATGGAAAATCTAATTGCAAAACATCATGCATAATCCTACATTGTATTACTTCAAGAGATTCAAGAAATGATAAATAAAATTTCTATGTATACTACCTGCAAAAACCCAGAAATTTGTTTGACCACATTAGTAAATAAGAAGTTTAGTTGATATAAGTTGTGTAGGACTAAAATCTGTAAATGTGTTCTGCTAATAGCTAGTGAATCCATCATAAATACGTGCAACTTATCACTTTTTATAGGAACTTGTGGAGAAATAGTTTAAAAAAGAAAACCAAAACCCCCCAAATGAAACTAATAAAAGCCTATTAAACTTACAATTTTATAAACATTATGTCATTTATCCAGTTCAAATAATGTTTAATAATAATCAGATATTACTACATTTTTTTTGCATGGCTATCAAAAGTAAACCTCTGTTCTGAGAACTTTCATTCTTTAATTTCATGAAATTCTGCATATGAACGTTCCTAGGGCAGATACTCACTTGTGTTATGTTATACAATTCCTCACTATCTAACATGAGCTTGCCATTATACTAGTGGACACAAAGAGGAACAAAAACTTTCCTGTTCCTTCAAGAAGCTTCCAATTGCTCAATAAACTTTAATGAGTTTTCACAGTTTTCAGAATTATGTTGAACATTTGTGAATTTTCCTAACTGCACTGAAAGTTTATGGATAATGACCTTGAAATTTATTTTAATGATGATTTAAATGGAAGTCATTAGCTAAATAGAAATTACTGAATTTTGTTGTTCTTCTGCAATCTGTTCCTCTGGGGAAAAAATGGGAAAGTTAAAAGATTAAGGAGGGCATGTATTGCATGAACACTGAGTGTGGTGCATAAACAATGAATCTTGGAACACTGAAAAAAATAAACAATATTACAAAAAATATTAATTGCTTCCTCAAAATTTATACTATGGTATGGTTTGAAAATTAACAAAATATTTGAAATGTCCTTTTCAATATGATCAAACAATATTTGAGGAATTTGCTACATTTGTGTTTGTTTCAATTACTCTTTTCTGTATAACAAATTACTGTCAAAACTTAGTGGCTTAAAACAATAATGTATTATTTCTCACAATTTTGTGTGTTAGTTTGGGTTCTTTTAGTTAGTTTTGCAGTTCCCACATGAGCTTTTGGCTATGATTGCCTTCAACTGTGAGGTTAACTGAAAAATAGCTCATCTGGGACAGCTGGCCTATCTGCAGCTTTCTTTATCTCTCTGTTCTCTCTTTCAAGGTGGTCACCCTATCTTTCTCCTGTGGTGACAACAACACACCAGAAGGCAATATCCCAAGGAGTTACTAAACCTCCAGTGGTGTCACTTAAGTTCATACAATTGCCCAAAATGGAAATTTATTTTAGAAATGTTCAAAATCTGAGTTGATAATCTTTTATATATTAACTACTGAACATGATTTTTTAAAAGACTTTTTAAAGCAGTTTTGGGTTCATAGCAAGATTAAGAGGAAGGTACAAAGATTTCCCTTAGACTCTTTGCCCTAACACATGGGTAGTTTGCCCACTATGAATATCCCCCACATAAGTGGTACATTTGTTACAATCAATGAATCTACACCAACACATCTTAATTGCTCAAAGTCCATGTTTATGTTAGATGTCATTCTTGGTGTTGTACATTTGTGGATTTGGACAAATGTGTAATGGCATGTGTTCATCAATATATTATCATGCAGAGTGTTTTTACTACCCTCAAAAATCCTCTCCTCTCTCCCCCTTTCTCCTTCACTCCTACCCCCAACCTCCATGGTTTTACATTTTTCTGGAATGTCATCTTGTTGGAATCATATGGTATGTAGCCTTTTCCAATTGACCCTTTCATTTGGTAACATGCATTTATATTTTCTCCACCTCTTTTCCTGAAAATTGCTTTTTTTTTTTTTAATAGAGTGGATATAGAATTACTATTTAAAATCTTGTTAAGGGGCACCTGGGTGGCCTTGTGCTCATTTCATGATTCCAGGGCCCTGGAATTGAGCCCCACATCAGGCTCCTTGCTCATTGGGAAGCCTGTTTCTCCTTCTCCCTCTGTCGCTCCCCCTGCTTGTGCTCTCTCTCTCCCTCCCTCTCTCTCTGTGTCCAATAAATAAAATCTTAGAAAATAAAAAAATAAAACATTGTTTGAATTTAAAACAAACAAGTATTCCAAGAAAAATCAAAATTAATAACCCTTTGTTAATATAAAGAAAACACTTGTAAAAAAAAGTCGGAATAAAAAGAAATAATTCCATACTAAATAAATAATCTAGAAGTATATTTTAAAAGTTAATGGCAAAATTTAATTTAAAGGTATGGAGAAAGGGAGCCTAATATGGCAGAAACAATGTGACTACTGGAATCATAAAATTAAGATTAAAACTCCATTACTTTCTTGCTGTGTGTTTTTTGGGCAAGAACAATTTCTCTTATTTGTATTTTTACCTTTTCATAGAACCCTATATATTGTGTCACTGTAGTACTTAGCACACTTTGAAATTTTATGTTTAATTCATTGATCTATTACTTAATCTCTGTATTTCTCAATAAACAGGAAGATCCCAAAGGTAGGAATAGTTAGAGTACATTATCAGTATCTAGTATAGAGTCAAGATCAAAGCAGATGATCCATAGATAATTAAACAATAAATTAACTAAGAAAAAAGTTTAATGGAGAGTGTAGTGAAGGAGCCTAGTGATTCAAGATGGGAAATGACTGATGGTTTGAGTACAGACTGGTTTTAGCGTGAGTTTTCAACAATTAACTCGTGAACTTTTAACATATATCAAGTGCCTCCAAAGGTAGCATCTAAAGAAGCTTTTCCTTTGTTATAGCTTTATACCTGCCTCAGTCCTTGGGTAAATCATCCATATGATTAATTTAGATAACTATAACGGTAACAATGGTTAGTGACTGGTTACTCAACTTTAGCCATTCTATAGATATTTAATTTATATTCATTATCTAGTTTATTCACACAGCAATCTTTAAACAAAAATGTACTTCTGATAAATTAAGGAACTAAAATGTGAAACATTAACTATCTATTCTGTCAATACAATCTGAGATATACAATGTGACAGGCATTGCGTGTAATGTTGCATATAGAGTTAAATATCACAGATAACAGATGAAAGAGCAGGCTTAAATTTAAATATCTTGATTCTAGTGCTGTATTCTATTATACTGAAAATTCTTATTCTGTTATATCATAAGAATAGTAGAAGCAAATATTTCTGAGGAAAGCTGTATACTAAACTGAAGTGAATGTAGATTGGTATAGACAGACTTCTTAGAGAGCTATAGAAGTTTTTTTTTTTTTAATTTTTACTCTATTTATTTAAAGTAACAAACCAAAAAAAAAGCAGTATATTCATTCTCCCCATTCCTCTCTATTCTCCTACCTTTTGCTCCCACAAATCTGTTTTCTGTATCTGTGAGTTTGGTTTTTAATTTAAAAAAAAATACGTTTTATTTTATTTTTTAGACAACATATAAGAGAGATCGTATGGTATTTTCATTTCTCGGTCTCACTTATTTTACTTAGGAAAATGCTCTCACAGTCCATCTATGTTGCTGCAAATAGCAGAATTTCCTTGTATGGGTTTCTTTAGTGGCTGACTAATATTCCATTGTGTGTGCATGTATGTGTGTTCTGCGTGCGTGCGTGTGTGTGTGTGTATGTGTGGATAGTAAAATATAGTATATTTATATTATATATTTTTAGTATATAAAATATAGCACATTTTATTTATTTATCTATTGATGGAGGCTTAGGTTTTTTCCTATCTTGGCTATTGCAAATAATAATGCGTGTATCTTTTTGAATTAGTATTTTTCTTTTCTTCAGACAAATAACCAGAATTGAAATTCCTGGATCATAAGGTAGATCTATTTTTATGAGGAAGACCCATATTGTTTCCACAGAGTTTGCACCAATTTACTTTTCCACCAACAGTATATTTAAAAAGAATAATAGGAATCACTGTGTTTTTGGTACTCTATAGTTTTTTATACATATCTACACACATATAATCACACAAAACTTTAAGTTTCCTACTTATATTATCTGTGCTATAGACATAGATGAGGTTACTAATGAACAGAGAGTTCATGTGACTGGCCTAAAGTCATGCTGCCAGTAACTGGAAGTGCCAGGACTCTATCTCAAAGCTGTTTATGTCCATTCCTATTTTCCATTATATTAAGCATGATGTCACATTTTGTAGTACGGATATTTAGGTAGAGTGTCTTAAGCCTGGCTTTAGATATGAAAATTCATGAAGTCCTTTTAAGACATTTAGGTAAATGTGTTCAGTAGGCGGCTAGAATTACAGAGATGATCCTAGGTGAGACGTCAAGGAAGATAATATAAAACTTTCAATGTCATACTTAGAATAGCTTTAAATTTTTCTTGATTGATTATTGAAAAGTGATTCTTACAGAAAACCAGAGACTATTTCTCACTCTCTGACAAAAATGGTTGCTGTTAGAATATATACGTAGTACATGTAATATAGCATCTATATAATACATATATATATATAATGTGTATATGTAATACATTTATATCTAATATGTGTGTGTAAGTACATACAATCTATTCTCATTACCCATATGTTCTATAAAGTCACTAAAAGCACTGAATTAGTGAATGCTGAATCATTCATTGCTTCTTGGATAATATATGTATTTCTCACATATATTATAATCTTGAATCCTACCAACAACTCTTCTAGCATATTCTAGTTCTTTATTTTTCAAAAAAGAAAACTAAGCTCAGAAGTGTTAAGTAACTCACCCAAAGCAACCCCATTAACAAGTGCCAGAGTAGTAATTCAAATATCATCTGACTAACCCCAGGCCCAGAACTTCTTATACTGCACTGAACTATCATCTCTATCTTCTGGCCATTTCTGTGTGTAATTTGAAACAAGAAGGCAAACATTGACTTGTTTAACTTTAGCTGGAAATATGCTTATGGGATGACTCAAAATTTAGCTATTCTGCACATGTCTGTGAATGATTGGGAAAACAATTTGAGTATTGATTTTAGGGTTACAGATAAATTTTAGTGAGCAGGAAAATTCTTAAATAAAGGATCTGTGAATAATGAGGATTGACTACATCTAGATAATAGTTATTGTCTGATCATGAATAAACTCAATAGAGCAGAGATAATAAGTGTAAAGTAATGACAGGAAGTCATAAGCATATACTATGTTCCCACTAGTATAGTGTCAGAGAATTGTCTCAGTTTTCCCTGCTCAATCCATAAAGTAGCATTAGTTTATGGAACAAGTTGCTTGTAGGTAAGGAAGTACACTCTTTTCAGCAAAACATGAGATCATAACCTAAAATCAAAGGAAATAATAAGCAAATTAAAAAGTAAGCAAATTACTATCCAAAAGCAATCACCTGGAACCATTCCTTACTGGAGCAACTAAATGTTTCTTCCTCAGTATTTTCTTAGAATAAAACGGAGCCAGAGCATAGAATTCAAATAGAATGAAGTAAATAAAGGTGATTCCATGTTACATTACAAAAAATTGTAAGGTCAAATTTAGGTTGACATACTCTAGGAGATTAAGGAGAGCCTAAAAATCTACAAATAGTCTACAAAATATTAAAAATTTAAAGTTCTTGGTGTATGCAATGGTTAACCATTCTATTTAAAAAATTATCTTAAGTAGATTCTCAAATCTCAAAAATTCCAAATAAGATTCTATCAAATAGCAAATATGTTAGTATTTATGACAAATCAGATTTTATCACATATCAGCTTTTGTTTTCTTAATCAAAATTATTTTTATATATTAGAAAACATTATAATGGCATATTTTCTTTGTTGTTCTGCCTAAGAACTAGATAATAGATATAAGAAATGAGACTAGGCTTGGATTTGATGTAAGGTATTTATGAATAGTATTTTATTTATCCTTTAGACATAGTACCTAGATAAATGCCTAACATACTGTACATACTCAATTTTTAAAATTGAACTAAATCAGTTTTGGAGCCATAATCTTCCTACCTTTTAATCATTCTATGTAGTAAATTTTGTAATTTTAATGACACATCATTAACTGAGAAAGAGAACTGAGAGCAATGATGGAGAATACACTTGAAGCAGTTCCTTTAATTCATCTTTGAAATCATTCTTATAAATTTCCAATAGTAGAGACATTCATTAAAACATAAACATTTGAGTTAATAAATGGAAGATTGAATCTGTATTACAATATTCCTTTTACATAATACCTAAACAAAAAGCTTAAACCCAAAATATAGAAATAAGTAAAAATTATTTAATAACAGTACCAAATACAATTTTAAGCTAAACCCAATGCAAGAGACTTCAAAACTTGTGAGCAAAGAAAGAAACAGAGATTCTGAAGTAAAATGAAACAACAAAATATTGAAAATTACTTTTATTACTCTAAACCTGGAAAGAAGCTAATTTTACATACTTGGGTTTCTTTTCTTTTTTTCTCTTTTCTTTTCTTTCTTCTTCTTCTTCTTCTTCTTTTTTTTTTTTTTTTAATTGGAGTATAAAAGGAATGGCTCTGAGAAAGAAATGAGAGCAATAGGGAGTGACTAAAGGGAAAGCCTATCTCTAGTATAAGCAGAAATTGCAGGGTTACCCAGTAAACTGAATAACCCTTGAGTATTCCCCATTGGGAATGAAACATACCTTCAAGCAGTGTGGATTCTAGGGTAGGCAACTAGGAATTTCTCAGGAAAGGTAATGCAGTTCAAGTATATTCTTTAACTTTGTATATTTCTTTAGTTGCTATAGTACTTTAGCCTGCACTTAGGTTATAGAAAGAGACACAATATGGGCACCAGGGTAAGTGTCCAACTCTTGGTTTTGGCTCAGGGCATGATCTAAGGAGATCAAGCCCCATGCTGGATTCTGAGCTCAGTGGGGAGTGGGCTTGATACTCTGTCTCTCTCCTCTTTGCCCTTCCCCATCATTCTCCCTCTTTCTTTCTCTCTCTCTCTCAAATAAATAAATAAATCTCGGGGTGGGGGGGAGAAAGAAAGACCATATGAAATACAGAGCTTAAATTTAGCTTAAAGGGCTACGATATATAGATAACACAAGAAATTACCCACATAGATTTGATCTAAAGAGATGTCTGAACAGAGTTTCTGAGGACAACTTGATAAAAAGAAATTACATTGAACAGTCAAAATATACCAAATAGACAGAGGAGAAGAGAAATTAAAGTAGAGTATAAAAAATATAAAGATTCCAAGCTAGCAAATAAGAAAACAGACAAAGGGAAATTACCACAGTTGTTTCACTTTATAGAACTACCTGTTAAAATGGTTAAAAAGCCCCAGGTTCATAGTATTCTTTGGCTCAGGCATAAGGAAATGCAAGTCCTTTCTAGAGCAAAGTAACTCTAAATTTAGCCCCAAAGTTTTTTTTTTATAAATAAAGATTAATGAAGTATGACCCCCTAGCCCTCAAGAAAAAGTTGCCAGAATTAAGAGGTGGTAAAGAAAAAAAAAAGAAAAAAAAAAAAGATTCAAATGTTTTAGGTACCAATCTCAAAGGCCTTCAGATATTGTAATAACTGAGATAGTATATAAAGTTTCCACTTTCAGTAGGCAACTAGACATAAAAAATTATCTAGGAGACAAAACCGCATTAGTAACTATGATTTTTATTTTTCTGGAAAATATCCAGGATTAAAAGAAAAGCTTAAGAAGTAAATGCTCCTAAAAAAAAGGCAAAAACAAGCAAGCAAACAAACAAAAACTCACAAGCATAGCTGGGGCAGAATATAGTTTTGCTGAAATAAAGGAAGGAATTTCAAGAGGCAAGGCGCAGTCAATAGTGTTATGCAATAGGAAGTCAAGAACAGAGAAAAGCTCCTCCATTTAATACTGATGTCAATTTAACCTTCCTCCCTTGTCCAAATTTTGCAAAGACTCCTTTGTTTGCCAACAAAATCAGCCACTGAGGAAAGTAAGGGGGCAAGAAACACTGAATTTTCTTCATCAAGTATTAATAGGAAAAAAAAAAAGAAAAGACACATGAAACATTACTCAAATGAGTATTATTTCAGGTCACTAGAGGAAACTTTGATGTTATTTATTTTTAAGAATTATATTGCTTTGCTTTGTAAATGTGATTTTTCTTAGTTTGTCCTATAGACTTTTTTGGAGTCCAGTGGTTTTGTTTGTTTGTTTTTAATTCTCAAAGACAGTTTTGACTCTGTGTATTGCTCTTACCCAGAGTAGTTACCATGGCAGCCAGGGACTCTGTCAGCACAGAAGACTTCATGTTTTAAATGTCCATTTAATTCAGAAAGTAAATTCTCTAGTTTCTAAAGATAATTTTCTATTATCTTTCTATTTCCATTATCTTTCTATTGCTGACTTTTCTTAACTTTTTTGATCCACATTGCTTCTGAAAATCATTTATCTCAAAACTCTTGAAATGAAACAATTTGGATGCAAACTTTTCCAAAATTAAAGGAGAGTGAATATGAAAACTCAACTGAGAACACACTTTAAAGGATCATTAAGCCACCTACAGAATAGGTGCTCCTCAGAAGAACCACAAGATAGTTTTATGTTGTTCATTCTAATGAAAATTGCCAATCTATTACTTTTGAATGTTATTTCTGGAATATGAATGAATGCTAAATATCTAAAAATGAAGCACATTTGAAATACTAAGAACACTATGTAGAGAATTATTAAGAGAATAAATTATTACCTTACTTGCAGAGTTTTCGAAATCAATCTCTAAGACTAAACCCAGACCTTTCTTTTTGTATTTCTAAGCAAGGGATTCAGGAGATAAAATGGTAGCTTTAATTGACTATTGTAAAAAAATTCACCTCAAAAAAAAAAAAATAGACTTCTCTGGCACTTAACATTTTCTTATACTCTCTCTCAAATATTTGTCTTTCAGCATTTGAGATTGAAGGTCTTTGTTTTGTTTTTATACCTATTGAAAATAAAAAAAATTAAAAAAAAATAAATAAAAGCTTTCACAGTATTAAACCACATCAAGTGAATGAATCAATATCCCTAATTAATAATGAATGGCAGTAATATCTCTGAGTTATTTATTATTATTTTTAAGTTGATAAAACTAAATGTTAGGACATTCTCAAGGATCATTCTGGATGTCTTAATTTAAATATTTTAATAAAATAGTCATTGGCTCATTTTATATATTCAACAAATGTTTAAATACCTCCAGTACGTGAGAGGCAACTCTGATAGGATGGAAAAATAGACATTCAAAGCCCTTCTCTAATGGAAGGAAGTTAAATCCTAGTCAATATGAGAAAATAAATTTTCTGTAGATTTACAAAGTTATTTGAGACTAGTAGATAATAGTATGAGAGAATGAGTACATGTGTATGTAAATGTTTATACAAATAATGAAAAATGCATCTCTAGTGAGAAAATAGATACTAGTGAGATAAAATAGATCCTGTATTATCCCCAACTAACACAAATACTAGTGATCGACAGAGTTTTTCTCCTGAAAGCTCTTGTCTAACCTGAGGTGATCAGAGGTAGTTTTAAAAAGTAGTAGAATCTGGGTGCCTGGGTGGCCTAGTTGGTTAAGTGACTGCCTTTGGCTCAGGTCATGAACCTGATCAAGTCCCACATCAGACTCCCAGCTCCATGGGGAGTCTGATTCTCCCTCTGACCTTCTCCTCTCTCATGCTGTCTCTCACTCTCTCTCTCTCTCTCAAATGGATAAATAAAATATTAAAAAAAATTAAAAAAATAGTAGAATCTGATACATCCTTTTAAGAATGAGCAGAATTAAAGTACTTTGGGGTTGGGGGGGAAGAACAACTAAAATGAATAACAAGGTAGGGGAATAAAAATGTACTACCCCTGCCTCTTACAGGGGAGGAGTACTGTGGAGGAGGTAAAAATTAAATGAACTCATTAAAAGATTTTGTAAAAGTGGATTCTTCCTTGAATATGATTAAATCGAAATATGTTTTTTATCATGTTTATAAAGCTTCAAGAACTATACTTTCCAAAGATTGTAAATATTGTTATTATTAAGTGAAACTGCAATATCATCTTAGTTTATATGGCCACTTCTCATGCATTCTTCTAGTTCCATTTTAATTGCATATTCCAATATTAATGTTCTCAAATTGTCATTTCTATTATGTTACTCTTACTGCTTAAGTTTCAAATGTTTCCAAATACCTGGGGAACAGAATCACCATTCATTCAATTTACATCCCTAAACTTTGTAATCTGCTTTCATTCTAACTTCTCAATAGCAACAAAAACAGAGCTTCCTCTCCCTCCACAATTAATTTTCAGTTTGGTCAGTTTTATATTCTTAATATCTCTCAAATTTTGTTTCTCTCCAAATTCTTTGCCATCAGTTCATTTCAAGCAAACATCATTTGTTCTTTGGTGACCCCAAGCACCTGCTAAGGTATCTCCTCATATTAACTGGTACGTATTTTTCTTATTGCCCTTAAAAATCTTAAAACTAACAGATGAGGGGCACCGGGGTGGCTCAGTAGGTTGAGCCTTTGCCTTCGGCTCAGGTCATGATTTCAGGGTCCTGGGATTGAGCCCTTCATGGGGCTCTCTGCTCAGTGGAAGCCTGCTTTCCCCTCTCTCTCTGCCTGCTGCTCTGCCTACTTGTGATCTCTTTCTCTGTGTCAGATAAATAAATAAAATCTCAAAAAAATAATAAAATACTGAGCCCTGGGCCAGGGACTTTATAATTAAAAAATAAACAAACAAACAAACAAAACAACAACAACAACAAAAAAACCTAACAGATGAAAACACATAACCATTTCCTCTATTAAAAACATTTTAGTAGCTCACCATTGTCCTCAGGCTTAAGTCACAGCTTGAGATGTAAAACCTATTATCATCTGGTTTCCAAATACTTCTTTCTCCATATACTTCTCCAAATATTTCTCAACTCAATATTCTATCTCTGATGACATGGGACTTCTCACATTTTCTTCTTACAGTACATTTTGTTTTCACTCAATTGCTAGACTTACAAATGCAATCTCCACTGTCTAATAAGTTACCCATCCCTGAACCCAAAGTTTATTATTTGGCCAATCCCTCAGAGACTTCAAGTCTTCCTTTTATTAACTTTCTCTTGGAATTATTTGTTGCTCAAATTATTTGCTGCTTATGGTTTTCAAATTCAAGTATGGGCAGCCTTGTGGGTTTGGAAAAATGTTTCAAGGAGTATGGAGTATTTACACAGATAGCTTAAAGGAAATCAATCTTTAGAACCTCAACTTACAGGTACATTTTTCACTAAATTTGGTCCACATGACAATCCATCAGTAATGGAGATGTGAAATACACACACACACACACACACACACACATACACACACACACACACAATGGAATATTATTCAGCCACCAGAAAGGATGAATACCCACCATTTTCACTGACATGTATGGAACTGGAGGGGATTATGGTAAGTGAAGTAATTCAAGCAGAAAAAGACAATTATCATATGGTTTCACTCATACATGGAGCATAAGGAATAGCATAGAGGACCACAGGGGAAGGGAGGGAAAACTGAATGGGAAGAAATCACAGAAGGAGACAAACCATGAGAGACTCTGAACTCTGGGAACCAAGCTGAGGGTTACAGAAGGGAGGAGGGGAATCAGGTAACCAGGTGATAGGTATTAAGGAGGGCACGTGCTGTGTGGTGAGTACTGGGTGTTATACACAACTAATGAATCCTTGAACACTACATCAAAAACTAATGATGTTTTGGCTAATTGACACTAATGATGTGTTGGTTAATTGAACGTGATTTAAAAAAAAAAGAGGTGTTACAAAATAAACATGAAATAATATGATGAATCCAACTCTTCGGCATTTTTTTTTTCTATCCTAATTATGTGCCAATCCCTGTGTTCAGGCAAAATAATGAACAAGAAAGAGTCTCTACCCAAACTGAGTCTTAAGGTCTAGTAGAGAATAAAACAATGAAATATATGTGTGGATATAATTACAATGGTGATGTGTCTTAGAAAAGAATAAAGTTTTCATAATAACTAATAACAAAAAGACATAAAACTTTTGGAGATATGAGAAGGGTAATTAAGGAAGTTAAATAATGACATACATGAAATAAGATATGGACTCAAAGTTTTCTTAAATCATGTTAATAGAAAGAGGGAAATTAGAAAAGGTAGTTTTTTAATAGGAAAAATGGTAGATTTATATTTTTTCTGTAATGAGGTGGTATTAGTGTATCAAAGTAGAAATATTTATTAGATAGTTGGCTATATAGGGCAAGAATTTAAAAACAGTGCAGGTATACTCCAAATTAAAAGATGTGGTAGAATATGTAAAACCTCAGGAAAAATATAAAACTTTTAGAAAATTACTTTAAAAATAAATTTACAGTAAAATACATATTTTGGTAGTAGAAAGCACATCTTACATGAACTTTTGAGAAATATCATTTCTTTGTGTTAAGTCTTCAGACATGCAATTCTCCCTTCTACTCTTTCAGGAAAGATGTATTTCCTATCTTCTCACATTAGGGAATTTTTTAATAAACAAAAACATGAGGAACACTGAAATTAAGAATTTTTTTAAAGCTTAAAGTCTAAATTAGGAGATTAGATAAATTGAAAATATTTTGGAAAAATAGAAGAGTTGTAAACTACAGTAAAAGATAGCTACTTCTGGCCAAAATGTAATTGTAGTAACTTACAAAGAGAAACAATTACCATAAACAACTAAAGAGCTGTACAAAATATATAAACCAATGGTTTTTAGGTATTGGATTCCAGATAACCTAGAATAGTAAATTCCAAAAAAGGGAAACCTGGAATTCACATATTGTGCTTGTAGAACTGTAAAGTGAAAGAAGTTTATATGATGTTCAGTGAGAAAATGAGGAAGAAAGAATAGGAAAGAAAGCCAAAGATTTCCTTTTCCATTTTTTTTTCACATTTGCAAATTACTCCATAAGATAATTTCAAGAGAAACCCTTTTAGTTCTTTAACTGACATGAAAAAGGACCACTACTGTAGGTCAATTCTTACTAGCCTCAACTAGTACTGTGATCAGTAGATTATAAATATTTGAAGTTTACTCTCATTTTTGAAGAACAAGATTATAATAATGTCATTGTTACTTGGTGAAGAGACTAGAGTTAATGTCTTCCAAAGAAACTCAGTAGTGCTGAATATGCCCATTCTCTGGTTGCTACCAATTAGAAAAATCATTAAAAGAATGAATGAGGAATCCGGCTTTCAGTGAAGAATTAGACTCATTACATTTAAAAAGAAGCCTGATATTCCAAACTAGTGCATTATATAATGAGCATAGAGTACCCAACACAGAATCAATCCTTCCTGGCTATAAAGAGAAAAAAAAAAGTATTTAATATATTATAGTTTGCTTTGCATGATTTATAATATTTGTTTGAGTAGAAGTATTTATGGCATCTGAAATGAAAAATGTAAACTTCTTATTTGGGATATTACAATTTAATTTTATCCTGTAAATAAATCTAAATACTTAAAGACAGAATAACTAAGGAAGTAATTTTATACTCCCTCTATTCAGAACTGAGCTTTATTATAAATGTAACCATATATTTGAAACATCAGTTTTTTAAATAAAAGTAGATTTATTGATTTTTCTGAACATAAAAATGATTCTGTCCACTAAAAAGCAATTAAATAAAAAGTAAAACTGCACTGTTTTGCACTGTATCACTCCCAAATTATAATAACATGATGAACATAGTACAATTTTAATGCTCTCTTTACCAATATCTTTAACCAGGCTTGTAATTTTCCTCTGCATTATAGCAGACAGATGCAGCTGTTTAAAGAAGGCTTGGAGAAAACATTGTGGTTTAACTGGCAGAAGTGCAGTAAGCATTCCTTGGACTCTCTAGTAGTGATTCTGTATTCAGCATATACATTTGGGGAGTATAATATTCTGCCTTTGAGCATAATCACAACTTTTTTGAAGTGCGCTCATTTTATAAAACTAAACAGCTATTCCATCTGAAGGAATTAGGGATGAGCACATTTCTGCATTGGAAGTAGTTGATACAGTCCTAGATATTTATATTTTCTGAAGGGATAGCAGATTTTCATTTTTAAATCACAAATCTATTCATCAAGCACTTCCATTGATGGTCTATTTTTAAGATATTCAAATTTCACATGAACAAATGTCACATGAACATGTGACAGATTAGCAAATAGGTTAAATAAGTTTACAGGCCAAGGCGAACATTGAATAAAAAAAAAAGGAACTTAAATTCTTTATGTGTTGTGGCTATTTCTTGGTCCCATGAAATAGAATAGAAGGCTGTTTCTTTGGATTATAAACATTAAAATCCAATCGTACACTCATGAGTGTTTTATATCTTTGAATAACATTTATTTATATACTTCTACTATTACTAACCTATAGGTTTGATACAGAAATTAAAACTATAGAAATTTGGATTTATGTGAGAAAGCTGGATTGAAATATGGAATGGTTTTCCTTCTAAAACAATAGTAGCCTATGGGAAATATGTAAACATTTGTCTAAAAATAATTAAATTATTACTACTAGCGACTGGTCACTAACACATTTTGCCTCAAAAATCACAACTTCTGGATGATAACATGGACAACAATAACCTTAACAGCTGTAGTAGTTTATTATTTCATTATGGTAAAATTTGCACTCAGAGTTTTGCTTTATTTTTTTAATTTGGAATATTTGGAAATAAACACAGAGCCATGCTTAAGATACTCAAATGTTTATTAGACGTTCTTAAAAATAAATCATGATACTGTTTGAGGACCAAAAAACATGCAGAAAAATGTAGGCAAGATACATTACGTAAGACAAGTCAAGGCTTTTAGTAAACTACAGAGAAGCCTTATCCAAAAGTAGTGAATGTGTGGGTCAAGTTAAAAATCTGGCTTATAGATACATTGTTTGCTTTTCTTCTAACAGCTGTCTATGTTCTTCAGCTGATGAGGTCCCTCAGCTTCTTTTTGTCCTTTCAACACTGCAGTCAACTAACATTGCCTTTTATTGTGCTTAAATTGTTATTTTTGTCTTTTAGTGTGCTTAAATTATTGTTTTTACCTAAGGAAAATTTTTTTCAAAAAAATAAAGAAAAAATATTTTTCTAAGTCCTATGAGATAATAGAATGATATTGAACACATTAAGTTTTTCCTATGTAGTATATATTTTGATATTTACATATTAAATTATATATATGTATATACTTAATCTATTAACTTCAATATATTTAACTTCTGAGTTCCGAGTAATGTACTAGTTCATTATTTCTAGAATTTAACCCTCATGCAATTGCATCCTTCCACAGATTTCATTCTCTTGTGTGTAAATGCTGTATGACTAGTTTCTAGAAGATTGCTTGGTACATAGCAGAAAATCAGCTCATTTTTATTAAATAAAATTTATTTTGGTGGAACACCACTTCTGGAGGCTTCTGGATTTTTATTGTCCTATAATTCACTTTACCTCTTTCATATGTTTGACATCCTTTTTTCAGAACTCCATGTTGTATTATTTCTTGTTGTGGTCATCTTACTTTGAGGTATGGTTTCTTCTTATACAGCTTCTTGGGGAAGAATGCAAAGGGAGGTTTTGTTTTTGTTTTGTTTTGTTTTGTTTTGTTTTACATTAGAGCAGGCTTGGCTACCCTGAAATAAAAAATAAATCTAAATCCTTAATTCTTATAATATCACAATATAAGTGCATTTTCCCTGCCACAGTCTAACCCATGAAGAGGCTGGGAAAACTTCTGGGCGCTGTTCTAAACAGTTGCTAAAGAACTAATGCTCCTTCTGACTATGCCACTGAAATTATGGTCTTCAAAACTGCTCACTGTTCAAGGGAAAAAGAGATCTTGGTTGATCACAAAAGGACATTTTATTTACTTATTTTTAACGCAGAGATTTTATATCTAGGCAAGGAAGTGACATGCATATCTTTGCCAGCATACTCCATTGCCCAGAACCCAATTACTTGGCATTGCTTAATTGCAAGAGGAATGAGAAATATAGATTTCCTATAACCTGGTGGAAAATGAATATGTCTGCTGAGCACATAGCATTATCTATGCCACCACTCAGCTCTCTGATGATATCTTTATTCTTCTCATTCTTGATGAATAGGTTGGTTAAGAAGAGAATTTTTATTTTATTTTAATATCTTAATAACAAATTTTCTATCATGGAACTTATATTTAAGTTTTTTGAAATAAAGATAAGTTGAGTTTACAATATATTTATTGCCCTGTTATCACCTGGAATTCAACTGCTAGTTATTTCTCAGCATGTATTCATCATCTTCTAGTGATAGTCATCTAGGTTTACTCCATTATCACAATACCAGAAGGAAAACATCACTGAGTATTTTTACACATACCAAGCTATGGACCTATATAAGATTTTCTCTCTACTCTTGACTTAGGAAGCAATTACTAGGTTACACACACATTTGAGTAAGCAAATTGCTAGGTTTGGAGTCAAGATTAGGGTTAGGGTAGGGGTTCAAATATAATAACAAATAATAAAAATAAATTAAAGTAATTTTAATTGAACATACAGCTTCAATTTTGATACAATCATATCAAAATAATTTTCTTATGTGTACTGTTTAGTTTGTTCTCCCTTCGATGTCATTGATTTCTTTGCTTTTGCTCCAATACTGTCTTTTCAATTTATTTATTTTTTATTTTTATTTTTTAAAAGATTTTTTTTATTTATTTGACAGATCACAAGTAGGCAGAGAGGCAGGCAGAGAGAGACAGGAGGAGGAGGCAGGCTCCCCGCTGAGCAGAGAGCCTGATACGGGACTCGATCCCAGGACCCTGAGATCATGACCCGAGCCGAAGGCAGAGGTTTTAACCACTGAGCCACCCAGGCGCCATGTCTTTTCAATTTATTAAGTTATTTTTGCTTTGTAACAAATTTGCTTATTGATAAAGTAAGCCTTGCAATCTCATCACAATTTTATTCTTCTTTTTAAAAAATTAATGTAGATGCTCATGGTTTTTTTTTTCTTTCATGTGATTTTAGGATTAATATATCAAGTTCTTCAAACATTTTGCCAAAAATTGTAATTGGCCTTGTACTGAATTTATCTGTTAACTTGTAGATAATTGATATTTTTGTAGTATTATCTTATCTTATCCATAAGCAAAATATATATATTCCCATCTGCTCAGGTATTTTAACGTTATTTTACATTTTACAGATTTTAGACGTCTTTCTATTCACATTCTAAGGACATGACCAGTATGAGTTGTATATTTTGGGCAAAGGCAAAAATAGACTGCACTATTGTAGACTATTTAAAGACAGTAGTAAGACAAAAATAATATGATATGCGTTTTTAATCACTATGAACTGGCAATTCTAAATAATATCAGTGTGAGAATGTAATTAAAATTATTGATTCTTCTTAGCTGTTTTGCACTATAATATTTTCTCAAATTTTTTTAACTTGAATGATTCTCTATAGGTAGTTCATCAAAGGAAAATGTTCACTGCCTGTGTTATTCCTAGCCCATTTTTAAAGTTCTTAGTACTTATTTCAATTCCATTTCTTCCGTATTTACCAAAAAGTTTTTGTTTTCTTATTTAAAATGCTGTTTTTGTTCTGCAATGTTGGACAGTCTCTCTTTTCATTTGTAATGCTTCTGATGAATATTCTTTCATTCTTAAATAATAGTCTGTTCTTAAATATTAAAATACACATAAATGTATATTTAAATGTTGATCTTTCTTTCTCACTCTCCTTAAAATGTCTCATTATCTCTTCTTTTACATTTAACTCACACTGATGGCTTTAATCTCATTGTATTTTGAGTTACTTCTAGACTATTCACTTTTTGCACACATTTTATCTATTATCTATCATCTATCTATCCATTTAATCTATCTATCATCTATTTGTTACTATGTTGTTTTGACTTTAATATGTCTTGTAATTTTTTCCTTGATAGCCAGATGTGATGTACTTGGTAAAAGGAACTAGTTTTGTTCACATTTTAAAATCACCATGCATTTCTACATTGTACTGAGGGTGGAAAATGAAATATTTCTAAAATTTCCTTTTCATTTGTGTTATATATACATTTCCAATCTTTATTTACCCCTTGAGTCTTCAAAATTTTGTTGAGATATTTTTAATGATCATTTTATTATTATTTTCTTTGCATTTTTATGATGTATCCTCTATATATATCAGTTGTAGATAGAGAACTATAAAGAGTGATTTCCTTTAGCCATGCTTAGTATTCATATTCAGTAAACTCAGAAACTTCTCAGAAACTTCTCAGAAACACTGATAAAAAAAAATAGTATACATAATGATTAACTCACTTTCTAATGTCTGATAAGCATCCATGCATCCATCCTGTAAGTCCTTGCTAGACTTACGTGGGATCTCCTCTCCTCATTATCTGAACCAATGGAATGTATTCATAACTACAATGCTCAATATAAACTATGTACTAGAGACCACCTTTCTCAACTAAAAATATTCTTTATGAGAACTTAAGTCCTATTACAGAATGTAATGAATTGCCCCTAAATCCTCCTCCCTCTATTCCCCCCCAAAATTATCTCTAAGTCGACACTGTGAACGTCAGCTTCCTCAAAGCAGTCATAATTACTGGTTTATATGATGGATGATTGCTTACCTTCTTTCCAGCTACATTTTTTATATCTTCTGGGTTGTATGTTAATTTTACTTTATGTGAAAGCATGAGTGTTCATCTTGTATTTTCATCAATATTTAGTGGAGATTTTGGAGAGGTTGAATTGAATGCTTATGTTAGAAACCATTTCATATATATATTTTATTGATACTTAAAAAAACTTTTATGAATCTCACAGCTATTTATTTGTGATAACTCAGACAAATGGATGAAAGAGACATGTGAGATTCAAAATTACTTTTTTTTTTTTAAAGATTTTATTTATTTATTTGACAGACAGAGATCACAAGCAGGCAGAGAGGCAGACAGAGAGAGAGGAGGAAGCAGGTTCCCTGCTGAGTAGAGAGCCCGACGTGGGACTCGATCCCAGGAACCTGAGATCATGACCTGAGCCCAAGGCAGTGGCTTAACCCACTGAGCCACCCAGGCGCCCCTCAAAATTACTTTTGATTATCTTTTACTTATTTATTCTTTGGCTTTCTTCCAATTAATACCATGCTATTTACATGAACCTTATAAAGTTTAAAATTAATTAATTGTGAGCAATTATTTTATTTATTACTTTTTTCAATTTATTTTCTTCACCCAAATTTTTCCAAATTCCTCATCTAGCACCCAGACATTCTGACCACCCTGGATCCCACTTTAAGGAAATTAAAAAATTGGAGGCCTCAATTAGGTCTCAAAATTCAAATATTTGTCTGTAATTTTATACTTGTGCTTTTTCTTTTCCTCACCTCAATTAAAGCACCATTTCTGCTCTTTTTAATGTGATTGTTCATTTGACCTCTTAAGTACACCATCCAAATCCCTTTATGTATTTATTTTGTTAGAGATGAAAGAATGAAAAGACAGTAAGTCTTCAATTTATTTCATATTCCTATTCTTCCTGTCCATTGGTTTATTTTCCATGTAGAAAATTTAAAAAGTACTCTCATTTGCCACATTGTATAATACATATTTGAGGGTATATATTTTATTTCTATCAACCACAAGTAACACTCACTTCAGGTCTTTGCCCATAGGAGGCACCAAAATTGATTTATTTTTTAAAAAGTTCAAATTATAGATAAAAATCTGAAGAAGATCCACAGTGTGTAACCATAGTCTTGGATTTTTTTTTTTTTTTAGGCTTTAAAAACTATTATTATTGTTGTCAGCATTTTAAAAACTATATCTATTTCAGTAGAATGCCAGCACCATCTTTTTCCAGGTTGATAACACACATTTTTTTTTTTTTATAAACATATAATATATTTTTATCCCCGGGGTAGAGGTCTGTGAATCGCCAGGTTTACACACTTCATAGCACTCACCATAACATATACCCTCTGCAATGTCCATAACCCCACCCCCCATATCTCAACCCCCCCTGCCCCCAGCAACCCTCAGTTTGTTTTGTGAGATTAAGAGTCACTTATGGATTGTCTCCCTCCCAATCCCATCTTGTTTCATTTACTCTTCTCCTACCGCCTTAAGCCCCCATGCTACATCTCCACTTCCTCATATCAGGGAGATCATATGATAGTTTTCTTTCTCTAACTGACTTATTTCGCTAAGCATGATACCCTCTAGTTCCATCCACGTCATCGCAAATGGCAAGATTTCATTTCTTTTGATGGCTGCATAGTATTCCTTTGCGTATATATACCACTTCTTCTTTATCCATTCATCTGTTGATGGACATTTAGGTTCTTTCATAATTTGGCTATTGTAAACCTTGCTGCTATAAACATTCAGGTGCACGTGCCCCTTTGGATCACTATGTTTGTATCTTTAGGGTAAATACCTAGTAGTGCAATTGCTGGGTCATAGGGTAGTTCTATTTTCAACAATTTGAGGAACTCCATGCTGTTTTCCAGAGTGGTTGCGCCAGCTTGCATTCCCACCAACAGTGTAGGAGGGTTCCCCTTTCTCCGCATCCTCGCCAGCATCTGTCATTTCCTGACTTGTTAATTTTAGCCATTCTGACTGGTGTGAGGTGATATCTCATTGTGGTTTTGATTTGTATTTCCCTGATGCCGAGTGCTGTGGAGCACTTCTTCATGTGTCTGTTGGCCATCTGGATGTCTTCTTTGCAGAAATGTCTGTTCGTGTCTTCTGTCCATTTCTTGATTGGATTATTTGTTCTTTGGGTGTTGAGTTTGCTAAGTTCTTTATAGATTTTGGACACTAGCCCTTTATCTAATATGTCGTTTGCAAATATCTTCTCCCATTCTGTCAGTTGTCTTTTGGTTTTGTTAACTGTTTCCTTTGCTGTGCAAAAGCTTTTGATCTTGATAAGATCCCAATAGTTCATTTTTGCCCTTCCTTCCCTTGCCTTTGGCAATGTTCCTAGGAAGATGTTGCTGTGGCTGAGGTCGAAGAGGTTGCTGCCTGTGTTCTCCTCAAGGATTTTGATGGATTCCTTTCTCACATTGAGGTCCTTCATCCATTTTGAGTCTATTTTCGTGTATGGTGTAAGGAAGTGGTCCAATTTCATTTTTCTGCATGTGGCTGTCTAATTTTCCCAACACCATTTATTGAAGAGGCTGTCTTTTTTCCATTGGACATTCTCTAATGCTTTGTCGAAGATTAGTTGACCATAGAGTTGAGGGTCTATTTCTGGGCTCTCTATTCTGTTCCATTGATCTATGTGTCTATTTTTGTACCAGTACCATGCTGTCTTGATGATGACAGCTTTGTAATAGAGCTTGAAGTCCGGAATTGTGATGCCACCAACTTTGGCTTTCTTTTCAATATTCCTTTGGCTAATCGAGGTTTTTTCTGATTCCATATAAATTTTAGGAATATTTGTTCCTTTTCTTTGAAAAAATTGGATGATACTTTGATAGGAATTGCATTAAATGTGTAGATTGCTTTAGGTAGCATAGACATTTTCACAATATTTATTCATCCAATCCAGGAGCATGGAACATTTTTCCATTTCTTTGTGTCTTCCTCAATTTCTTTCATGAGTACTTTATAGTTTTCTGTGTATAGATTCTTAGCCTCTTTGGTTAGGTTTATACCTAGGTATCTTATAGTTTTGGGTGCAATTGTAAATGGGATTAACTCCTTAATTTTTCTTTCTTCTGTCTTGTTGTTAGTGTAGAGAAATGCAACTGATATCTGTGCATTGATTTTATATCCTGACACTTTATTAAATTCCTGTACAAGTTCTAGCAGTTTTGGAATGGAGTCTTTTGGGTTTTCCACATATAGTATCATATCATCTGCAAAGAGTGATAGTTTGACTTCTTCTTTGCCAATTTGGATGCCTTTAATTTCCTTTTGTTGTCTGATTGCTGGGGCTAGGACTTCTAGTACTATGTTGAATAGCAGTGGTGATAATGGACATCCCTGCCGTGTTCCTGACCTTAGCGGAAAAGCTTTCAGCTTTTCTCCATTGAGAATGATATTTGCGGTGGGTTTTTCATAGATGGCTTTGATAATATTGAGGTATGTGCCCTCTATCCCTACACTTTGAAGAGTTTTGATCAGGAAGGGATGCTGTACTTTGTCAAATGCTTTCTCAGCATCTATTGAGAGTATCATATGGTTCTTGTTCTTTCTTTTATTAATGTGTTGTATCACATTGATTGATTTACAGATGTTGAACCAACCTTGCAGCCCTGGAATAAATCCCACTTGGTCATGGTGAATAATCCTTTTAATGTACTATTGAATCCTATTGGCTAGTATTTTGGTGAGAATTTTAGCATCTGTGTTCATCAAGGATATTGGTCTGTAGTTCTCTTTTTTGATGGGATCCTTGTCTGGTTTGGGGATCAAGGTGATGCTGGCCTCATAAAATGAGTTTGGCAGTTTTCCTTCCATTTCTATTTTTTGGAACAGTTTCAGGAGAATAGGAATTAGTTCTTCTTTAAATGTTTGGTAGAATTCCCCCGGTAAGCCATCTGGCCCTGGGCTTTTGTTTGTTTGGAGATTTTTGATGACTGTTTCAATCTTTTTACTGGTTATGGATCTGTTCAGGTTTTCTATTTCTTCCTGGTTCAGTTCTGATAGTTTCTACGTCTCTAGGAATGCATCCATTTCTTCCAGATTGTCAAATTTGTTGGCGTAGAGTTGCTCATAGTATGTTTTTATAATTGTCTGTATTTCTTTGGTGTTAGTTGTGATCTCTCCTCTTTCATTCATGATTTTATTTATTTGGGTCCTTTCTCTTTTCTTTTTGATAAGTCTGGCCAGGGGTTTATCAATCTTATTAATTCTTTCAAAGAACCAGCTCCTAGTTTCATTGATTTGTTCTATTGTTTTTTTGGTTTCTATTTCATTGATTTCTTCTCTGATCTTTATGATTTCTCTTCTCTTGCTGGGTTTAGGGATTCTTTCTTGTTCTTTCTCCAGCTCCTTTAGGTGTAGGGTTAGGTTGTGTACCTGAGACCTTTCTTGTTTCTTGAGAAAGGCTTGTACCGCTATATATTTTCCTCTCAGGACTGCCTTTGTTGTGTCCCACAGATTTTGAACCATTGTGTTTTCATTATCATTTGTTTCCATGAATTTTTTCAATTCTTCTTTAATTTCCTAGTTGACCACTTCATTCTTTAGAAGGATGTGGTTTAATCTCCATGTATTTGGGTTCTTTCCAAATTTCTTCTTGTGATTGAGTTCTAGCTTCAGAGCTTTGTGGTCTGAAAATATGCAGGGAATGATCCCAATCTTTTGATACCGGTTGAGACCTGATTTAGGACCGAGGATGTGATCTATTCCGGAGAATGTTCCATGTGCACTAGTGAAGAATGTGTATTCTGTTGTTTTGGGATGAAGTATTCTGAATATATCTGTGATGTCCATCTGGTCCAGTGTGTCATTTAAGGCCTTTATTTCCTTGTTGATCTTTTGCTTGGATGATCTGTCCATTTCAGTGAGGGGAGTGTTAAAGTCCCCTACTATTATTGTATTATTGTTGATGTTTTTCTTTGATTTTTTATTAATTGGTTTATATAGTTGGCTGCTCCCACTTTAGGGCCATAGATATTTAAAATTATTAGATCTTCTTTTTGGACAGATCGTATGAGTATGATATAGTGTCCTTCCTCATCTCTTATTATAGTCTTTGGCTTAAAATCTAATTGATCTGATATAAGGATTCCCACCCCTGCTTTCTTCTGATGTCCATTAGCGTGGTACATTGTTTTCCACCCCCTCACTTTAAATCTGGAGTTGTCTTCAGGTCTCAAATGAGTGTCTTGTAGGCAACATATAGATGGGTTTTGTTTTTTTATCCATTCTGATGCCCTGTGTCTTTTGGTTGGGGCATTTAGCCCATTAACATTCAGGGTAACTCTTGAGAGATATGAATTTAGGGCCATTGTATTGCCTGTACGGTGACTGTTACTGTTTATTGTCTCTGTTCCTTTGTGATCTACTACTTTTATGGTCTCTCTTTGCTTAGAGGACCCCTTTCAATATTTCCTGTAGAGCTGGTTTGGTGTTTGCAAATTCTTTCAGTTTTTCTTTGTCCTGGAAGCATTTAATCTCTCCTTCTATTTTCAATGAGAGCCTAGCTGGATATAGTATTCTTGGCTGCATGTTTTTCTCGTTTAGTACTCTGAATATATCATGCCAGCTCTTTCTGGCCTGCCAGGTCTCTGTGGATAAGTCTGCTGCCAATCTAATATTTTTACCATTGTATGTTACAGACTTCTTTTCCTGGGCTGCTTTCAGGATTTTCTCTTTGTCACTAAGACTTGTAAGTTTTACTATTAGGTGACAGGGTGTGGACCTATTCTTATTGATTTTGAGGGGGGTTCTCTGAAACTCCTGGACTTTGATGCTTGCTCCCTTTGCCATATTTGGGAAATTCTCTCCAATAATTCTCTCCAATAGACCTTCTGCTCCCCTCTCTCTTTTTTCTTCTTCTGGAATCCCAAATATTCTAATGTTATTTCGTCTTATGGTGTCACTTATCTCTCGAATTCTCCCCTCGTGGTCCAGTAGCTGTTTGTCCCTCTTTTGCTCAGCTTCTTTATTCTCTGTCATTTGGTCTTCTATATTGCTAATCCTTTTTTCTGCCTCATTTATCCTAGCAGTGAGAGTCTCCATTTTTGATGGCTCCTCATTAATAGCTTTTTTGATTTCAACTTGGTTAGATTTTAGTTCTTTTATTTCTCCAGAAAGTGCTTTTATATCTCTGGAGAGGTTTTCTCTTGTATCTTCCATGCCTTTTTCGAACCTGGCTAGAAACTTGAGCATCATCATTCTGAACTCTACATCTGACATATTACCAATGCCTGTATAGATTAGGTCCTTAGTCTTCGGTACTGCCTCTTGTTTTTTGTTTTTTTGTTTTTTGTTTTTTTTTTGTGGTGAATTTTTCTGCCTTGTCATTTTGTCCAGATAAGAGCATATGAAGGAGCAAGTAAAATACTAAAAGGGTGGCAAAAACCCAGGAAAATATGCTTTAACCATATCAGAAGAGATCCCAAATCATGAGGGGACATAAAGGGGATAAAAAGAGGTTCAGAAAGAAAAAAAAAAAAAAAAAGAAACAATAAAAAAAAGAAAACAAATAAAGAAAAAATATAAAAAAGAAATATATATATATTAGATAAACTAGTTAAAGAACGTTAGAAAAGTAAAGGTAAAAGTTAAAAAAAATTATCAGAAGACGAGAAAAAAAATGAAAAAGAAAAAAAATTAAATTAACTGTAAGGCTAAAGAATCATGGGGAGAAAGCCATGAGTTCTGTGCTTTGTTTTCTCGTCCTCTGGAATTCCGCTGCTCTCCTTGGTATTGAAACTGCACTCCTTGGTAGGTGAGCTTGGTCCTGGCTGGATTTCTTGTTGATCTTCTGTGGGAGAGACCTGTTGTAGTGATTCTCAAGTGTCTTTGCCCCAGGCGGAATTGCACTGCCCTTACCAGGAGCGGGCCGAGTAATTTGCTCGCGTTTGCTTTCGGGAGCTTTTGTTCCCTGATTGCTTCCCGTAGAGTTCTGGAGGACAGGATTGAAAATGGTGGCCTCCCAGTCTCTGGCCCAGAGGAGCTGAGAGCTCGGGGACCCACTCCTCAGTGTGCCCTCAGAGAATAGCGCCCAATTATTCCCGTCTCCCTGGCCTCTGGCCGGGCTCCAAGCTGACCGAGCTTGCGATGAGTTCAAGGTAACCCTGAGTTGAGAGCTCACTCCTCAGCTCTGTCTCCCTAGCTGGCTTCCCTGTTCTAATACCTGTAAGCTCTGTGACACTCAGACACCCCCGATCCTTCTGTGACCCTGCAGGACCACACTGACACCCCGGTTTAAGCTCTGGAGCAATGTCCCTTATCGGAACAGACTTTTAAAAGTCCTGATTTTGTGCTCCGTTGCTCCGCCGCTTGCCGGGAGCCGGCCCCTCCCCCCGCAGTCTATCTTCCCGTCGCTTTGGATTCACTTCTCCGCCAGTCCTACCTTTCAGAAAGTGGTTGATTTTCTGTTTCTAGAATTGCCGTTCTTCTTCTCTTCGACCTCCCGTTGGATTTGTAGGTGTTTGTAATCTTTAGATAAGCTATCTAGCTGATCTCCTGCTACCTGAAGTAGTCTCAGCCTGCTACTTCTCCGCCATCTTGACTCCTCCAGTCTTGGAATTTTTTTATTATTATTATTAGTTTGCTTTTGTTTTTGTTTAAATTAGGTTCCATGCCTATGTGGGACTTGAATTTACAACATTGAGGTCGTGAATCCAATGCTCTACTGATTGAGCTAACCAGGTGCACCTGCGCTTAAATTTGTAACTAACAATTGAAATATAAATGGAAATTCAAGGTATTAAAGGTTTTTTGTCATTAAAATGATCTAAATTAGGGTTACTGCTGAACATTTTAAGAAACTTTTATGAATATAGAACATGGCAGAATTTAAAGTAATTAAAAGGCTGGGTGGATCTAATTTGTTGCTCTATGTTTCCATGAGTTAAGGACTGTTGGCATTGCATAAAGAGCTTTCATTGACACATTCAGGTCTGGGTTCAAACTGATAGCTATCCATACTCTCAAGATGAGACATACTGAAATAACAGAAAATTCTCATTCTCTTTTTCAAACTCCTCAGATATATATTTTGGAACTATAAGAAGAAGTGCATTTTATATTTATAGAAACAAAAATGTAAAAAAAAAGGAAAAAGATAACAACATCATCAAGCTGCAATAAAAAGTAACATAATAACTCACAATGATATTTCATCTCTCTGTAAAATATCCATCTGCTTCCAGAATATAATATGGGGTCTTCTAAACCCAATCAGATGATATAAACTTTCAGCATATCCTAAATTTTCAAACATAATGTTATTAGAAATAAAGTCAATTTTTACTTTCATGGATCTTCTGAATGAATCCTACATGACCTCTTTCCTTTTTGCTTGCCTTGATACTACGTATCTTTAGTATTTTACTTCCACAGGAAGTTCCTTCTTGATGTAAATTAGCCATTTCATCGTTGGAAAGGCAGAATAAGAGATTAAGAGTACAAACTACTCTGAACTCCAACTCTGCAATTTAAGTTATGCCACTTTGGGCAAGTTATTTAACGTCTCTGTATCTCATTTTACCATCCTCAGATGGAAATGGTTATGTACCTCTGTTTGTTTTCTTTTTGTTTGTTTGTTTGTTTTGCTTTTTTGTTTTGTTTTGTTTTTCATCTCTCTGAGGATTACACTATTTAAGGCACAATATTGTGCTTCGACAGTGCCTGGAAATGCATGCTGTGTGCTAGTAATAAACTATGTTCTTCTATGGCACCCTGTATTTCCCTATCATGTCACTAACCTCTATAAAATCACTGCTTGTTCAATTGTCTCTTCTCCCAGAAAGATTATAAAGTCTTAGAATTCTAGCAGGACCTGTATCTCTCTTTATTTGCCACAATATCACTTGTGGCTATCATAACACCCAAGACACAGTAAACAATGTATATTTGTTGAAAGAATTAAATCTGTACTATGTTATAGGGCCTGGGATAGGAATGTTATACACATTATCTTTTTGAAATTTTTACAATAACCGAGCAACAAAACAGTACTATACTCTACTGTTGAGGAAATTGAGCCTCAGTCTTCATGGTCACAATACAGATTGAAATTAGTCAAACTCCATATGACTACTACAAGTTCATTATTTCTCTTACAAAACTTCTTGAAAAGTCAAAGTCAAAGTCACAGATAGTGTTACCTAACTAAGCTTCAAAAGTTTCTCTGGTTTGAAATTCATAGTGCTTCCCACAATTCCACAATAACTCACCAAGTAACAATCTGAGGAAGCACTGCTCCTGAGTTAACCATTTACATATTGTCCACTATCTCCTCTTAGTAGTTCTCAGTGCCAGCTACCTATTAGAAACACTGGAAAACCTTTTAAAAATACCCATTGTACTTTTTAAAGGAAAGCAAAAGGAAAAAAGAGAGAGAGAGAGAGAAGCAAACCAGAAAACAGACTCAACTAAAGAGAACAAACTGATGATTACCAGAGTGGGGTGGAGGGGAGGATGGGTTAAATAGTTGATGGGGATTAAGGAGTGCAGTTGTTGTGATGAGCTCTTGGTGTTGTATAGAAGTGTTGAATGTTGCATACCGGAAACTAATATTATACTGGATATTAACTAACTAGAATCTAAGTAAAAATTAAAAAAAAAAAAAGTAACCACTGTAGGGCTTAACCTTAACAAGATTTTGCTTAATTAGTCTTGAGTGTTCACCATCCCTCACTGAATTTGTTTTTAAAACTGCCCAAATAGGGACACCTGGGTGGATCAGTGGGTTAAAGCCTCTGCCGTTGGCTCAGGTCATGATCCCAGGGTCCTGGGATCAAGCCCCTCATCGGGCTCTGTGCTCAGCTGGGAGCCTGCTCCCCTTCCTCTCTCTCTGCCTGTCTCTCTGCCTACTTGTGATCTCTGTCTGTCAAATACATAAATAAAATCTTTAAAAAACAAACAAACAGAATACTCCCCAAATAATTTTAACATGAGGGTCAGTGTTGAGAATGCTTGAGCAATATATTGATAATCATAAATATTTTTTGCTAATTAAAATGTCGTTTTAAATTTTCTTAAGCAAGTATCTAACTTTCTGTTCAACATCTCTAATGATGTACACCACAAGGACTTCAAATAGACATCACAAAATAGATTATTTTTCCTCTTTCTTCCACCCCAACTTGTTTCTATTTCTTAACTTTGTCACTCTATACATTTTAAGCCATTAACTTTTTGGAATATCCTTAAATTCTTCCTATCCCAAATAAGGGCATGCATTCTCTGCATCCATCGATTCTAGAGAAGTAATAGTTCTCAAATCTAAACTTTCTTTAATCCAATTCTTGTACTATACAGTTGTGTGCAGGCATACAATTTTCATTAGCTTGTAGCTACTTCCTATGTGATGGTGTCTCCCCACTCCAGTTTATCAATCCATGTTCTATACTGGGCAGTGGTATCTTAATTTAGTAAGCTAAACAAAGAATTCTTTTGGTATCACTTAATGGATTCTATAATCTGAAAGAAAAAAATCCAAACTCTCTAGGATGTTCAGGAAATCTGTTTACACAAAATTTCACTTATTCTCAAAATTGTCATTTTGCATACACTATCCTACTGATAAAAACCTATTTATTCTTCAGTATCAGATTAAAATTCTTGTCCTTTGTTTGCTTTTTCCCAAATTCTTCCAGCAGAATTCAATACTTAAGAAATTTGGAATGGAAAACTGAGTAGCATGCATATAGGAAAGCTTACTTGGTGGTCCAGTTAAGTTTATTTCTGCTTTTGACTTTGGTCACTGGATTGATGATCTGTCTTGCTGACTCTACAACAAGACAATATCAAGAGCTGAAGGGATTCTGTGATGCTGACTCATTAATGAAGGTGGTTATGATCATTAAGTGATTTATTACCAAGGAGGTAAGATACTTGGATCAGTGTTACCAGGCCACTTTCTGCCTTTGGCAAACTAGATGGAAAGCCAAATTATAAAAAAATAAAAACAAACAAAAACATAAATCTATTTTTCAATAGCTTTATTGATTCCCACTTTGTCACAACCTAGAGTATACTTTGGTTTATCTCAGTGTTAATGTCATATTAAAATCTTAGCCAAAATCTCAAACTTCTTCTACTTAGATTTTCTTTAATAGAAATGTATTTTCATTTCTGAAGTAATGGAAAACATAATTTAGCAAATGGTATATATTTAGAAATGATCTTTTGAAAAAATGGCTTTGTGAGTTTTAACCAATATCACCTGGAAATTATAGTGCACAAAATTTGACATACATTTTATTATTTAAGTATTTTTTAAAGATTTTTATTTATTTATTTGACAGACAGATCACAAGTAGGCAGAGAGGCAGGCAGAGAGAGAGAGAGGAGGAAGCAGGCTTCCCACTGAGCAGAGAGCCCAACGCAGGGCTGGATCCCAGGACCCTGGGATCATGACCCAAGCCGAACGCAGAGGCTTTAACCCACTGAGCCACCCAGGTGCCCCTTATTTAAGCATTTTGGTCAACTTCCTATACTATTTAATCTTTAAGATTAATTGTCATGGGTGTCAAATACATTCATAAATTTGGACTGATTTCTCTAAGGACTGCTCAGTTTGGGGCCCAATTTTCTCATTTTCTTTCATTTGTTCATTGCTTTTGTAGCTCAAAACTTTTTCTTTTTTGATTATTCTGGATTTATTTAAATTGAAATTTCTGACTTTTTAAGGTTTTTAACAATAACTCATAAACCAATTATGTTAATTGATTGTAGATTATCTCACACCAGAAGTGAATGGCTATCATTCCCAACTACCTTGTTGGATATCAAGTTTCTGTCATTTTGTTTGTTTCATTCTTGCTAGGTGACATATGTTGATGCCATCCTAGGCTTGTGTCTTTCTTTAGTTATGTTTCCTTCCTTAAACCATCTCTCCAGTCAGACTTTTTTTTTTTTTTTTTCTTATTTTCCTGCCTACTTCCTTCTTCCATAGGATCTTTTCATGGACTCAATCACTTTGAATACACTATGCATTGAATTGCTGTAATTTAAAAATATATATTTTGTAAATATATATTTTTTAATTCATTTGACAGAGACCACAAGTAGGCAGAGAGGCAGGCAGAGAGAGAGCAGAGAGCCCTATGTGGGGCTCGATTCCAGGACCCTGAGATCATGACCTGAGCCAAAGGCAGAGGCTTTAACCCACTGAACCACCCAGGCACCCCTATTTTGTAAATATTTTAAGATTAAAATATTACTCAGACATAAATTGGACTACCAAGAGTTTTGAATATTTTTAGTTCTATTATGAAAAAAAGAAAAACTTGTAAATATTATAAAATTAAAATTCTCAGTTTGTTTTGATAATTTTGTAACCCTACATAGGACAAAATTTTCTGTATTTACCATAAAACTTTGGGGTCTAAATATTTTTATAGATGTTTCTCCGTGGGAACAGTAATTCAATAAGATTTTAGAGGAATGAGCATGTTAAAACACATAATTCTGTAATGTAAGCTACATTAGGCTCACATTTTTGTTTCTCATTTTTTGCAAACCTTTTATTTATTTATTTTTAATAGATCCATAAAACAACTTGGATTTGTATATAAGAAAGGTAGTGAAGCTAAAACTGAACAATTTTTTTAATTTAAAATGGCTTGTTCTTAGAATTTGTGTCGTTTTTATTGAAGATTCTGTGTATTTCTTTTCTTTTTTTTTTCTTTAAGATTTTATTTATTTATTTGACAGAGGAAGACACATGGAGAGAAGGAACTCAAGCATGGGGAGTGGGAGAGGGAGAAGCTGGTCTCCGCAGAGCAGGGAGGCCAATGCTGGTCTCAATGCCATGACCCTGGGATCATGATCTGAGCTGGGCAGACACTTAATGACTGAGCCACCCAGGCACCTCTGTTATTTTCTAAGTGTGATGCATAAAGTTTTATTTTATAGCAAACTTTTATTTTGCACTGAGTCTGGAATTCTTTTTCTTTTTTTTTTTTTTTAAGATTTTATTTATTTATTTGTCAGACAGAGTGAGCACAGGCAGAGTGGCAGGCAGAGGCAGAGAGAGAAGCAGGCTCCCCACTGAGCAAGGTGCCCGATGTGGGACTCGATCCCAGGGCACTGGGATCATGACCTGAGCCAAAGGCAGCTGCTTAACCAACTGAGCCACCCAGGCGTCCCTGGAATTATTTTTCAATCTATAACTAATTTGTTGTATTTATTTTATTATTTTATTATATGAGTGTTTTTATTTCAATATTTTTCTTTATGGCCATTAATATATCAGATAAACATGTATATATTTTTGTTACATATAAGTTACTACAAACATAGTGCTTAAAACCAACATATATTTATTTTCTTAGAGTTTCTGTGGGTCAACTGTCTGGGCAAGGTTGAGTTTATCCTTTGCTTCACAATCTCTCACAAGGGTGCAATCAGTGTATCAGCCAGGACTGAGGTCTCATATAAAGTCTCAGGTAGAAATGACCTATTTCTAAACTCATTTTCATTGTTGTTGGCAGGGATCAGTTCCTTCTGGGTTGTGGGATTAGGGGTCTTTGGCTAGAGGCCACCCATAGTTTCCTACACATGGGTTTCCTCAACAGGTTAATTTACTTCATCAAAGCCAGCAAAAGAATCTACTAGCAAGATGAGTTACAATCTCTTTTAATACAATCACAGAAGTAACATCTTATGTCTGTTGTATTCTATTGGTTTGAAGTTTCGAAGCCAGTCCAAATCTCAAAGGGAAGAGGCTGCAAAAGAGAAATAATATCAGGAAGAGAGGATCATTGGGAATCATCTTAGAGTCAACCTGCTACAATTTTCTTTCTTCTCTCCTCCCCTTTCTCCAAAATAGGGGTTTCCAACAATGTGAATAAATGGATCATCTTTTTTGAAGTGGTTATAAATCCAAAGCAACATATTAAATGCATAGTGAAGGCAGTAAAATATTTTTAAAATTCAAAATAATTACTAAATTGTTTTAAGATAAACTATTTTAGGAAAGTTACATGGCTTTAGGAAAGTCATAGCTAGAGTGGCATTTCTTTCTTTTAAAAAACAGATGTGTATTTTGGGGCAATTGGGTGACTCAGTTGAGAGCCAGGAGCATGTAACTCTTGACTTTGGCATGGTGAGTTCAAGTTCCACATTGGGTGTAGAGATTACTTAAATAAATAATCTATAAAAGAAAAAAAGGGGGGACATCCAGAAGCCTCAATCTGTAGAGCATGTGACAGTCTCAGGGTGGTAAGCTTGAGCACCACATTGGGTAGATAGATTACTTAAAAATGTTTAAAAATTTTAAATAAAAAAAAAATTGGGTATGCATTTCAATGTGTCTATTTAACAGAAACCTTTATATTGCACAGAGCAAGTTATTGAATCCATACAGTATTATACATCTAAACTGAAAAAATTTCCTATCTAATACTTTGGATTCTTTTGGTTGGTTTTAAATTGTGTTTGGAATTTCCTTTAGCCCCTAAACACTAAATTGTTCAAATGACTATAGAAAGAGAATATAACCTGTTTATGATATTGAACACTAATGTTAATGGCATATGTTAAAATGTAAAACAATGGATTAAAATTCATATGGCTTTTATGGTATCTGAGGAAAACAAAGCATGGAGAGTTCAACTGGTCATACTCTTCCAGTTTCATTAAACCTTCTTTTTAAAAAGCTACTTAGTTAAGAATATGAATATGTGTAAGAATGGAAACAAATTACATTTAATCTATGAGTTTTAGGATCCCCTTTACATTATTTTTTAAATTTCACAGTGGGACCTTATTTACCATAAACCATAATAAGAAATAATAATTTGATTTTTGAAGACATTTTTGGCTATCTGCATATTCTATTCTCAGTAAGAGTAAATATTATGTACTAGACTTATAAAAAGGAGAAACTCTTTGACTGGTTTTACTTGGTTTTATTTTATTCTGCATGACTTTTTATTCCAGGATTAAAAATATAAACATATTGAAAGTAGGAAGAGGAATTTTTTTTCCTGGAAAATTTGAAGGTAGATACAATTTAAATGACCTAAGTACAAATAAATAATGACCATAATTTTCCTTATCTTTATTTTTTTAAAGATTTTATTTATTTATTTGACAGAGAGATAGAGAGCACAAGTAGGCAGAACAGCTGGCAGAGGGGGCAGGAGAAGCAGTCTTCCCAACAAGCCGGGAGCCCAATGTGAGACTCAATCATAGCACTCTGAGCCAAAGGCATACACTTAACCAACTGAGCCACCAAGGCACCCCCTCCCTTACCCTTAAATTTTAAATCTAGAAATATATAACACTCAGCATGTCACTTAGCAGAAAGATATTAAAAAAAAACTGTTTTGATGTGTTTTATATTTCTAAGTCTTCTCTTAAAATTTAAAGTAATAAAACAGGTTCTTTTTCTCAAAATATGTATACTACATACTTTCTAATTAAATCTATAAACTCCTATTTTATTAATTATGACCTTCCTTAAAGATGTATATATTTTGAGATAAAAGAAAAAAAATCATGAATGGTCCATACAATATTTTAATTATACCACTTTACATTTTCACAGCTATTCACTTTTTTGTCTAGCTCAGTTTATCTTATTGGACTGAATTCATTCCCAGAGACAAAAAACAAGCTAAACTGTTTGTTATAGGACACAAAACTTTCATTTGGTTAAATGGAGAAATACAGCCTAAGGTATAGAATATACATAACAGATGACATTTAAGGCTGTTACTAATCAACCCTACTCAGATGTGGAATATCTCTGACCTTGGCTATAGATTGGAGCCATGATTTTTCCAGCACATGTTAATTACATGATGGAATATGAATTGTATATTGAAATATGGTAGTATAAAAATGCTCTATAGCAGTTTAAATACTTGCTCTTTTGTTTTATCTTCCCCATGCCTTTCTTATGCCATTTTCACTATCTGAAATGGTGAGTCTTTTCTGTGGAGCTGCCAGTTGGTATCAAACTCTTGGCCTGGTAAAGGATGTAGACTCTGGAACCAGGCAGCTGTTTCACATGCTTTCAGGGTCATCTTTGGAAATTTATTTGACCTGTCTCACCATCAGTCTCTTCATCTGTAAAACAGAGCATAAAAAATATTAAATTCATAGGATTGTTGTAAGGCTTAAATGATTTATTGTCTGTAAAACATATACAGAAATGGTTGGCATGATTGTATTATATAAGCATTGGATGTTAATTGGTGTGTTCTACTGTATCACTAGTTTCTAACTCATTGGTCTCTGCTCTAATCTTGATTATTTCCCTTCCTGTGTGTGGAGTTGACTTAATTTCCTGTTGATTTTCCAGTTCTTTAAGGTGTCAATACAGTTGGTGTGTTGGGGATTTTTCAAATTTTTTGAGTGAGGCTAGAATTACTATGTATTTCTCCCTTAGGACTGCCTTTGCCATATCCCATAGGTTTTGGACAGATGTGTCTTCATTCTCATTGGTTTCCATGAATTGTTTAATTTCTTCTTTGATTTCCTGATTGATCCAAACATTCTTGAGCAGGTTGGTCTTTAGCCTCCAAGTATTTGAATTCCTTCCACTTTTTCTTGTGGTTCAGTTCCAACTTCAAAGCATTGTGATCTGTGAATATTTTGGTATCAGTTGAGCCCTTATTTGACCCAGTATGTGGTCTATTCTGGACAAAGTTCTATATGCACTTGAAAAGAATGTGTATTATATTGTTTTAGTGTGGAATGTTCTGTATGTATCTATGAGGTCCATCTGGTCCAATATGTCATTCAATGCTCTTGTTTCTTTATTGATTTTCTGCTTGGATGATCTCTCTATTACTGAGAATGTTATATTAAGATCCCCTACTATTAATGTATTCATATCAATATGGTTCCTTATCTTAATTAACAGTTGTCTTATGTAGTTGGCTGCTCCTATATTGGGGGCATAAATATTTACAATTGTTAGACCTTCTTGTTGGATAGACCCTTTAAGAAAGATGTAGTGTCTTTCTTTATCTCTGACAATAGTCTTTAGTTTAAAATCTAATTTACGTGATAGGGGAATCACTCTCCCAGCTTTCTTTTGAGACCCACTGGCATTGGCATGAAAGATTCTTCTCCATCCCTTCACTCTCAGTCAGGATGTATCTTTAGGTTCCAAATGGGTCTCTTATAGACAACATATGGATGGGTCTTGTCCCTTTATCCAGTCTGCAGCCCTGTGCCATTTTAGGCCATTTACATTGAGAGTGATTATTGAAAGATGTTTTTATTGACATGTTGCCTGTGAAGTCCTTGTTTCTATTTATTGTCTCTTTAAATTTTTGTTCTATGTCACTCTGGGGTTCTTTCTTTTTTTATAGGGCATGGTGATGACATACCCTTTTAAACCTTTCTGGTCTTGGAAGCTGTTTATCTCTCCATCCATTTTGAATGTCAGCCTTGCTGGATAAAGTATTCTTGGCTGCATGTTCTTCTCATTTAGTGCCCTGAGTATGCCTTGCCAGCTCTTCCTTTCTTGCCAGGTTTCTGTGGATAGGTCTAATGTTATTTCAATGGTCCTTCCTCTATACATGAGGAATCTCGTCCCCCTAGCTGTCCTTAAGACCTCTTGTCTGAAATTATGATTCATCAATTTCACAATTAAGTGTCTAGATGTCTATCTGGAGTCCTTGATCTTGGGAAGTATCCTTTCTGCCTCTAGAACATGAACTCTTGTTCCATTTCCCAGATGAGGGAAATTTTCATCCAGAATTTATTCAGCTATTTCTTTTAGTCATCTCTCTTTCTCCACCCCCTCAGGGATCCCAATAATTCTGATGTTGGAACATTTCATGGCGTCATTTATTTCCCTAATTCTGTTTTCATGGCTTCTAAACTGTTTGTTCCAGGCCTCCTCTTGATAATTCTTGTCTATCAGTTTCTCTTCTAGATTACTAATTCTATCTTCTGCCTTGGTTACCCTAGCTGTTAGAGTATTTAGTTTAGATTGGATCTCATTGATAGCATTTTTAACTTCAGCCAGGTCAGCTCTCATTTCTGCCCTTAGAGAAGCTATGTAGTCACTAATGGTCTTCTCCAAGCCATTGCCTAGATAATTGTTACCCTGAATTCCTTTTCCAACATACTGTTTATGACCATATCCAATAGTCCTGTGGCAGAGGGCACAGTCTCTGAATTTTTCATCTGTTGGGTGTTCCTCCTCCTAGTCATTTTGGTGAGAGGTGATTTAAGGGATGGATAGCTGAATATATCAACCATGATCCAGACAAGTTGCACCCTGGAAAGTTTTGGAGCAATTGGAAGCCACCACCAAAAAGAAAGAAAAAAAGAAAAAAAAAAAAAGAGAGAGAGAGAGAGAAAGAGGGGGAAAAAAGGGGAAACCCAGCCAAAATGAGTACCAAATGTAAGATTTATAAGGTACATAAACAAGAATGAACAAAAGACCAAAAATAGTAAATAACAAAAAAAAAAAAAAAAAAAGAAAAACCCAGCCAAAATGAACCCCACTAATAAGATACCAGAACAGATAAGTAATACCAGAACAAAAACTAATACAAAGAAACACTGACAGAAGGATAAGATGGTAGAGTGGTTATAAATCCTCAGTGTAGGTGAGGAAGGTTGTTTTGGTTCTTTCTGGCTTGTATCTCAGTTATCTTTGTTAAAAGACTCAACTTTTCAGAGATATAGGCAGATTAAAACTGGTTTATATATAGGGGTAGTATTGATGAGGGAAAGAGATTACCTTGAACCTTATATCTATATGTGTATTAAAAAAAAAGAAAAAAGAAAAAGAAACACAGGTATATGTATGAAAAATTTCAAGTTAAAAAGTTATTATGGAATATATTGTATTAAACCTCTAGTTGTAATGGTAAGTAGGTTAAAAAAATTAAAAGAACAAGAATTGTGAGAACAAATTAAAAAAAAAGAGATAGAGAAAGTAAGTAAAATTGTATTTATGAAATATACAGGCTTTGGGGCAATACTGGGAGCTTAATATATTGTTTTCACCTGATGTTGGGATTTTATAGTTTTATGGGACCCTGTTGTGGTTGTCCTCTTGTTCTTTTGGCTTGTCTTCTGGTGGAGGGACCTGTTGCATTGTTTACCAGTCAATCTTGCTTGGGTTGAGTCTCTCTGCCCCCTATCAAGGGGCTAGGCTTTTATTTTCTGGAGGCTTTTGTTCTTTGGCAGTTTTTTGTGGCTTTTCAGAAGGTCTGAGCATGAAACTGTCAGCACCCAGATCTCTGCCTCAGAGAGGTCTCAGTCTCCCCCTCTGGGTGGTCCAGAACACACAGACTCTCCCCCTACAAACTCTGCTGAACAGCACAATCTCCCACAGGCAGTATGCACCCCCAGCCACCATCCCAGTGGTCACCTAAGGCCCCTGCTTGTCTCTGCACCCCCATGTCACTAAAACCATGAACAATATTGGTCCAGGGAGTCCACTTCCAGTGGCTGCCTTTGCTGGGACTGCTGTCTAGAGTCCAGGCCCACACCCAATGCATTCAGACCCCACAGGTCGTGCAGGTCATGGAAGGCTACAGGCTGAGGGACCACACAACTGGAGTTCACGTTGGGTTCTCCCAGGCATGGGCTGGGTGCACTTAGGCCCCTTGCTCACACAGACTGTGGAAGGCTGCAGTCTGCAGAAGGCTGTGGGCTGAGGGATCCCGACCAGTGGTCATGCCAGGCTCTCTCAGGTGCAGGCAGGAGTGCACCCAGCCCAAGTGGTGGTGCAAGCAGTGGAAAGCTGTAGCCTCAGGGACCATGGACTGGTCTCCCCACCGGGCTCTCTCTGGAATGGGTGGTCACTGGTGGTGACCATCCTGGGACTGTGGGTTTAGGCCCATGATCGTGACCGCCTGATTCCACTAGTTGCCCCTTAAGATCTTTTGCTCTTTTTAAGTCCTTTTAACCAGACTACAAGTTAATGCTGGCCCCCAGTCACAGGGCATTTATGTATTGGGGTATTACTTTTCAATGGGTCACTTCGGGTGGCTCCCTCTCCTTGTATTTATCCTCCAATATCTGTCTGAGCATTCCCACTCTGCTTTACCTCTCCACTGAGGTCTTCTGCCCCTGAAGAAGTGTATAATCTTACATCTTAGGCTGATTTCATGAGTGTTCAGAGTGTTCTGGTAGATATCTAGCTCACTTTAGGGAACTGGTTGAAACAAGGTATCCTACTTCTCCGTCATTTTGCCCCTCCTCCGTCTCATGATAGTTTTGACTTAAAGTCTGTTTTGTCTAAAATAGGTATGACCACCTGGCTCTTATTTGGTGACTGTTTGCATGGAATTTTATTTTGTCACTTTATTTCTAGAATATGTGTGTTCTTAAATAGAACTGAGTCTCTTATAGATAACACATAGATGATTGATTTTTTTTTTTTTTTTTTTTTTTTTTTTTTTTTTTTTTTTTTTTTTTACTTAGTGTTAAGCATTCTATGTCTTTTGTTTGGTGAGTTTAATCCATTTATGTTTAAATTAATGTTGATAAGTAAGGACATACAATTGCCATTTTGTTTATTGCTTACTGTATGTTTTGTTCTTCTTCTGTTCTTCTCTTTCTGTCTCTCTTGTAGTTTGATAATTTTTTGTAGTGGCGAATTTTAATCCTTTTCTCTTTGCATTTTTTGTGCCCACTATAGTTTTTTATTGTGGTTATGCAGGGGCTTATAGAAAATTTTTCTCATTCTTAAAGTCATAGCAGACTGTTTTAAGGTGATAACAACTTAACTTGAATTTCACATACACAACACACACACACACACACATACACACTATGATTTTACTCTTCGTATACACACTTTATGTTATTGATGTCAGGATTTACTTATTTTAATGGCGAATATCCATTAACAAATTTTTGTGGCTATAGTTACTCTAGTCTTTTATACTAGGGTTAAAAGTGACTTATGGACCATGATTGCAGTCTTACATTTTCTGTAGTTGTCTATATACTTACCTTTACAAGTAAGATTTAAACTTGTATAAGTTTTTATGTTATTGTTTCCACTTGAAGAACTCCTTTTAGCATTTCTTGAAAGGCAGATGTAGTGATGAACTTCAGTTTTTGTTTGTGAAATTCTTTCTCTCTCCTGCATTTCAGGACAGCTTTGCCTGGGTAGTATTTTTGGAAGTTGCTTGTTTGTTTATGCTTTTGGAAATAGCATTCTACTTTATTCTGCTTGTGATGTATTTTTTGAGAAGTCTGTTGATGGATGGCCTTATGGTAGTTTCCTTGTATACGACAAGTCACTTTTCTCTTGCTGCTTTCAAAATTCTATTTATCTTTGACTTTTGACAATTTAATTATGTGTCTCAGTGTAGACCTCATTAGGTTCAACCTATTTGGGATGTTTTCTGCTTTATGAGTCTGGATGTCTATTTCCCTCTCCAGATTCAGGAAGTTTTCAGCCATGATTTATTTAAATGAGCTTCCTGCTCAATTGTTTTTTTGGAATTTTATAATGTGTATGTCGGGGTTTTTTGGTGATATATAACAAGTTCTTTAGGCTTTCTTCACTTTTTTTTTCCTTCTGATTATTTAATTTCAAATGATTTGTCTTTGAGTTTTTTCATTCTTCTGCTTAATCAAATCTATTGTTGAAGCTATTTATTGAATTCTTCAGTTAAATCACTGGATATTTCAGCCCCAGAATTTTTGTTTCATTCCTTTTTATGGTGCCTATTCATTCTTGAACTACTCATTGTGCTCATGCAGTGTTTTTCTAATTAAGTTTTGTTCTTGATCTCTCCTAGCTCACTGAACTTCCTTAAGATGATTTTCTTGAATTATCTGCCAGGAAATTTGTAGATCTCCATTTCTTTAAAGTTAGTTATTGGAGCTTTATTTTGTCCTTTGCTGATGTCATGTTTCCCTGATTCTTCATGATCCTTTCTTTATTATTTTGGTGGATTTGAACAAGTAGTCACCTCTTCCAGTCTTTGTAACTTGGCTCTGTCAGGGTAAGTCCTTTACCAGCCAGTATGGCTGGAGATTCTTGATGGGCCAGTTGATGGGATCTACTGGACAGCCAGCTGAACTGCTTCTGGAGTCTCTGGGTGAAGCTGCTACTGAGGGAGCAGGCCATCTGTTGAGAATCAGGAACTAATTATTGAGAACTTCTAATTTCCTTTGTTCTTAGCTACTCCTAGACAATATAGCTAATACTTCCTCAGTGGGTATGGCAGGACAAAAGCATCTTTCTCAGGTAGGAAAAGTTAAATGCCACTTTACTCTCTCTTTCCCCCACAGGAGAACTTACAGGTTGAGAGGGTCTTTCTTGGTACTGCACTGTGCCAGCCTGGGTGAGGGGTGACATGGATAGAGTGAAAGTATTCTTTTTAGTCTCATCAATGCTTCTTTTCTCATTTCTGTGCTTTATTGGATGCTGTAACTTCTCTTCTGGGTTCCAAGAAGTTCATGAAAGTATTTTCATCCATAGATGGTTGTTAAATCAGTGTTTCTGTGGAAATAAGAGCTGAAACTTTTTTATTTCACCATTTTGCTGTCATTGCCACCATCATACCTTTTTGAAAACATTATTTTTCTTTATCTTTATATATTATATCACAATTATAAACATATTTTCATGCTATGCAAACCCTGCCACCATTAATTTCTAAATATTTGTCTTTTTGTCAAGGCCACCTTTCTTAGATGACCAAATTTTACAAAGTGTCTTAGATAATTTTTTCTTAGTTGATATCTTCTGAGCTTTCTAATCTTTTTTGTTCACATTCTGTTTTATATCTAATTATAGGCTCTTTGCCTTTTTCAGTATTGTTTTCCTAGTACTTGGCACTAGAGAACCATAAACTACATTGAACTTAAATGAATGCATTTAGATTATTACGTGAGAAATATTTTAAAATGCAAAACTGATGTTGTTATTCCACTGTGTAAAATATTAAAACAATTTAATCAGTTAGTGTTGCCTACAAATGCATTATGTTGGCATTAAAGCCTTCACAAGCTGGTCCTGATTATTGTTCCAAGCTCCCCAATGATTTCCTCCTCCAAGTGTTGACAACCTTTCTTACCTCTTCTCAACCTGAATGACTATATTTGGTTTTCAAGACTCAGCTCAAATACTTATCTTCTTAACTCACCCAAGAGCTATTTTCTCTGTGATATAAGTATAATCTGTAGTTAACCCTGTTAGAGTTATAATTCTCTATACAGCCATTATTATATATTTGTGTCTCCAATGAAGTGATCGTTTATATAGGAAAGAGGTTAAATTTCCTTAAATCTTATGTGTTGAAAACATTATCAATGCTCAATAACTGTTATGTGAGCAAATCAAGAATAGATGAATAAATTGATATGGTGGTAAGTTTTGACATCCTTAAGCTAATACCTTCAATCCAAAATTCTAGGTGATTACATGTAAGAAACAAAGCACATTTGGAGGATTTCAAGAGGAATAGAAGGTCAATAAAAATAGTGTTAATTTCCTTATGAAATGAAAATTTAGTAAAATTCAATTCAAATGTGAATTATTATTATGAAAATTATATAAAATTTAAGTATGAATTATTACATTATAGCTTTCCCTTTCTTTTCAATACTAAGGAAAATGATGTAAAAAGAAATGATGCCTATTAAACACATAACTAAACATGTTACTAGAAATGTTGCTTTTAATAAAATGTTTCTTAGTTTCTCATAAAGTTACACATTTTAAAGCTGCAAAGAAAAACAAAACTATTCTATTTTCTTTAAATGATAAAGAAATTATAAGTGGCCCCTTAATGTTAGATTTTCAACCTTCAATATCTTTTAGAAACTGTATCTAATATGTGGCTTTGCAATAACTAAATATTAACTGATATATGTAAATATATGTTTCAGAAAACCAGAAGAGTTTCTTTATTTTTTCAATAAAAAATTGTATATATTTAAAGTATACAACATGGACGCCTGGGTGGCTCAGTGGGTTAAAGCCTCTGCCTTCGGCTCAGGTCATGGTCCCAGGGTCCTGGGATAGAGCCCCACATTGGGCTCTCTGCTCCGCAGGGAGCCTGCTTCCTCCTCTCTCTCTCTGCTTGCCTCTCTGCCTGCTTGTGATCTCTGTCAATCAAATAAATAAAAATCTTAAAAAAATAAATAAATTATACAACATGACATTGGTGTGTGTGTATATATATATATATATATGATTATAGCAAAATAGTTATTGCAATTAAGTTAGTTAACATACACATCCTCTTACAATTGCCTTAATTTTTATTTTCTTGTGGTGAGAGGACCTAAGATCTACTCTGTTAACAAATTTCCAGTATACAATACAGCTTTATCGATTATAGTCACCATGCTGTAATTAGATCTCTAGAATTTATTAATCCTACATAACTGAAAGCTCATACAACTATGACAAATATCTCTCCATTTGCCCCACTTTTCTGCCCTTAGTAGTAACCCAAAGAGTTACTTTAGTATATGGATTGTAAATTTAGTCTGTTGCTTTTCCTTGTTAGTATTATTGATTGGAATGTAAGATGCAAAACTGCAAAACTCTTAAAGTATAGGAGAAAAACTAGATGGCATAGGGTATGATGATGAATTTTTAGATACAATACCAAAAACATCATTCATGAAATAAATAATTGATAGACTGGAATTTATTAAAATTAAACTTTGCAAAGGACAATGTCAAAATAATGAGAAGGCAAGACGCAGACTGGAGAAAAATTACCAAAGATATGCCTAATAAAATATAAAAAGAATATAAAATGATGACATAAAAATAAAATATAAATAAAAAAGAACTCTGACAACTCAATAATAACATATACATCTCAAAAAATAAGCAGAGGAGGGTGCCTGGGTGGCTCAGTTTGTTAAGTGACTGTTTTTGTCTCAGGTCATGATCCTGGAGTCAAGGGATTGAGTCCCACATCAGGCCCCAGCTCAGCAGGGAGTGTGCTTCTCCCTCTGCCCCTCACCCCTCTCATGCTTACACTTTCTCTCTCACAAATCAAAAAAAAAAAAAAAAAAAAAAAAAGGCAGAGGACCTGAACAGACACTTCACTGGAAAAAATACGAGATGGCAAGTAAGTATGTAAAAAGATATTTAGCATCTTACATTATTGGGAAATTGCAAATTAAAACAATAATAAGGTATCACCACACAACTATTAGAATGGCTGAAAAAAAAAAAAACATTGAAAACATCAATTGCTGATAAAAATGTAGACCAACAGGATTCTCATTAGTTGCTAGTGGGACGGCAAAATGGTACTGCCACCTTGGAAGATAGTTTGGTAGTTTCCTACAAGATAAAATACACTCTCACCACATAATCCAGTAATTGTACTTCTTGGTATTTAGCAAAATGAATTGAAAAGCTATGTTCACACAACAAACTATATATAGATATTTAGAGCAGCTTCATTCATAATTTACAAAATTTGGAAGCAACAAAGATGTCCTTCAGTAGGTAAATAAACTATGATATATACAGACAATGGAATCCCTGATTCTTGTATCTTAACCTTGTAATTAATGTAAATATTTTGTGTTCAGTTACCCCATTGCTGATTACAACTACTATCTACTGTTTCCCCAAAATTTATTGCTATTGGATCATATTTTTAGGGAGTGTTTTATTTCATCCTATAGTTCATTTGGACTTTCTGGCTTGCATGAGCCCAATTTAGTTACTAGCTTTTTTTTTTTTTTAAGATTTAATTTATTTGACAGAGATCACAAATAGGCAGAGAGGCAGGCAGAGAGAGAGGAGGAAGCAGGTTCCCTGCTGAGCAGAGAGCCCAATGCAGGGCTCAATCCCAGAACCCTGTGATCAGGACCTGAGCTGAAGGCAGAGGCTTTAACCCACTGAGCCACCAAGGTGCTCCTAGTACTTTTTAAAAAAGATTTTATTTGTTTATTTAACAGACAGAGATCACAAGTAGGCAGAGAGGCAGGCAGAGAGAGGAGGAAGCAGGTTCCCTGCTGAGCAGAGAGTCTGGTGTGGGGCTTGATCCCAAGACCCTGGGATCATGACCTGAGCTGAAGGCAGAGGCTTTAACCCACTGAGCCACCCAGCCGCCCACCCCCTTTTTTTTAAAAATACCCATTGTCATCTCTTCCAGAAGTCTAGACCAAATCATTTATCTTATATAAAACATTATGTCAACTTTTTTTTTGTTATTTAATATGAACTAAAATGATGATGCTTTTTTTCCCTGTTAACCTGTGTAAACCTGGTGCATATGAATACAGAATAACTCATTCAAAATAAAAAATAAAAAAAAAATAGTTTGATTTTCAAAACAAGTCTTATAAACTGATTTTAAAGCAAACTGGGCAGTTGATTTATTTTTTATGTTCCTTTCATTTCAAAAACATTACTTTGGTCATTAGTAAAGATCTTAGAAACTCAGAGTGCAGAATTTAACCAAAAATTATAAATTGGGAAAAGAATAGGATATAAAGAACTATTTTCTTAGTATACAGAGAACATACTTAACAACAATTCTGCATTGACTGTGAAATGATATGAAAGAGGGCTTCTAGATTGGGGAGGTACATGAGAGAATCTCTGAATAAGTTCAAAGAAACCAAGGACACAAGATCTGTGTTGGTCTTTCAAATTGGAATTCTGGGAAGAGTTAGCCCTAACAAACACACCACAACTACATGAGGTAACCACATTAAAGTGAAAATAGAAGACTTTATATTGACAGCAAGGTCAAGAAAATATCCCATTTCTTCTTAGGTCTGGCATATCATAAAGACACTTATTTTGGTTCTGTATGGTCAAATGGAAAGTTGAATCTTCCTGCTGTATATCCACTATATATTAAGGTGAAGTGACTATACAACAAATGTTGATGGGTTAACAAAATAGTGAGATGTAGGTGAGAACATGAAGACCGTCAGAGAGAAATATATCCAGTATGGTAACCTATCTAACATAATGGAAATTATAGAACTCCTAGGAGCCATCTCAATTCATGGTCTTTGCACAGTGAAAAATTATTTAATGTAGCAGACTCCTGTAAAAAAAAAAAAAAAAAAGACGACAGAGAAGTTGTTGATTAACAGATGCCAAGATCTTATCAGTCAATAACTGTTGGGTCACTATAAGGATGAGGTAAATATTCACCATAACTTAAGCCAGATGCCCCTGAATGCCAGGAATGGCCAGCAATCCCTGCACCAACGGATGGAAGATTACTCCAAACTTTGCTGTGAAAGAGAGGAGAAGGCAAGAGAGTCAATGCTCAGAGACAAAGACCCTTTGCTCTTCTTTGCTCCTGCTTTTATAGGCCCCTCAGGATAATCATGAATCCTGTTTCTCAAGCACATGATATAAGGGGTCTTACTGAGACTAGGAGGATTTGTTTATCCGAAAGATGTGATATGCTAATCTGTGCATTCTTGAGTTGTGCTAAACATAGCTTAAAGGGAATGCATACATCTCTTAGATTACAGGGCTGCTGGTCAGGCTAAGAAAGTTTTTGGGAAGGCAACTCCCCATGGCATTCCAATGGCACAGATTGGTCATGCAAGCCTTGGCATTCCAAAGGCCTACACTTTTCTCCAAAACCTTCCCTCCCCTCCACAGGCTCTGTGTTACATTTTAGCAATCCAGGTATTATGGCTGATTTCGTGCTCTATGTTAATCCAAACACCAGTAGAATAATTTATAAAATAAAGTGCTTATATTTTTGAAAAGGGAATGTGATACTTTATGAAAAGCATCCTCATGAAAATTTATTTTTCTTCTCTTATATTTTGTTCTCTTCTGAAGTCCTTAATGATTTCTTTCTAGTAGACATTACTTGGATCATCTCCAATCTTCATGAAAACAAAATCTAATAACATGAAACATCAAGATTCTCATAATGCCTTCCCAACCAAGATACTCTTTAGCTTCTATGAAAGTTTGTCTACTGACTCCCCCCAAACTAACTTCTTATAGCAAAATATATAAGAATAGGCAACTTCTAGTGAGTTGAGTAGTTTTTGCTCTTCCATTTATCTATCAACGAAGAAGGCTCAATCAAACATCATGTAAAAGTGGAAGATCAACCCACACTGATTACCTGTCCACCTTTGTTTCTATCTATACTCAGAAGTCAGTTGGAGGTTTCTAAATGTGCCATGTTTTGTCTTGTCAGGCAGCCTACTTTCTGGTCAGTACTTTCTTATAACTACTGTTTTCTTTGAGTCTTCTTTTTTATCTTCTCTTCCCATTACTATGTCTTGTTAAAAAAAAAAAAAGAAGAAAAAGAAAAGAAAAAGGTAAACATGCATGTAGTTTAAAAAAATACAAAAAGCAATAAACAGCAGAAGTCCATTGTCAAATTTCCCCATACTGGGATATAAACATATATAACAAATTATTTTCTCTTCTTGGTTACCTCAATAATATTAAATAGGATACCTATGCCACTATGTCTTGCATTAATTCTAGACATAGTCTACTTATTTGAACCCCTTACATTATTCCCAATATCCTTCCATCAACTTCCCTTTACAACTATTAACTTAGTTATCCATCATCATTTGATTAATCTCTATATAAATATGAAAATATTAGCAATACTATTCTTATCTCTACCTCTACTCCTCCCTTTTATTTTCCAACTTTTGCTGTTACATCTTTCCTTCCATATCATCCAGGTTAAAAACACTTATGCTCTGGTAATATTTTGTGTATATATATATATATATATATATATATATATATATATATATGTTATTATATATATATAATAATATCTATTCCTATCATTCTATGTATAATATTCATACCTTTTTAGTTAATATTCATACCTCATTCTAAGCTTCATCAACTATTGTAATCATTACATACTTTAACTTGCCTCAAATATGTTTTTTTGTAACTTTCTTGTATGTTATCTCTACACTTTCTCTAGAATGCTTAATTGCTTTTCTTTTTTTAATTGACAAAAAAATCTTGATTTGAGTATATCACTAATATTTTCAGTGTATCCTCATACTGATTGTTAAAAATAGCTTTTGTCACAATAATCAACATCTTTACTTTTCACATAGCTGGAAATTGAAGGTCTGTGAAGACTGGTAAAGTAGTAGTGGAAGACAGAGGTAACTTATTGCCTCCTGAGAGATAAATGACCTCAATTATATTTCTACGGTTGGAAATTATAGAAGAAATTGGTTTTCAGGTCAGTGTGGGGATTATGATTTTCCATAGTTCACATGTTCAGATTTTTATAGAACCCACCAATTACATTCAAATATTCCTTTTCTGTTCAATGGAACTTCATCAGATGAATGTATCTGAGATGACTGAAATTAAATGAAGAGTTACACATATTGACTTGCCCTATTGTATATATCTGATAACTATATTTGACCTTCATGATCACTGTATTTGACTCCATAATCATGAAGGTATTTACCATTGGCTGCTAAAATAATTTCCAAATTTCAGTGGATTAGCCAAATGCAAGATTTTTTCTTAACTTTTTTCCCCCTAATTTAACTACCTGATGCTAGTGAGGAATCTTTCCTTATAATCTTTTATCTAGTAGTCATTCTGGACTCCAGTATCTTTCTACTGTGTGGCTTTGACATCTGAAATCCTTTACTTGTAGTGACAAGGATGAGGTTAGTTTCCTAGCCAAGGCTCTTATACGAAATTTTAGAGACCAGGACAAAGTAGGGTATACACTACTCTCCACCTTCTATTGCCCAGAACTACTCATAGAGTAACAATCTAATTACATAGAATTGTGGAAAATATAGTTCCTCTCGGTGCACTAAACTAAGAAACAAGATTGGTGAGAATCTATACAGCCATGTTAATAAAACTCCGCACATCCTGATTATTGCTAAATGTCATACTGAAAAGATTTTCCCCACCCCACAGATGATCAGTAATGTAATTAACAAAAAAGAAGTTTGTGGGAATTAGTTGATAGATATTGAAAAATGGGAAAATAAGCATTATTATAAAGACTCAAAGTCTAAAAATGTTTTATTATAGAAAACAAAAAAAAAAATGTTAGGATACCTTTTGCCAATTTCAACATGTGATATTGCCTTTATAAAAATCCTACTTTATGACTTGACAAGAATAAAAAATATTTTATTTACTATTTTATCTAAATACATTTTATTTTCCTTTTTCTTTTTCTTTTAATGCATTGGTACAACTGACTACTTTCTTTTTTGGATTTCTCTGAATTTAGAGACATTCTTGTTGGTGCATATAGGAGCCAATCAAATAGCTATTTTTTGTATGCTACTTGCTAAACTACAAGTAACTCAGGCAAGATGTAGGCTAAATGATGTTTAGGTGAATTTTCATTACTCAAGAGAGTCATGTAACTATATAAAAATCAGCTCTCAAATGTAATAGAACATTATTTATTCTGGTGTGTAAGCACGTAAACATGACAAAGTGAAGCTGTTAAAACAATGAAATATTTTCTCTCTAAGGATTTTGAGCACAATTTAATATTTTAGAGCATCAGGCTTACTCTTAAGAGTATCTGATTTTCTCATATATATCTTTTAACTTTTCCTCCTTTTTTGTGGTTCCTGCTTTAAGGAACCTCAATGTTCCTTTATTTACTAATAGGGACATCTATGAATAATGAAAGCTTATCATCTGAGATCATTTGCTCCCACTGGAATTACCTCTAATATTGTAGAGCCTATACATACTTTATGACATGTATTATTTTAACATGGCAATTCAACTAAAGTAATATTTTTATGAATTAGGCACCAAGACATCCATTCTGTAACATGGAGTCTGCCAAAAGATGATATTACCATGGCAGGAATTTAAGAAAATTCTAGTGGTGTCATATTTCTACTGCAGACTCTTTGCCAGAGAGAGTGTGGAAGTGCAAGGGATCAAAGAGCAAGAGTAAGAGTAAGAGCAAGTAAGAGAGGAAAGAGGGATTAATTTTAAAATAGAAAAACCTTTAAAAAATAAGGTAGACAATTTTTTTTTTTTATGGCATGAGATGTTTGAAATTAGTGTCCTTGCTCTTAAATTTAAAAATTTACCTTCATTCATATCTTTAGTTATATCTGGGCATATTCACTCTCAGAACTCAGACATATTTTTTTCCCACTTCTTAGATTTCTTACTTAGTAATATAATAGAGTACAATGAAGAGAATTTATGAGGCTTTCTTTCAAAAAATATATTGAGAAATTATATTTAGTATCCTCATAACTTTACAAATAATAAAACTTTCCATGATGTTAATTGATCTTAAAAATATTATTAAAAATAGGTGATAAATATGACCATCATTCAAAGATTTTGGTCAACAGAAGGAGCGTACTAAAGATGCCTACTATCTGGGTCTTAAATTATTACATAAAGTAATAAAATTAGAAATATACCAATCTATTTAAATGCAGAATATTGCTCTGAATATAAAGTCCATTCATGATCATTTAGTAGGGAATACCAGTGCTATTTATGTTCACAGTTTTTACATCTTCAAACTACATTTTCATTGCTCTCTTCTTACTTGAGAAATATCATGCAATTCAAAAAAGGATTTTTATTTTAGCCTCTGTTCCCCAGAAAGCAAAGTCTGGGGCAGAGTCTTTGCTATTGTTTTATTAGGTAGTGCAATCCCAGAGAACAGAAGTGAGGGACAGGAAAGTAAAGTAGGTTAGAAAATATTTTAATAAGCTCGTTACTGCTAAATGATTTTTTTAATCTCTTAGGATGACCCTATAGAATGCAAATATACTGCTGCTTAGTTTATATAGGCCTGACTATCATGGGGTGAGAAAGACAGAAGAACTTAACAGTGGTTTCTCATCTGCCATTAATAAAAGTGCCATTCCACCGATGTTAGCATTAAGACTAGATTGTGCAGGGCACCTGGGTGGCTCAGTGGGTTAAGCCTCTGCCTTCAGCTCAGCTCATGATCTCAGGGTCCTGGGATCGAGTCCCACATCGGGCTCTCTGCTCAGCAGGGAGCCTGCTTCCCCCTCTCTCTCTGCCTGCCTCTCTGCCTACTTGTGATCTCACTCTCTGTCAAATAAATAAATAAAATCTTTAAAAAAAAAAAAAAGACTAGATTCTGCATATGTGAAAACCAAGAAGAGTCCCATGGAGTCATCCTTAGGAAATCCCCTGGGTAGAAAATGCTGGCATGAATCAAGGAGTTGTAAAATAGTCTTTGAATGGAGTATGTGAGATTCCACACAGATCCAATCGCTATAGTGGAAGCTACAATAAACCACTGGTAAGGCCTGGAAGATTTAAAGTGGTGAATGTGGGAAGAATGATACGTTCCAACTCTAGAACCACAAAAATACACTACTGCTTTTCATATCTGTTTTCATATTACAACTCCATAATTGTGAGGACAATATACTTTCATTTCTTTTCTGAGCAGAGCAGAGGAGGACAGAAGTAAAATCCAATTATTTGTAGTCTCCCTTAAGGTGTTAGCTTGCCTCAGTGTCTGAAAGATTTAAGGAATGAGGATTTGTGAAGCAAGCTACAGCCTCTTGCTGCTTCATCTGGTCTTTTCTGACACCATTATCAATATTCATTGTCTCTCTATTCTATTGCTCTTCTACATTTCCCACACTCTTAGCCAGAACTTTGGCTACTCTTTGTGTTTTGCCAGTGGAGTGACCACAGAACTTTATTCTTGAGAGCTCTAAATCTTTAGTCATCTTGCCTTTGCCAGGGCATGGTTGCTGCCATTCCCATATATTGGTTCAGCAGCCCAAGCAGAGCAGGCAGAGTTGCCCGTGAACCCGCTTGGTTCCAGACAGACTCCTCCATACTTTTATCATAGATAAAACAGAACAGCAGAGCCTAGTGCCTCATAGTAACATGACCACTAGCTTACTGTCACAAGGGACCCAAAATTAATTAGTTATATTTGCAGCTTCATGCTTAGAGGGATCCTTATTATAATCCTTGTTGGTTGTATTTCTCCCCTAGCAACTGAGGCTTTAACATAACAAAGTGAGTTGATGAGAATAGTGGACTCACAGCTTATGCAAGGATGCTGCAAGTTAAGGGAGAAGAAATCAATTCTACTGTATCCCTTGTTTCTGAGACCCAATGTGTTACAGGAGCTGTATTAATCAATGATTGAGCAAATATAGATATTCAAAAGGACAGCATTTTAATTTTGATAGGTATTTCCTCTGGGATGGCATCTTAACCTAGGCTTTTACAAGCCAAGTCATTATTAGGCCAGCTGTTTTAATGAAGAATATAGTATTAACAGTGTCTTCTGTGCTCATATGATTGTGGTAATAGTTATTTTCTTAGAAAGTGGGCCCTTTGGTCTAAGGCAATGTCATGTAGAATTATATATCAGTAGGTTAGATATTTTGTAAGCCCTTGGGTGGTCATGCAGATAGAGGTGCTCCAGGCAAGAAATATAAATCCATATTCTGAATAAATACTGAAGCTGATAAAGATAAACATTTGTACCTTTCAGGGTAGAAGTCCTATGTAACCAACTTGATACCTGGTCTCTTCAAGGAATTGTGCTGAATTGAGGGCTCACTTTTGGTCTCTATTGTTGGCAAGTCTTATACACAGCAGTGACAGTATCTCCACCATCTTCATGGAGAGGGTCACTCATTCCTGTTGGGCTCAGGTTATCCCTGCCACCATGGTCACTCTGTACTTGGATCCATCATGCAAACATGGGGGTATGGTGGCTACAGATTGAAGTTAGCTGACATCTATCAGATGGGTCATGTTCATTCTTCTCTCTGAATAACTCTCTCTGATTAGCATTCCTATAAAAAGCAAAGATCTACCTGTTTTGTGATCACACACATAGTTACATAAATTTTCTTTTCTATATACCTCTTTGATTCTAATCCTTCATTCTGGTTTTCTTCAGGCATCTAAACTGGTAGATAATTCTTCATTACTAGGAATCCATGTTTATACCTACTTCAGCAATCTAATTTTTCTTCTCTGGCTTCTTTTGATGATTAATATAACATATATACATATATTATAAATCTTTAGAAAGTATATGCCCCTTAAGAAAGTGAATAGTGCTATAGATATGTGAAAGATATTTCACATATCTTTATGTGATAAAGATAAATACTTCCCAGTCTATTTTCTGTTTATATGTTTAGTTACATAGTTGATGATATATGAATTGAATAAAGATATCTAGGTTTGTTTCCTCCTTTTGGAAGACAAAATAGTTTAAAGAATGTGATCAAGTTCATAGTTAGTTTAAGTCGATGGTTCAAAATGAAGTCAGGGCTATGATAATGATAGCAGTTTTAGTAAACTTGAGCATTGTATAAAGTACTCTCATTTGGGCTCATTTGCTATCTTAAAGCAACAACCCTAGTAAATGACATTATTAATATTTTATTTTTTTTCTTTCACCTTTTGCCATTATTAACAGTCATACCAACCAATATTGTCTAGCTCTTGAAAATATATTATGAGTTCATGCATTCAGTTAACAAATATTGATTAAGAAAAGTACTAGAGATACAGTAGTAACTCAAAATCTTGTTCTAGTGAGATTCAGAATAAGCTGATTAATATATAATATATTATCAGTAAAAATGAGTACTGGAAAGAAAATTAAGGCTGGGTGAAATGATGACCAATGACAAAGGAAGTAACTGGGATGTTCAGGGAAGTTCCCTCTGAGGAAATGCAATTTGAAGAAATGTTTGACCTATATATTTTTTAGACAAATATGGAGATAAAAGATTCACTTTCCTTAATATGACCTATACCTGTCATCATTATGATCATGGATAAATAAATACAATATTTAAATTCCATAAGATTTCAATAGCATTTAGTAAATATATTAAAATTCAAAAACAATGTATGTGACTATATTAAATTTTATACTCATTCTGATATTGCTGGCTATGGATTCCTTACAGAAAACTTATTACAAGTCTTTTATTACAGGAAAAAAATATTGCAGGAATTTATTTCCCTGAGACTTAAAATCTGTAGATGCCTACACTTAATTTATATGAAGTTCCATTCTGAGACACTCAAGTCAAAGCTTTAGAGTTCTCCCCTGGAACTGAAGAGACTTACTGTTTAAGATGCTATCAAATTTGGAAGTAATCAACTCCATATGGCAAATTAAGTACTAAATGAAATGCTTCTGAATCTTTACAGGAATGTATGTGCTTAGTAGTTAAGGTTTAACTCCAAAATAATGGTATTGTAGTACCCCTTGTTTTCCTACCAAGCTATATCACACTAGTAGAACTTAAATAGGTTTAATCCCAAAATATATCTTTGTCTAACATATTTAGTGGCAATGCTAAATCATTTGAACCGTATACCTTTTATCTTAATTGGAATAAATAATTGCTTCATAATACACTAACATTCCTTAGATCTTGAGTTTAAAAAAATGAAGAAAATCTTGTTACTTTCTGGTAATAAGGTCCAAAAAGATATAAAAGATATAACTTTAATAGCTTAAAGAAAAACACTTCAGAGTTTCTGGGGGGGAAAAAAGTATGGAAAATGGAAGTTTTATATAAATGTTTTTAATCTGTTATTCTGAGATAGTCTATGATAATTAGGTAATCACAGATGACTATGGTGAAGTCTCATACTTTCTTTTATGACTAAACTAATGCAGGCTAACAGAGTTGATGGACCTGTTCCCACTTCCATCACCAGGTAAAGGTGTTATTTAATTTTTTTTTTTTTTAGATTTTATTTATTTATTTGACAGAGATCGCAAGGAGGCAGAGAGGCAAGCAGAGAGAGAGGGGGAAGCAGGCTCCCTGCTGAGCAGAGAGCCCGATGCAGGGCTCGATCCCAGGACCCTGAGATCATGACCTGAGCCGAAGGCAGAGGCTTTAACCTACTGAGCCACCCAGGTACCCCCAAAAGGTGTTATTTAATTTTCCAGGATTTTATATTTATCTTTTTTTTTTTTCCCTCATGATATTCATCTCAACCTTAGGGAATATGAAATGCAAATAAAACCTATTTTTAAGAGTGAAAGAATGAATACCTAATAAACTTTTCACACATTAAAAAAGATGTCAGGTGCTGCTTATATTATATAGTTATAATTCATTCTAATTAGTACAAAGATAAACATTTTGCAACTTAAAATTTTATAAAGATGATAAAAATATAAAATGTTTGATTCAGGTACTTAGTATGTTAAAATGATCATACCTATGATATAATATGATATAATTTCTTTATTGAAATCATGTCTTCATATGCTTATATGCTATAAATAAGCCATTTGTCATGTACCCATCTCATGAGATACGGTGTTTTCTGGACTTAGCAAACATTCTGTATATCTCATTTCCCTAGCACGTTAGAGAGAAGGATAAGAGCCATACAAAAAGACCATGTTATATTATGCTATGCTATGTTTTGTCCTGAAGGCAATGAAGGTTTTCTAACAGTAGAGCTAGTCAATCAATCCTTTAGAAACTACATTCTGATAGCAGGGTCAAGGATGAATTGGAGAAGGGGTAGTATTTCAATTCTGGGAAGCAATTAAAAGAATAATGTACCAATCAAGGAAAGAAGTATTACAGGCTTGATCTTTAGTATTAGGAAGTGTGGAGAGAGATTTGAGAGAGAATAAGAAGACAAAACTGATAGGATTAGGTGAATAGATTGGGAGAATAAAAAAGAAAAAAATGAGTTTAGTTTGACTAGATTGAGGGATACTTTGGACTAAAGCCCTGTTTACTGAGATGGGTAGTGGATGAGGAGGAAGAACAATGTGAAATAGTTTTCCTTTAACTATGTTATTTAAAATGTCTGTAGAATATCAAAGTGTAAATGTTTTGTAAACTATATAGTATATCAGACTACAAATAGATAGAGATTTAGTTGTCAGTTATTATTTACATATACTTATTAAATCAATAGAAATGTACACACACAGCTATTTTTTGAGAGAAAAAAAAAGACTGAGGTCAAACTCTGTGAGTGTTAACATTTAAGAAATATATAACAGACTAGGAACCCATAAAAATGATTTTTAAGAAGTGGTCACAAAGTAGTGTATAAAAGGTGGGATTTGACTTCCAGTAAATTGAAGGAGGAGGGTCTTTTCATCTTCTCATCCCCCCCCCCGCTTTTTTTTTTTTTTTTTCCCTTTAAGATTTTACTTATTTATTTAGGAGAGAACAAGCAGAGGGGAAGGGCAGAGAGGAAGAAAGAGAGAGAAAGAGAAGCAGACTCCCTGTAGGGAGGCCGACACAGGGCTTGATCACAGGACCCTGAAGGCAGGTGCTTAAGCAACTGAGCCACCCAGGCACCCCTCAATTTCTCATTCCTAGTATTTAGCATTTTACTTGATACATTAAAAGCTCATTATATGTCTTTAAAGAAGAAACCCAGCTTCAACTGTCATGTCTTACTCAATGTAAGTTTCCTATGAGGTATGTGGTGACAGAGAATGAATTAGCATTTGCAAAGACATAAAAATACTTCCAGAGTTGACCAATGGCTGACTAATAAAAATCAGAGGAAGTAAAATGCAAGCATTAAACAGAGTCTGCCTATGTGGAATCATACAAGATACTTCAGATGAGATATCTAAATGATGGGTTTGCAACAATCTCTGAAGTTGTTGGAAAAATGTCATAAATAATTGAGACTAGAATAAGTGAAAGCACTTCCTATTTATTAATAACTGTGGATTTTAATGTATTTTATCCTGTCTGAAAACAAAACAAGAACCCTAAATTTAGATCCTGTTAATCACAATTAGAAGAATAAAACAGGGACACCTGGGTGGCTAAGTCTGTTAAGTGTCTGCCTTTGGCTCAGGTCATGATCCCAGGATACTGGGTTTGAGTCCTGCATTGTACTCCTTGCTCCTTGGGAAGCCTGCTTCTCCCTCTGCCTGCTCCTCCCCCTGCTTGTGCGTGCTCTCTCTCTCCCCCTCTCTCTGACAAATAAATAAATAAATTCTGAATAAGAAAAGAAGAAGAAGAAGAAGGGGAGGGGGAGGGGGAAGGGGAGGAGGGGGAGGAGGAGGAGGAAGAAAAAAAATATAGTGGTTAAATATATCAGGTTTGTAGGCCAGAAGTCAAATATAGATTCCAACACTTCTTAATTGTTTGATTTTGGATATTTTATCCTCATGGAGTTCAATTTTCTCATCTACAAATGTGAATATTAGTGGTATTTACATCACAGACATGAAGAAGGAAAAGAAAATATTTGTAAAATAACTTACACAAAGCATGGCACATCTAAGCACTCAAGAGCAAGATATACCAATGATCATAAACACACTAGAGAAGAGTATAACAATCTCAGATAGGAAAGTATTAACTTGATGCTTATCAATTAAATTTTATGGAAACTGGTTATCTTTAAATAAACCTATACATTTTGAGTCTCAGTTATTGCAGTTATTTCTTAACTAGCTTTCTTTATTCATTCACTCTACTCACAGTTTTTTTTTTCTTAAGCAACTCTCTTTATGTTAACTTCTGTGTTCATCCTAGCTAGCAATATTCTCCACTTTTCACAGATTTTCCTTTAGAAAAGCTCCCCTCCACAGTTGTCAGACATGACATCTGTTTAAGTTTGACTTCTTGCCAGAGATATAAAGGTAGGCTCTGATTTTCTGAAGCTACCATTGTATTTCATACCCTGTCTCCAATGATGGGCTTAAGAAAGAATACATAACACTATAGGAAACAATGAAATGTCAGGACTTTTTAGGGCTTCTGGAGAAAAAAAAAAAGTTTCTTTTTTCCTTGCACAGAAGTGAAAGAAATATGATTTTTCTTACTATGGACATTACAGTGACTGTGTGAGGTCTGAAACCATTGCAGCCATTTTTGTTTTTTTGTTATCAAGAGAACTAATTTTAGCATGAAACTGACATGTTAGAGTGGATAGAGCCAAGGATGGACTTTGATTAGTATAAAAAACTTCCAATGATGCCATGATTATAAGCCAATCCTAACTCTGATCTTTGAAATCACACAAGTCAATAAATTCCCTGGTTGGCTTAAAGCAGTATTGACTTTCTGCCTTCCTTCCCTATCAAAAGCATTTTATCAGATAGAAGATGTTTTTGTCAATCATACCAAAAATTTTCCAACTTTGCTGTTTCTGGTAAGATAGTTAACACTCAATATTCCAAAATCTGAAGTTGGACAACTACCTAGAAATTCATGTTTCTCTCGAATTTTTAAGTTTTAAAATATTAAACCTACTCAGTTTCAGTATTGTCATATCAAATTCTTATGGGAGAGGTTGACAAAATGGTTTTTATTTTTACAGCTAATTAATCTTTGGTGGAAAGTTAAGTCAACTCAGTCCTGAAATTTGTTTGACACACTTGCCATATTTCTTTTTGTTGGTAATGACATTTTTTTCAGTTTTACTGAGATATAATGATAAAAACATTGTATAAGTTAAAGGTACACTGCATGCCAATTTAATATATGTATACACTGTGAAATGATTACCACCATGAGTTTAATTAACATCCATCATCTCACATGGTTACTTTTTTTTTTTTAATGTGATGAGAACTTTTAAGTGTTACTGTCTTAGAAACTTTCAAATATCCAATGGAGTATCTTTAGCTATGGTTGCCATGCTATACATTACATGCCCAGAACTTTTTTATCTTATAACCAGAAGTTTGCAACTTTTGGTTTTCTTTACCCTCCTAGCAACAACCAATCTGTTCTCTGTTTCTATAAGTTCAGGGTTTTTTGTTTTTTGGTTTTTTAAATTCTTTTTATGAATGAAATCATACAGTATTTGTCTTCCTATTTCTAATGTATTTCACTTAGTATAATGCCCTCAGGTTTCATCCACTTTGTCACAAATGGCAGAGAGAGAGAGAGAGAGAGAGCAAAGTTTCTTGTTCCTTTTGTCCATCAACGGACACTTAACAATCTGTTTTCATGTTTTGGCTGTTATAAATAATGCTGTAATGAACATAGGGATGCATATATCGCTTCAAGATAGTAATTTTGTTTCTTTATGATATATACCCAGAAATGGAATTACTGAATCATATGGTAATATTTTTTTATTTTTTTGAGGAATCTCCACACTGTTTTCCATAGTGGCTGTACCAATTTACAATCTGACCAACAGTGTACAAGTGTTCCCTTTCCTCCACATCCTCACCACTAATTGTTATGTCTTGTCTTTTGGATAACAGTCACTCTAACTGTTGTTAGAGGATACCTGATAGTGGTTATGATTTGTATTACCTTAATGATTAGTGATGTTGAGTTTCTTCTCATGTACCTGTTGCTTACCCGTATGTGTTCTTTGGAAAAATGTTTTCTAGACTCTTTGTCCTTTTTTTTTTTTTTTCTTTTTTAGTTTTTGTTTTAATCCCAGTTAACATACAGTGTTATTTTAGTTTCAGGTATATAATATAGTGATTCAACAATTCCATAGATCACCAGATGCTCATCGCAACAAGTGCACTCCTTAATTCCCATCACCTGTTCAATCCATAACCCCACCCCACTTCCCTCTGGTAACCATCAGTTTTTTTCATTCTCATAGAGTCTGTTTATTGATTTGCCTCCTCTCTCCCCCCCCTTCCCATTTCCTCAATTGTTTTGTTTCTTAAATTCCACCTATGAGTGAAATCACATGGTATTTGCTTTCTCTGACAGACTTATTTTGCTTAGCATTATACTCTCTGGCTTCATTCATGTCCTTGAAAATGGCAAGATTTATTTTCTTTCTTTTTTTTTTTTTTTGGTGGCTGAATAACATTGCATTATACACACACACACACACACACACACACACAATCACACCTTCTTTATCATCAGTCAGGGCACATTTGGGCTGCTTCCACATCTTGGTTGCAGTAAACATTGGGGTATGTGTATCTCTTTGAAATAGTATTTTTGTATTCTTTGGATAAATACTCAGCAGTGCAATTGCTGCTTCATGGAATCATTCTATTTTTTTTTTTTTTTTTTTTTTACTTTTTTGAGGAAACTCCATACTGTCTTCCAGTGTGACTGCACCAGTTTGCATGCCACCAACAGTGCACAAGTGTTCCTTTTTCTCCATATACTGGTTAACACATGTTATTTCTTCTGTTGTTGAATTTAGCCATTCTGACAGCTATAAGATGATATTTCATTGTAATTTTGATTTGCAGTTCCCTGCTGGTAACTGATAATGAACATCTTTTCATGAGTCTGTTGGCCACATGGATGTCTTCTTTGGTGAAATGTCTATTCATGTCTTCTGCCCATTTTTTAGTTCGATTATTTGTTTTTTGGGTATTGAATGTTTGTTATAACATCTTTATATACTCTTGATACTAACCTTTTATCAGATACGTCATTTGCAAACATCTTCTCCCATTCCATGGTTACCTTTTAGGGTTTTTTTTTGTTGTTGTTTGTTTCCTTTACTGTGCAGAAGGTTTTCATTTTTATATAGTCCCAATAGTTTATTTTTGCTTTTATTTCCCTTGCCTTAGGGGACCTATCTAGAAAAAAGTTGCTATGGTTGATGTCAGAGAAGTTACTACCTGTGCTCTCTTCAAGGATTTGTTGGTTTCAACCTCACATTTAGCTTGTAACCCATTTTGAATTTATTTCTAAGTATGGTGTAAGAAAGTGGTCCAGTTCCTTTCTTTTGCATGTAGCTATCCAGTTTACTGTCTTTTTCCTATTGGATAGTTTTTTTCCGTTTTGTCTGTCAAAGATTAATTGATCATATAGTTATGTGTTTATTTCTGGGTTTTCTATTCTGTTCCATCAATCTATGTGTCTATTTTTGTACCAGTACTATGCTTTTTTGATCACTATAGTTTTCTAATATAAGTTGAAGACTGGGATTGTGATACCTCCAGCTTCACTTTTGTTTTTCAAGATGCTTTCACTATTTGGGGTCTTTTATAGTTCCATATGAATTTTAGAATTGTTTTTCTAACTCTGTGGAAAATGCTGTTGGTATTTTGATGTGGATTCTGTTACATGTATAGGTTACTTTGGAAGTATACACTTTTTTTTTTATTTTATTTTTTATAAACATATAATATATTTTTTCCCCCAGGGGTACAGGTCTGTGAATCACCAGGTTTACACACTTCACAGCACTCACCATAGCACATACCCTCCCCAATGTCCATAACCCCACCCCCCCTCTCCCAATCCCCCTCCCCCCAGCAACCCTCAGTTTGTTTTGTGAGATTAAGAGTCACTTATGGTTTATCTCCCTCCCAATCCCATCTTGCTTCATTTACTCTTCTCCTACCCCCTTAACCCCCCATGTTGCATCTCCTCTCCCTCATATCAGGGAGATCATATGATAGTTGTCTTTCTCCAATTGACTTATTTCGCTAAACATGATACTCTCTAGTTACATCCATGTCGTCGCAAATGGCAAGATTTCATTTCTTTTGATGGCTGCATAGTATTCCATTGTGTATATATACCACTTCTTCTTTATCCATTCATCTGTTGATGGACATCTAGGTTCTTTCCATAGTTTGGCTATTGTAGACATTGCTGCTATAAACATTCAGGTGCACGTGCCCCTTCGGGTCACTACGTTTGTATCTTTAGGGTAAATACCCAGTAGTGCAATTGCTGGGTCATAGGGTAGTTCTATTTTCAACATTTTGAGGAACCTCCATGCTGTTTTCCAGAGTGGTTGCACCAGCTTGCATTCCCACCAACAGTGTAGGAGGGTTCCCCTTTCTCCGCATCCTCGCCAGCATCTGTCATTTCCGGACTTGTTAATTTTAGCCATTCTGACTGGTGTGAGGTGGTATCTCATTGTGGTTTTGATTTGTATTTCCCTGATGCCGAGTGATATGGAGCACTTTTTCATGTGTCTGTTGGCCATCTGGATGTCTTCTTTGCAGAAATGTCTGTTCATGTCTTCTGCCCATTTCTTGATTGGATTATTTGTTCTTTGGGTGTTGAGTTTGCTAAGTTCTTTATAGATTCTGGACACTAGCCCTTTATCTGATATGTCATTTGCAAATACGGAAGTATACACATTTTAACAATATTTGTTCTTTCAGTTCATGAGCATGGAATGTCTTTTCATTTATTTGTGTCATCTTCATTTTCTTTCATCTGTGTTATAAAATTATAAAGTTTTCAGAGTATAGATCTTTCATCTCTTTGGTTAGGTTTATTTCTAGATCTCTTATTGTTTTTGGTGCAATTGTAAATGGGGTTGATTCCTTGATTTCTTTTTCTGCTGCATCATTACTAGAATATAGATATAAATTTCTAAACAGTATTTTTTTATCTTGAAAATTAACTGAATTTGTGTATCAGTTCTAGCAGTTTTTGGGGGAGTCTTGAGGTTTTTTATATATAGCGCCATGTGATCTATATATACTGAAAATTTGACTTAATCCTTATCAATCTGTATACATTTTATTTATTTTTGTTGTCTGATTGCTAGAGCTGGAGTTTTAATATTATGTTGGGAAAAAGAAAGAAAGAAAGAAAGAAAGAAAGAAAGAAAGAAAGAAAGAAAGAAAGTGGTGAGAGTGGACATCTTGTGTTATTCCTTAAATTAGAGGAATTGTTCTCAGTTTTTCCCCATTGAGGATGATGATAGCTCTGGTGTTTTCATAAATGGTCTTCATTGTGTTGAGATATGTTGCCTCAAAACTTACTTTGTTGAGGTTTTTGGTTTTGGTTTTGTAATTTTGTTTTGTTTTGTTTTATTTTGTTTTTGTTTTTGTTTTTTACCATGAATAGATGTTGCTTTGTCAAATGATATTTTGCATCTATTGAGATGATCATATGGTTTTTATACTTTATTTTATTGATGTAATGTAACACATTCATTCATTTGCAAATATGGAAACACCTTTGCAACCCAGGAACAATCCCACTTGATCCTGGATGAATACATTTATATTTATTTATTTATTTGTTTGTTTGTTTATTTATTTGACAGACAGAGATCACAAGTAGGCAGGGGGGCAGGCAGTGGGTGGGGAGCAGACTCCCTGCTGAGCAGAGAGCCCAATGTGGGGCTTGATCACGGGACCCTGAGATCATGACCTGAGCTGAAGGCAGAGGCTTTAACCCACTGAGCCACCCAGGTGCCCCCTGGATTTTAATGGATTGTTGATTGCTAGTATTTGTTGAGAATTTTTGCATTGATCAGGGATATTGGCCTATAGTTCCCTTTTTCACTGAAGTCTTTATTTGGTTTTGATATCGGGGTAATGCTGGTCTAACAAAATGAATTTGGAAGTTTTCCTTCCTATTCTATTTTTTAGAAGAGTTTCACAATAATAATATTAAGTGAAGGGTCCATGGACAAAAGGACTAGACCGATACAAAGTCAAAGTTAAGCAAGGCTTTATTTCGCACCAGCACCGAGAACCAAACCGACTGGCCAGGGCCGCTTCCTACAAAGTGAACGTGAGGGCCCCCTAACCTCATAGGCCAGTTTTCATAGAGTAAAAGCCATGTAGTTGAGCCTGGCCAACAAGATTGTAGCACACAGAGAACATCACACAATCATGCTAGGTTACACATGGGTGGCCAATTGGATTACACTTTATCCTATGATTGTCGTTTAAATTAGCCTATCACCTTGGTCAGAATTGGCGCCTTGGTTTGGCGCCTGAAAGGTGGGGTTTACATTCCTTGGTGGGTAGAGAAGTAATAAATGTGCTTTACTGATTGGAGGTCTCCATCTGGCCTAACACGACCTGGTATCTGGGCTCTGTTATCTCCGCCTAGCCTGACACATTCTGGTACCTGCACTCTGTTATCAGGGGCTAGCTGGCCATATTTTACCAGTCCTGTTTCTAAGTGCGTTCCTCTGGGGGGAGGGGGGCAGGGTCAACCTGAGTGCACTGTCTAAATAATGAAATGACTATTCTACAGGGATGGGCTTGCTCTGGTTGAGTAGGCCCTTACATTAAGTTTTCTTTAGATGTTTGGTAGATTTCACCTATGAAGCCATCTAGTCCCAGACTTTTGTTTGTCGGGAGTTTTTAAGTTACAGATTCAATTTCTTGACTGGTTATCTGTCTGTTTAAATGTTGTATTTCTTCTTATTTTAGTTTTGGTAGATTATATATTTCTAGGAATTTATTAGTTTCTTCCAGGTTGTTCAATTTGTTAGCATATGGTTTTCCATAATATTATCTTATAATTCATTGTATTTCTTTTTTTTTTTTTTTTAAGATTTTATTTACTTATTTTAGAGAGAGAGCACCTGTGAGTGAGGGGAGGGGCAGAGTGGGAAGGAGCGAGACAGAGACTCCATGCTGAGTGTAGAGCCCAACAGGGAGCTCTATCTTACTGCCCTGAGATCATGACTTGAGCAGAAACCCAGAGCCAGACACTCAATTTCCTGAGCCACACAGGTACCTCAGTAACCCTTTGTGTTTCTATGGTGTTGGTTATTTCTCTTATCATTTGATATTTTATTGATTTCAGTCCATTCTTTATTTTTCTTGATAAGTCTGGCTAGAACTTCGTCAATTTTATTGAATTTTTATTTAAGAAGCAGCTCCTGCTTTTATTTATCTGTTCTATTGTTTTTGTTGTTTTAGTTTCATATCATTTATTTCTATTCTAATTCTTATTATTTTCTTTTTGCGCTAGTTTTAGTCTTGTTTGTTGTTCTTTTTCTAGCTCTTTAAGGTGTAAGATTTCATTGTTTATTTGAGATTTTTCTTACTTTTTAAGGTAGGCCTGTGTTACAATATGCTTCCCTCTTAGGGCTGCTTTTGTTGCATTCCAAATGTCTTGGACACTGTTTTCATTTTCATTTGTTTCATTTACTTTCTAAGTTTCTTACTGTATTTCCTGGTTGACTCATTCATTGTTTAGTAACAATATTTTTTTTAACCTCCATGTATTTTGATCTTTCCAGATTCTTTCTTGTGGCTGCATAGTATTGTGTTCAGAAGAGATGCATGATAGGACTTTGTTCTTCTTGGGTTTGTTGAGACTTGTTTTGAAAGCTGTGATCTGTTCTGAAGAATGTTCCATGTGAACTTGAAAACAATGTGTATTCTGCTGTCTTAGGATGGGATGCTCTAAATGTATCTGTTAAGTCCATCTGGTCCAGTTTGTCACTCAAACCCATTGTTTTCTTATTGATTTTCTGTTTAGAAAATCATTGACGTATGGTAGGGTGTTAAACTCCCCTACTAGTATTGTAGTATTATTGCTTAGTGACTTTATGTTCATTATTAACTGTTTTATGTGTTTGGCTGTTCCTAATTTGGGTGCATAAATATTTACAATTGTTATATCTTCTTATTGCATTATCCCCTTTCTTATTATATAGTGTTCTTCCTTGTATTTTGTTATAGTTTTTGTTTTAAAGTTTGCTTTGTCTAAGTATTGCTAATTCAGATTTCTTTTTTTTTTTTCTTAAATATTTTATTTATTTATTTGACAGAGAGAGATCACAAGTAGGCAGAGAGGCAGGCAGAGAGAGAAAGGAGGAAGCAGGCTCCCTGCCAAGCAGAGAGCCCAATGCGGGACTTGATCCCAGGACCCTGAGATCATGACCTGAGCCAAAGGCAGAGGCTTAACTCACTGAGCCACTCAGGTGCCCTTCAGATTTCTTTTGACATTCATTTGCATGATAAATATTTCTCCATCCCCTCAATTTCAACCTGCAGATGTCTTTAGGTCTAAAATGAGTCTTTTATAGATTTCATATAGATGGAGCTTTTTTTTTTTTTAATCCATTCTGTCACTTTATGTCTTTTATTGGAGCTTTTAGTTCATTTACATTAAAAATTATTTTTGAAACAATATGTATTTTTTGTCATTTTATTATTTGTTTTGTGGTCGTTTTTGAAGATTTTCTGTGCTCCTTTCTTGTCTTTCTCCCTTTCATGGTTTACTGATTTTCTTTAGTGATATATATGGATTTTTTTCTCTTTATTCTTTGCTTATTCATTAGTGGGTTTTGATACACAGTTGCCATTATATTTGTATTTAACTTCTTCATATAGCAGTCTATATTAACTTGATGGTCATTTAAGTTTGAAATCGTTCTTTACTCCTCTCTTCCCCATGTTTTGGGTATACGTGTCATCTTTTACAATTTTCTCTTTTGTGAGTTCCTTGAGTAAGTTTTTACAGAAATATTAATTTTTACTGCTTTTATGTTTCCTAAATTTTCACTGTGACTTTTGCTCTCTTTTCCAAAGAGTCCCCTTTAACATTTCTTATAGGGCTGATTTATTGGTCATGAACTCATTCCTTTCTTGTTTGTCTAGGAAACTTTTTATCTCTCCTTCTATTCTGAATGATAGCCTTGCTAGATAGAGTATTCTTGGCTGCAGGTTTTTCCCATTCAGCACTTTGAATATATCATTTCGAAGTGATAATATATCTTTTCAAAATATATCATTTCAAAGTATCTAGTGAGAAATTCCCTGCTAGTCTTATAGGTTTTTCCTTGTAAGTTGCTGTCTTCTTTGTATTACTTCTTTTATTTTATTTTATTTTTTCTTTATCACTGTACTTTGGTAATTTAATTACAACATGTCTTGGCATGAATCAGCTTTTGTTGATTTTTATGGGAGTTCTCTGCCTCCTATATCTGGATATCTGTTTCCTTCACCCAGATCAGGGAAGTTTTCAGTTATTACCTCTTCAAATAAATTTTCTTTCTCCTTTTCTCTCTTCTTCTTCTTCTGGGACTCCTATAATGCGAATGTTGTTACATTTGATGGAGTCACTGAGTTCCTTAAGTTTATTCTAGTTTTTCATAATTCTCTTTTCTCTTTTGTTCATTTTGCTTACTTTCCATTACTTAGTCCTCTAGGTCATTAATTCATTCCTTTGCATCTTCCAGCCTGCTATTCATTCTATCAAATATGTTTCTCATTTCATTTTTTTGAGTCAATGAGTTCTGCCATCTTATTCCTTATCTCTGTGTATAAGGGTCTCATTCATATCTAGCACTCTTTTCTCAAGTCCAATAAGTATCCTTAGGATCATTACTTTAAATTCCCTATCAGGAATGTAACATATTTACTTCACTTAGATCTCTTGCCATGGCCTTGTGTTGTCCTTTCATTTGGGATAATTTTTTTCTTCTTCTCATTTTGTTTAAGTCTCTGTCCTTGTTTTTGCATGTTTAGGAAGTCAGCTATGTCTCCTCTTCTTGAGGGCAATGACCTATGACAAAGAATCCTCTACTTCACTGCCACATAGTTCCTTGATCCCTTGCGTTGGGCCTGGCACTTCTGGAAGTGTCTCCCATGTGTGCTGCTTGTGCTCTGCTCTTTTGTATGGCCACTTTATTCTTCCAGATAGTCACCTAAAGAGGCTCTCTTTGCTTGTTGTGGGCAGTGTTTGGTCCGTGGCCTGATTGTGCACCTTTAATCTAGGTGTGCTCTGGTCTGTTTGTAACAAGAGACCTGTCACCACTGCTGCCAGAACTGAGGTTCTGCAAAACTCCCAGGTTGGGAGACATGGCATGGACAGATGTGTAGGCTCATCTTCAGAGGGATGGGACCTGACATGTTGGGATTGAGGCAAGTGTATCTGGGAGGGGTAGTTCTACCTAAGTGTGGTGGGGCAGAGCTTGGTGTAAGCAAATTAAGTAGTGAGTATCTATACTGTGCTGGTTCCCACAGCTTTGCTTTCATTTCTATATCGCAACTATCACTGCCAACACTAGTGTCAAGGATTTTTGTCTCTACATTTTCTTCTAAGTATCAGAAGCATTTCTATACACAACAACAAATTATCTGAAAAAGGAATAAATAAATAATACCATTTACACTAGTATCAAAAGCAATAAAATACTTATGAATAAATTTAACCAGGAAGGTAAAAAATCTACATATTCTATAAGATTTTGATAACAAAAATTGGAAAAGACAAAAATAAATGGAAAATTATCTGATGATCATGGATTGAAAGAATTAATGTTAAAATTTCCATACTATCCAAAGTGATCTATATATTAAATGCAATCTCCATTAAGATTAAAAAAAGAGGAAAAAAAAAAGTCCTTGTGATATGATATGTAATGTCCTCACTGAGTTGAAGAACAATATTGTGTGTGTGTGTGTGTGTGTGTGTGGCCAATTCAGAGGAGAAAATAGCATTACTGGATAAGTTTATTAATGTATCTGAAAGCCAGACTGTCATAAAAAATCAAAGAGGTCATTATTTGATCTTATATTAAAAGCCTAAGATTGTTCACATTCAGTGATAGTAAGTCAAAGCGTATATACATATGCAATAACCTCTCTTTTAAGTCACTCAATTAATACTGATGGTACCTTCTTAAAAAGTATTATAAAACTAACTTGCTCATTGTAAGTACAGATAAACAAATAAATGAAGTTACCTGAAGAGTTTAAAATGGAAAAAAGAAAATCCTTTATTCACAACTCTTATTTTTAATTTCCAAACCATTTGAATTTTTTTCAGAAAATTTTTTATGCATAATGAAATTACATGCATATATGTTCCCTTTCATTCAATATTTCTCTCATTACATCTTCTTTCTCTTTCTCTCTACCCCTTATTTCATATAAATTCTGTATAAAACATACTATAAGAATATATTTGGGATAGTGTCTGTATCAAAGCATATCATTATTTTAATGGTTATCTATATTCTGTAGTATATAAGTACCACAGCTTGTTTATTGTTTATTTAAACATATTTTTGCTATTTCCAGAACTGTATTCATGCCAACATAGTATCAAAGAATAGTTCGCATTTATAAGTGTCTTTTACACGTATGTTACTCTATTTTTGTGTAGATTACTAAGCTGAAATTGTCAGAAGTATGTTCATTAAAATGTCTTAAACATGAACAAATTCCCACCAAAATGTTGCATAAATGTATAATTATAGCAGTCATATTATACTACCTTTTATCTAAATGCTAATCTGTGCCTTTTGGAAGAAAAATTTTTCAGAGATTTTTGTGCACCATTAATATTTCATATATATATATATGCATTTTAAATATATGTATACATAACATAAATATTTTCCATTTTTGTGTAGATGTGTGTGCATATGTGTTGTATGTATACATGCGTGTGAACACACTCATGCATATATACACACTGTTTTCCTATGTTTTCTATGGTGTTCATAGATTTGAAAGTAGAAGTTCCCTGTTGAATCTATTATTTAGCTGGATTATAACTGGAGCACTCAGTGACAAGCTTCTCCTCAGCAATTTGTATTTTGAGTAATGATTGTTCTCCTGCTCCTTCATTAAATGAATGAGGTCCAGGTCAAGTCAATTATAGAGGGGGAAAACATTGAAATTAATGCAAATTATTCAGAATAAGTTTAAATAACACTAGATTTGTTTAACTAACACTTAATTTAAAAAATCCTTGAAAGCTTACTTCCTGAATTAGTCCTTTTCCAACTAAGCAAATCTGAAATGTAGATACAGCCTTCCAAAACCACTGACAAAGCAATACTTTCTCCTGGCATCTAACAAAACACTGCAGTTGCAAAATAACTAATTTGCATTTTCAACAGCAAGGGGTCCCTTTCTTAGATCAACAAAAATTTCTGAATTTTATAAGCAGGTAAAAAGTATTATTATTACCAAGAGACTCAATAATTCAATCACTTATTTAATCATCCACTTGACCAAGCATTTTTAGTGTGTTATTCATAGAAGAGTGTTATCATCCTTCCTTTAAAATAAGGTCCACCTATCTCTGGCTCTTTGACTTTGGATAGGTTACTTAAGTTCTGAGAGATAAGACCCTCATCTATATATCTATATACCAGTCTATATCAAGAAAACATGTAAAAGACCTGATGGACAGGGACTTAGTAATTATTCTGACCTCTTCCTTTATATCACTTATCAGAATAAATGATTGCCCTGATAGTCTGCTCTTTAGCCAGGGATCCCTGCTTAGAAGTGTCCATAGATACAATATTGATAGCTATTCTGAAATGGTTCATTTATAGTTTCATCTGCAAATTGCACATGTAGCTACTTTTCCCAGTTTGTAACATTATGCTACCTCAACACTTCAATCTTTATATTTTGCTTTCCATTGTTAACAACAAAATTTGATGGTTTTCATAAGCAATTTATGTCCTAGAGAGTGAAAAGTGGTACATGCTGTAATGTTCTTACTTTTACCTCATTTTTATTTCTTTAAAACTCTGCTTTTAAAAAATATTGCCATTCTTTCTTATATTCTAATATCCTACCAATTATTTCTCTTCAACAAAAGTATGATTCTGCTTTAGGCATCTTATCTTCTTACCTTCTCAATCCATACACCTTCCTAGAGGTGAACAAAGGATATATATATGTCCTACTTTGCATCTCCAACTATATTTGCCAAAAGTACTTTAAGCTCATCTGTCCATTATTTAATGCATCATCTCCTTCTCCCCAAAGTTGTTTCCTCAACCTTCAGTTCATGCATCAGCGAATGACACTAAGCGTTCTCTGATGGCAAACATGGGAAATTGGGAATCACCTTGTATTCCTTTTCTCTGTTTTATTTATTTTTTTTTATTGAGAAATTATTTAACACTGTCAAGTTCACATCCCAAATAGCTATTATCTAACCTATCCTCTCTTATCTTTACTTCTTTTGTTTTTTTTTAAGATTTTATTTATTTAACAGAGAGATCACAAGTAGGCAGAGAGGCAGGTTGAGAGAGAGGAAGGAGGAAGCAGGCTCCTGGCCAAGCAGAGAGCCAGATGCAGGGCTCGATACCAGGACGCTAAGACCATGACCTGAGCAGAATGCAGAGGTTTAACCCACTGAGCCACCTAGGTGCCCCTCTGTCTTTACTTCTAGAACTTTTTTTTCAAGTCCTCTTTAATTTTTACCTGGAATATAACAAACATGGTTCTTATCAGAATTTTGATATACATATTTCTTCATAATCTTTCCTCTGTATAACTCTCCATCTTTCTCCCCTCATATCTTCATTCCCTCAATATAGGTTATTATTCCATGCCTGCAGTGTTCACATGTAGTACATGAAGTACTACAATGTGAAGAAAACCTGAATGCTGTCACCCCTTTGGTTTGCCAAAACTGGCTGATTCATTTTTATGCATTGTTACAGAAGCATGAATATTTATTCCAAAAAAACCCACAATGATTTATCCAGGTAAAAGAGGGTGATTTACCTGTTAAGGTTATGCTAGGATCCCCAGCCACCAAAGCTCATTCCTGTCTTATAAACCTAACAGCTGTTCATTCTCCAAAGGTCAGTTCATACATAATCTAATCACATTCAGGAGGCTTTCCAAGATTCTGGGAGTTTGAAATAATCCTCTTTCTTGATGTGTCCTGAAGCAGTGTTAGATATTACATAATTGTTGATTTGTCTTTCCCCTTTGCTAAACTGCAAGCTACTAAAGGACAGAAGCTAGATCTTTTATTTTGTTCTCTTCAGTCTCTACTAATATTATGCTGGACATATAATGGATAATTGATATATAGACAAATAGATAAATAGATCAAGATACACACACAGTATGTATATGATGTGTATATGTATATGTATGTATATGTGTATGTGTATATGTATATACATATATGTATACTTTATTTAGTATAATCAATTTTAGTTAATAACTTCAATAAATATGAAATGAATTTTGTTAAATTAAATAATAAAAACAGTTTGAAATATAATTCATTTATAACAAAAGACTTATTATAATAGGATGATTCATATGTTCCTTTTCTATGTTCATTCTTTGCTTAGTATTTATGTGTTAATTTCTATGTTGCCTGTTTGGCTCACTAGTTTTTCTTCACTGACATTCTAGTTAATGAGTTAGATTATAAATATGTATCAAATTGGGGCTGATTAGGTTTAAGATAATTTTAATACAAGTAAGCAACTAAGAGTTTTTAAATAGATTTTTTCATAATCTAATATTTTGATGAAAATTCCTAGCACTTATAGGTTTAGAAAAGTGTTTCTTTTTTTTTTTTTTTTCACTAGTGCTTCACTTTTCACATGTGCTTCAAAAGAAATTTAAAGATGGTTGTACATTTGGGAACCCATTAACAATTCAGAAGTCTGCTTCAATATTTCTACTTTTATTTTGTATGGAAGTCTCTGTTTTGAACTGAACTTTGAATTTTAAGCAAGAAGTTATTGTGAGATCAAATAAATTCTTGGGAAGACATTATTCAAGCTACAAATGAAAGATTCTCTGCTTTGTGATACTTTTCTTTGCTGACTCCATAAACTTAACTACTTATTGCTAGGGGTTTCCTTGACATAGAGATTGGATTATAGTTAGCTGCCTTTGATGCTGCTTTCTTTAATCAACCAGAAACTCTTTGAGTGCAGGGAATAGAGTTCATTGCTCTCAAAATTCTAAGTGTGAAATGAAAGACACAAAGTAGGAAGCAAGGAAGGAGGCAACAACAACAACAAAAATAGTCTCAATTTTTTGCAGCCACTTAATATATTTTTGTCTCAAATCCTCTTTCCCCCTTACTGACTTCTGATTGGCTCTGTATCTACCAGAATAGCACCAGGATAGGATGCTATCTGTACTTATTTATATTCCAGTAGTTTTTCTATCTTCGCACCCACTTTATCTCCTATTTCCCTAAAGCAGTTCTGTGAACTAGCTGTTTGTAAGAAAGCAGTTGATTTGTTTAATTCACGTTAAAGAACGGATAAATATTATCTGTTTTTACATGGTATCTCATTAAAGTTTTAATGTTTAAATGAAAGACATGCTAACACAAAGCAATGATTCTTATATTAGCCTGTTTAGGCCACTATAATAAAATACCATGGACTGTGCAGCTTATAAACAACAGAAACTTGTTGCTCACAGTTCTGGAGGCTGGAAGTCCAAGAACAGGATACCAGTATAACCTAGTTCTGATAGGGACCCTCTTTGGGGCTGCAGATGGCCAACTTCTCATTGTATCCTACATGGTGCTGAAGGGGTTAGGGAGATCTATATGAGGACATTGATCCTTACCCTGAAGTCTCTGCCCTCTTAACCTAATCACATTCTAAAGGCCACACCTCCTGATACTATCACCTTGAGTGTTAGGATTTCAATATATGAATTTGGGGGCTATAGCAAAACACAAACATTCAGAGCATACTAATTTCTGTAGAAATTAGCTGCATGATTTTGGGATAAAGTGCTTTGTGATGATCAGTACTTTTCATGTCCTGCTCTGATTAATATTTTCATAAGGGAGAAAGAGTATGCTAATTTTGGAAGTTAGTTTATGTGGAGAGAATAGAATTTTGAGAGCTTAAGGGATTTTTTTTTTTTCACCATAACTTCTGAATAATTAATTCACTCTGGTCATTTAAGCACTAGGGCCAAACAGAAAGCTGGCAGAAAGCTTGCTATGCAGGATAAATCCAGATTTGGGGAGATTTTATGGCCCTCCTAGCTGTCTATCTTGCATTCAAGGCTTGGAGTCTGAAAGATAACACAATTTTATGCTTCCCTTCACCCTAAATAATACAGACTTTCCAGTTTGGGCTTTTTTTTTTTTTTTAAATATATTATAAAACCTTTGCATTTCTTTAAGTCAGTGTAAGTACAGGCTCATTGCACTGCTGAAGGATTTTTCCCTTCTCCCCAGTTAAAATTTTCTGAACTTAATCATCAAGGAGCCTTTTACCAGGCTCATGGTCATCAATCCATAAATGATTGACAATTTCCAGGCCAAGGGCTATCTAATCACCAAGTCCAAAATGCCGTGTGGGTTTACTGTGTGTCCTTTTTACTTTTCAAAGTCATAACAGATCAGGTACAGTGGCTCCTGCTTCCACATTTGAGCTGCTTGACGAAACAGGAGGTAATCCCTCACCTTAGGCTATTGCATAATACATTCCAGCTTGTTGCTCTGAGTATTTTTGACAGTTTTAACATTTGTTACTAGTGGTTGATCTCAGATTTTTGGTCCATGAATCTGAGTGGCATGGCTTGCCCTCAAGCTCATCATTTCTTAGTCAGCAAACTAGTCTGGTGTCCTTGTCAGGAGCTGGCCCAAAAATGAACATCCTTCAAAGTAAGTATTTCAATGTTTGTGAATGACTGTGTTTAAAAAGTCAAAATTCTCTCTCTGGATGTGGTGGCATAAGGTAGTTATTCTTTAATTTTTTTTTTTAACATTTATTTCTTTATTTGACAGAGAGAAAGAGCACAAGCAAGGGGACAGGGAGAAGCAGGCTCCCCGCTGAGCTGGGAGTGTGATGCAGGACTCTATCCCAGGACTCTGGGATCATGACCTGAGCCAAAGACAGACACTTAACTGACTGAGCCACCGAGGCACCCTATTCTTCAGTGTTGTAACAATCTTGCCCTCCCTTTAAAATGGGAATGTTATACAAACTTTTTATACATAAAACCTTTATCTTTTCAAAATGAAGGCTGGTTCACACACCTCTCTTGCATCTACCTTTCCAAGTACAACTGCCTCCTATTTACTTATAGTATTCTATGCTACTATTCATTGTAGATATCTATTTTGCATTTTTGTTTTTTAAAATATTTTAAAAGATTTACTTATTGATTTTGAGAGAGAAAGAGAGAAAGAACAAGGGGAGGGGCAGAGGGAGAGAGGGAGATAATCTCAAGCAAACTCCCCACTAGGCCTGGAGCCCAATGCAAGACTCCATCTCAGGACCTTGAGATCATGACTTGAGCCAAAACCAGGAGTTGGATGCTCAATTGACTGAGCCACCCAGGCACCCTAATATTTTGTATTTTAAATAATAGTCATTGAAAGTGTAAGTAAATACATAAAAAATAAAACTTAGCAATAGTATTTGTATAGGAATATTAAAAGTGTTTTCTCATCTAAATTTATCGAATAAATCACTTTTTATTTATAAAACTATGAATTTTAATGCATGAATAAATAAATATGATTATATAAATAATAGCTATAGATGCCTTTTTAAAGCCATCTGATTTATAGTAATTCTAGGTATCTGCTTGAAGGAAATAACTAGAAAATCCAGCGAAATAACTAAAAAATCCAGCAAAATAACTAGAAAATCCAGCAAAATAACTAGAAAATTACTGTATTATTTAATATTGTAAAAATTAAAAAAACAAAAACAAAATGCTCCAAGATGAAGTAATTGATAATACCATAGTAGAGAAACCTCAGGAAATATTCCATGACCCTGGAAAATTGTGTTTAGCAAAAATATCAAAGGAGATAAAAAGTGTTATTTATGTAGAAAAGTAAATGGAATAACCATCACATGAAATTATCTAAATTAAGGTTATTCAAATATTTTGATCCCCACATTCAGCAGGAATTATATTGCACATATGATGTTCATATACACATAAAAATTAAAAAAAATTCAAAACAATAGTTTTACTACTATATATAATACATACTAACATTTTCTTTTTTTTTGTTTTAATTTTTTAAAGAATTTAACTTATGACCTATTAGAGTGATTTCTTAACCAGCAAATGAATTATCTGCAATTAATCCAATAGATATAAACTATATAAATAATGTATTCTGAGACTATTCTAGAAAGAAATGAGACATGATATTAGTATTTTTATATCTGAGCACTTGGATTTGGTATACTTTAGTTTTTACCTTATTCTGTTCTGAATTTTTTAAAATATTGACAATACTGGTGAACATAGCCTAATGTACACAATTGTTGAATCACTAGGTTGTATATCTGAAACTAATGTAACGTTTGTGCCAACTATACTTGAACAAAAAAAAAAAATAATAATAAATAAAAATGCCAAAAATATTGACAATACAGTTTATTAATAATAAAATCATGACTCATTTTTTCACTTACCATATTTTTTCATCAAGTGTAAATATGTTTTATATTTCAAAGTTTCATTTCCTTCCAATTTCCTTCCAGTTCAGTAAGGCAGGAACCTCCTAATTCCCATAGTATTTTCTTGACATAGTAAATTCAAGGTAAGTAACCATTACATAAATAAATGAGTAGATGAATAAATGTATGGATGGCTTATAAAACAACTTAAAAGACATTTTATGATATAAATATTTTTTCTACTCTTATTTCCTTTTTTTACAGAGCACTCTAAGTTCTACTATAATGGAAGTTAATGTAGTCAAAAAACCTTGACATTTTCTTGTTCAAAATGAACTATTGCCCAAAATATGTGTTCAGCGTTAAGACAGAATTATGTTCTGTTGCTGCCGTATAAAATGCAGTACTCTTATCAAAGAACATAGGTGCTAGAGCCAAGGGCGAACCAAAGTGTGAATCTTGGCTACATGACCATCTAAATATGTTCCTGGAGAGTTTAATATCCATGAGACTACAATCCCTCTGTTGTAGAGTGAAAATAAAATTTGACTCACAACTTTTTTGAATAAAGAAATTAGTATATTCAAAATGCCTAGGTTTGTGGCTGGCACATATGTTAAATGCCTTCTTTTCCTCTTCCTCAACTACTTGTATAACATTTAAAAACATTTTCTAATTGAAACAAAGCAAAACAAAAAAAGCTGACAACCAATTTAAAAATATATACAATCATAATTTTTATTTTTTACAATCATAATTTTTAAAAATGTAGGTTTTATGTCTATCCATGACTTAGTCACCAATATATAAGGTAAAATTTTAAATATAAAAACATGAAGTGTAAAAATAAAATGGCACAGCACACACACACAAATATACACACAACCATGAAAATATGTGGGAGATGTTTATGTTATATGATGTGGAGTAAAAGTGTCTTAGAACCAAAAGCAGTAAGTTGAATATAAATCATCGTACAGTAGATGCCCCAGGGGCTCACTTAAGAGGCTGCTTTTGGCTTGGGTCATGTTTCCAGAGTCCTGGGATCAAGCCCAGAATCCAGCTCCCCACTCAGCCACAGCCTGCTTCTCCGTCTCCCATTGCCCTTCCCCACCCCTCCCTCCCTCTCTCTCTCTCTCTCTCAAATAAATGAATAAAATATTTCAATCAATCAATCACCAATCAACTAATCATCATCATCATCAGATAGTATTATGCTTAGAAAAAAATGAATGCTCACATATATCTCAGAAACTTTGGCTAACAAGAATAAACAATATTGTCTTAGTTCAGACCTATATTCCCTAAAATCCTCATTTGAAAGTAAGATTGTTGTCTTTATAGATTTTTTGTTGTTGTTGTTCTTTTGTTCAATTTCAGAGTTCCATAAGAAACCGAAGTCAGTTTACCAGAGCACATGAAAAATGTTCAAAATTTTGTGAATAAATATTAAAGCTATAGCATTAATAAAAGAAATTAATGTTACTTTAACACAGATTTCTATGCATATCCAAAATAAGAATGGAAAATTGTCCCTTTTGTTCACTGAAAAAAAGTAAAGATTGGTTATTTTAGTAAAAAGAAAACAGAAAAATACTACTGATTTCACTTTAAAGCAAAATTGAGGGGCACCTGATGGCTCAGTTTTTAAGCATCTGCCTTTGGCTCAGGTCATGATCCCAGAGTGCTGGGATTGTGCTGGGGCTTCCTCTCAGTGGGAAGTCTGCTTCTCCCTCTGCCTGCTACTCTCCCTGCTTGTACTTTCTTTCTCTGTCTCACTCTCCCTCTATCTCAAATAGAAAGTAAAGTCTGGAATTGTGATGCCACCAACTTTGGTTTTCTTTTTCAACATTCCTCTGGCTCTTCGGGGTCTTTTCTGGTTCCATATAAATTTTAAGATTATTTGTTCCATTTCTTTGAAAAATGATTGTATTTTGATAGGGATTGTGTTAAATGTGTAGATAGCTTTAGGTAGCATAGACATTTTCACAATATTTGTTTTTCCAATCCAGGAGCATGGAATGTTTTTTCATTTCTTTGTGTCTTCCTCAATTTCTTTCATGAGTACTTTATAGTTTTCTGAGCACATATTCTTTGCCTCTTTGGTTAGGTTTATTCCTAGGTATCTTATGGGTTTGGGTGCAATTGTAAATGGGATCAACTCCTTAATTTCTCTTTCTGCTGTCTTGCTATTGGTGTCTAGAAGTGCAACTGATTTCTGTGTGTTGATTTTATATCCTGACAATTTACTGAATTCCTGTATGAGTTCTAGCAGTTTTGGAGTGGAGTCTTTTGGGTTTTCCACATAAGGTATCATACCATCTGCAAAGAGTGAAACTTTTACTTCTTTGCTGATTCAGATGCCTTTTATTTCTTTTCGTGGTTTGATTGCTGACAGTATGGAGGTTCCTCAAAAAGTTGAAAATAGAGCTACCTTATGACCCAATTGCACTACTGGATATTTACCCCAAAGATACAAATGTAGTGATCTGAAGGGGCACATGCACCCAAACATTTATAACAGCAATGTCCACAATAGCCAAATACAGAAATATGGAAAGAAGATGTGGGATGGATATATATATATATATATATATATATATATATATATGGAAGATTTCGTTTCCCTTGATGACTGCATAATATTCCATTATGCAGCTATCAAGAGAAATGAAATCTTTCCATTAACAAAGATGCGAAGGAACTAGAGGATATTATGCTAAGTGAAATAAGTTAATCAGAGAAAGACAATTATCATATGATCTCTCTGATATGAGGAATCTGAGAAGTAGGGTGGGGGGTCATGGGGGGTAGGGAGGGAAAAAAATGAAAGAAGATAGGATTGGGAGGTAGGCAAACCATAAGAGACTCTTAATCTTATGAAACAAACTGAGGGTTGCTGGGGGATGGGGATAGGGATAGAGTGGTTGGCTTATGGACATTAGGGAGGGTATGTGCTATGGTGAGTGCTGTGAAATGTGTAAGCCTGATGATTCACAGACCTATACCCCAGGGGGGAACAATATGTTATATGTTTTTAAAAAAGCATGAATAAGGGTGCCTGGGTGGCTCAGTGGGTGAGAAAAGCATGAATAGATAAATAAATAAATAAACAAATAAATAAATAAAATCTTTAAAAAAAAAAAAACCATAATGTCCCAGAGGTTTTGATTTTCTCTTGAATAATGTCTTTTATACAAAAAATAAATAAATAAATAAAGTCAAGAAACCAATGGAAAACATTTTTTTTTAAAGATTTTATTTATTTATTTGACAGACAGAGATCACAAGTAGGCAGAGAGGCAGGCAGAGAGAGAGGGGGAAGCAGGCTCCCCACTGAGCAGGGGCTCAATCCCAGGACCCTGAGATCATGACCTGGCTGAAGGCAGAGGCTTTAACCCACTGAGCCACCCAGGCACTCCTGAAAAACATTTAAAAAAATTATTATAGATCATTTAATTTGGACTAATTTTCTTAATGTATTAGCTTATGTGTTAATTTTATGAATTAATTTATAGAATTTTATGGTTATGTAATTTTATGAATCATCTAATTTTATGTATTATATAATTATGTATTATATATAAATTATATAATTACATATATATAATTTATATAATTTTATTAAGTATTCCCAAAATAATATAAAAAACTTAAACAACTTATTTATTGAGGGACAACACTGCTCAGCATGTAAGCTCAGAAGCACTGTGCATTGGGTTCAAATGCTGCTCCATCTGTTCGGAGTTCTAGAACCCTATATGCAATTCTGGTTAAAATTTTTTCATCTCTTTTCAACAAATGGTGTTGGGAAAACTGGACAGCAGCGTCCAGAAGAATGACCACTTTCTTACACAATACAAACAAATAAGCTCAGTATAGACAAGAGATCTAAATGTGAGACCGGAAACCATCAAAATCTTAGAGGATTTTGGCAGCAGCCTCTTTGACTTTAGCCATAGCAACTTCTTCCTAGACGTGTTAGCAGAGGTGATGGAAACAAAAGCAAAATTGAACTATTGGGACTTTATCAAGATAAAAACTTCTGCACAATGAAGGAAATGATCAACAAAACTAAAAGCAGCCCACAGAATGGGAGAAGGTATTTGCAAATGACATATGTAATAAAGGGTTAGTATCCAAACTATAAAGAACTTGTCAAACTCAACATCAAAAAAAAAAAAAAAGGTTAAGAAATGGAAAGAAGACATGAATAGACATTTTTGCAAAGAAGACATTCAGATGGCTAACAGACGTGTAAAAAGATGTTCGACATCAACATCAGTCATCATTGGGAAAATACAAATGAAAACTAGGAGGAGATACCACCTCACACCTGTCAGAATAGCTAAAATTAACAACACAGGAAACCACACGTGTTGGTGAGGAGGCGGAGAAAGGGGAACCTTCTTGCACTGTTGGTGGGAATGCAAACTGGAAAGCATTACGGAGGTTCCTCAAAAGGTTAAAAAAAAAAAAAAGTTAAAGATAGAGTTATGCTATGATCCAGCAAATACACTACTAAGTATTTACTGAAAGGATACAAAAATACAAATTTGAAGAAATGCTTGCACCCCAATGATTATGGCAGTATAATCAACAATAGCCAAACTATGGAGAAAGCCTAAATGTCCATCAACTAAAAAATGAATCAAAAAAAATTGTGGGGAGCACCTGGGTGGCTCAGTGGGTTAAAGCCTCTGCCTTCGGCTCAGGTCATGATCTCAGGGTCCTGGGATCGAGCCCTGTATTGGGCTCTCTGCTCAGCAGGGAGCTTGCTTCCCCTTCTCTCTCTCTCTGCCTGCTTGTGATCTCTGCCTGTCAAATAAATAAATAAAATCTTTAAAAAAAATTAAAAAAAAGACGTATATATATAGATATATATAGATATGAAATCTTGTCATTTACAATGACATGGATGGAGCTGGAGTGCATTAATGCTAAGCAAAATAAGTTAGTCAGAGAAAGACAAATACCATGTGGTTCCACTCATATGTCCAATTTAAGAAACTAAACAGGGGTATCTGGGTGGCTCAACTGGTTAGGTGTCTACCTTCAGCTCAGGTCATGATTTCAGGGTCCTAGGATCAGGCCCACCACTGGGCTCCCAGCTCAGCAGACAGATTGCTTCTCCTTCTCGCTCTAGCCCACCTGTGCTTTCTGTTTCTCTCCCAAATAAATAAATAAATAAATAAATTCTTAAAAAATAAAAGAAACAAAACAGATGGACATAAGGGGTGGGGGAGAGGAACACAAACCAGAAGAAACTCTTTTGATAGAGGACGAACTGAGGGTTGAAGGAGGGAGGTGGGTGGTGGATGGGTTAGATGGGTGGTAGGTATTAGGGAGGACACTTGTAATGATGAACCCTGGGTGTTGTATGTAAGTGATGATCTATTGAATTTTACTCCTGAAACCAATGTTGCACTGTATGTTAACTAAATAGAATTTAAAGAAAAAATTGAAGGAAAAGAAAATCTCTTTGGTTCAATATTTTTAAAATGGAGATTTAAAAAATACCTGTTTCTTTTGTGATATTTAAACAATCAATATTTGTATATTACATAGAACTTCTCAAAACATTTCAGCAGTTATAATCTTTGGAGAAAAATATCCAGAGGATGAGCAACAAGTGCTCACAAAAATATAAATAGGCAACAAGTATATGAATTCTAGCCAACCGTGCTTATAAAAAACTAAATGTAACAATAAAATGCCCTCTTTGACACATTGGATTAAGGACTTCTCTATTGATGTATAAGTACGGGGGAAAAAAGGGACTCACAGTCTAGGTAAGAGTAAATTGATTTAAACTATTTTGAGGGCAATTTAGAAATAACCATTGAACTAAAAGTGCACATATCTTTTGATCTATAAATTCTACTTTTATTTGTTTTTTTTCTTTTTTTCTTTTTTTATATATAATTTTTTTTATTATGTTAGTCACCATACAGTACATCATCAGTTTTTGATGTAGTGTTCCATGATTGCATATAACACCCAGTGCTCCATGCAATATGTGCCCTCCTTAATACCCATCACTGGGCTCACCCATCTCCCTACCCTCTAAAACCCTCATTTTGATTCCTGGAGTCCACAGTCTCTCATGGTTCATCTCCCCCTCTGATTGCCCCCCTTCATTTTGCCTTTCCTTCTCCTAATGTTATTAGTTAATTAATTAATGCTATTCCTTAAGTTCCACAAATAAACCATATAATAGTTATCTTTCTCTGACTTATTTCACTTAGCATAGTCTCCTCCAGTTACATCCATGTTGATGTAAATGTTGGGTTTTCATCCTTTCTGATGGCTGAGTAATATTCCATTGTGTATATGGACCACATCTTTTTTTTTTTAATCATTTTTTTAAAATTTATTTTCAGCATAACAGTATTCATTGTTTTTGTACCACACCCAGTGCTCCATGCAGTCTGTGCCCTCTCTAATACCCACCACCTGGTTCCCCCAACCTCCCACCCCCTCACCACTTCAAACCCTTCAGATTGTTTTTCAGAGTCCATAGTCTCTCATTGTTCACCTCCCCTTCCAATTTCCCGCAACTGCCTTCTCCTAACTCCCCATGTCCTTCATGCTATTTGTTATGCTCCACAAATAAGTGAAACCATATGATAATTGACTCTCTGCTTGACTTATTTCACTCAGCATAATCTCGTCCAGTCCCATCCATGTTGCTACAAAAGTTGGGTATTCATCCTTTCTGATGGAGGCATAAAACTCCATAGTGTAAAAGACCTCAACGTGAGACAGGAATCCATCAGAATCCTAGAGAAGAAAATAGCCAGTAATCTCTTCGATATCAGCCACAGCAACTTCTTTCAAGAGATGTCTCCAAAGGCAAAGGAAACAAAAGCCAAAATAAACTTTTGGGACTTCATCAAAATCAAAAGCTTCTGCAGAGCAAAGGAAACAGTCAAGAAAACAAAGAGGCAACCCACGGAATGGGAGAAGATATTTGCAAATGACAGTACAGACAAAAGGTTGATATCCAGGATCTATAAAGAACTCCTCAAACTCAACACACACAAAACAGATAATCATATCAAAAAATGAGCAGAAGATATGAACGGACACTTCTCCAATGAAGACATACAAATGGCTATCAGACACATGAAAAAATGTTCATCATCACTAGCCATCAGGGAGATTCAAATTAAAACCACATTGAGATATCAACTTACACCAGTTAGAATGGCCAAAATTAGCAAGACAGGAAACAACAATGTGTTGGAGGGGATGTGGAGAAAGGGGAACCCTCTTCCACTGTTGGTGGGAATGCAAGTTGGTGCAGCCTCTTTGGAGAACAGTGTGGAGATTCCTCAAGAAATTAAAAATAGAACTTCCCTATGACCCTTCAATTGCACTACTGGGTGTTTATCCCAAAGATACAGATGTAGTGAAAAGAAGGGCCATCTGTACCCCAATGTTTATATCAGCAATGGCCACGGTTGCCAAACTGTGGAAAGAACCAAGATGCCCTTCAATGGACGAATGGATAAGAAAGATGTGGTCCATAAATTCTACTTTTAAATTACTGATATTTAAAACATGTCTACAATATTATTAATGGAAAGCTAATAGATGTAATATGCTAGTTACAGTAAGAGTTGCATATGATTTAAAAAGTGTATATACACACCTATACATAGTATGTGTGTATATACATGTTTATATATATAATGAAACTTAGTGAAAAAACTGAACATTTTAGAAAATGATTCCTTGGGATGAATGGGACTATGGAGGGTGAAACCAGCTGTGGTGACAGGAAGGAAGACATTATATTTTCATTTTAGATCTTTAAAAAAATGAACATGCACTTTTCATAGTAAAAATATTTACATGTAAATTAAAATAATCCACAATAAATTAAGTACCATCACAATAAGCAGAATAGAAACTAAATAATTTAACAAAATGGGCATTTAGAAGTTTATCTTAAACTTTCTTTTGTTTCAAATTTTATGCTTATACATATTTCTGGAACACATTATTTTACATATTTTTCATTAAAAAAAAGCAATGAGGAGAGGATAGCACTCCTAAATGTGCATCAGTCCACATATATTTTATTAAAAAATTAACAACAGTAAAAATTCTCGAGTTTTAATAAACTTTGGTAAATATACACAAAATTAGAATTCAAATTTGCACCCTGAATGGATTTAGTTGAATTTCTTTCTTTTTTTTTTTTAAGATTTTATTTATTTATTTGACAGACAGAGATTACAAGTAGACAGAGAGGAAGGCAGAGAAAGGAAGGGAAGCAGGCTCCCTGTGGAGCAGAGAGCCCACTGCAGGGCTTGATCCCAGGACCCTGGGATCATGACCTGAGCCAAAGGCAGAGGCTTTAACCCACTGAGCCACCCAGGCACCCCAAAGCTGCATTTCTATTAGAGGAAAAAAATTTTTTTCTTGAAATACTGTGTAGCTCTAGGATCAGAGAAAAAATGTACATTTGTAGTGTTAGGTAAACACTTGTTCATCATTGCCTGTGGTTTTCATCATTGTATTTCTTGTGTATATTGACATTAATATTTTATTTATAATAACATATAATTAATATGTCATAAAATTCATTTAGAGAAAACGGATACATTTTATAAAGCTTATATTGGGAACCTTTTTAAAAATAAGAAAGCTTAACCTTAAGCTTCTTCAGTAATCAGTCTATTAGAATTCTGAGGAATTCTAATTTATATTGCAGATCAACATCAAGCCATAAATGACATGCATTTTCAACATGTAATGATGATGTATTAAAAGGCTTATAAACAAAATATGGGACCTTAAAATTAGCTAGTCATATAGTTAATATTTTTATATTAATAACTATTATCCTTACACAAAATGGATAATTGCTAGTTATGCTTTAGAAGATATTTATTTTGAAATAGATTGTAGAGTCATATACTTAGGTGAATACCAATGTATATCTTTATAATTGTTTTAAACAGTAAGAAGAAGATCATATTAATATATTTTGGTAAATTGAACATTTTCTGGTCAACTAGGTTTTTCTGGCAACTTTCCTATAAGAAAAAGTGATTCACATATTACTGATAGTGGTATGAATTGAACAGTTACTACACAATATGTGCTTCCATAAGTGAAAGAATAGAAAGAAAACACTAGTTGAAGAGAAAAAATGGTTGATTTATCAATGTACAAATTATAATTCCAATTTGTCTTTTACTCTTAAGTTAAAATGAGATATGTAAACAACAAAAACAGTAATGAAAAATTATTCTTATCATTTACATGGTCTTTGTATTGTCACTGTTCTAAACTATAAAATTTTCTCAAATTAACAGAGTTGATTTTTTTATTGGTGAAAATTTTCCTTATAACCTTGGACAATAAAATTAATATTTGGCTCAAATTTTATGCCAAGAAAAAAATCAACTTCATACAGATACTCTAATAACCATAGTAAATAATATATTCTTTTCAGTGTTATCTCTTTTCGAAAAGTTGAATGGTCAACAAAATAAATAAGAAGCATACACCCACACAAAACATACATGCACACCCATACACACTTCTCATCCAAATCAGTAACATGAGGTCAATGACACCAATGAGACAGTGACTCAGAAACAACAATTTCTTTCTTTGCCATTAGAGTTGATAGGAGAATTTTGAAAACATCCCTTTTTTTAATTTAAAAAAATAGAATAATGTAAGAATTCCAGTTTTAACTCAATCCTGGATTTGAAAAATTTCTGGCAGTTTATTTTACCTTTTTAATAAAGTTTAATCTCTTGTGCAAAATTTTTGCTATTAAAAGATTGTAAGTACCTACATTTTTTCCCCATTTCATTTGGAATGCACATAAAAATTAGTCTGTGAGATACTTATGCTAGATGGCATTTTGTAAAGGATTTGATTTAATCCAACAAGCAATATGATTAGTAGTTTATAAAATGAAAAATGAATTGGTACTAATTGTAATCGACATTAAGAGTTCTTCTCTGATTATTTTAAATTATCTGATAAGTAGAGGAAAAGCGGGAAGGAAGCTAAATATGAATCTCTTCTATATGCCTAAACAGGAATTGATTATCCTTATGATACCTTATAAACAGTTTTCAATATCCATTTTGAAGATAAAATAATTAAATATAGGGAGGTTAAGTATTAAGTCAGAAATATGAGAGGTATCCCACACTCTTCTCTTTCTTTACCCACAACAATAACCAGTCACAAAGTTCTATTAAATTTTCCTTCTTAGCATCTTTTATATCAAACCTCTTTTTCTGTATTTTCTCTGTTGCCTTTGACCTTCCTCACCTCTTGACTGCATCCCCGCAATAGTACCCCAGGAAATGCAGTAGACCTGCCCTCACTGCTTCTCCATTCCTGCAATATAAAACTAATCACAGGAATCCTTTGCTTAATGCCCTTCAGCACATCTCCATTTTTCTGAGGATGTAGTCTGAAACTCTTGGCAAGTCTACGAGATTTTCTGCATTCTGGTCCCTGCTCATTACTCAAGGTTTATTTTCCCAGACTCTCACTCTATTTTTCTTCAATACTTCTCAGACATCCCCAGACAACTGTTGTTCCAAATCTATTTTCTGCTGCTTTACATCTGAGTATTTTGTCACCTGTCTCCCTCTAACTTGAGCTCTCTACCTCTCCATCCTAATTTCTACCTAATAGTCTTCTGTAAGCTAGTGATGGTGTTTCCTCCTACAGAAAGAATTTCACCTGATATCCCCATTCTCTGACCTCTTTTACAAGTGAAGTGACAACTCCTACCACAGACATATTTCTACTGAGGCCACCTAATTTTCATATAACTATTAACTTACATGATTTTCACTATTAAACTGATTTCCTGAGGGCAAAGAAATCATGTTATGTTTTGTATTTGGCTCTGATAACCATCTTGTGACAGCAGACAATATTGTTTTGGCTGTAAATGAATATTGTTTGAGGATACGGAGGATAGTACATTAGGTCAAAGGAAGGGTCGAAAAGTCACCAACAACATCAAAGGAAATGAATTAGGAATCAATTTAGGCTATCTTAATAGTTATCAATTATGGGCCTTCTTTCAGAAGCTTGTAATTAATGTGATTCAACTTTCATTGTTCCATAACTATATGAGTATGTGTGTGTTACAGGTTTCACATTTCCAGTACACTAAATCAGACTTGCTAAAGTTGACTTAGGTATGTATCACTGAATAAAAACAATAATTTAAGTTATTCTAGTTAAATATGACCAATGGGTGCCACTCACAGAAAATGAGGAGGGTTGACAGCCAGACCACCACCTTCTGAGGTGTCCACTAAAGCATCTAGGAGATTTGAGCTGACTAGGTAGTGATTAACAGGAAAAAAGAGCAGGTGCATATATAAAATATTTATCATCTGAAAAACAGTGAATCTAGGAATATAAAATCACTAAAACTTCTGAAAGTTTAAGAGCCAAAACAAATCATCAATAAGGTCTTTAATTTTTTTCAAAACTCCTTGATTTTAAATTATGTATATAACTGTAGTGACTACAATTATGGAAAATGTTTACTTCCAAAGGAAAAGAGTAACAATAAAGTTAATATTTTATTGCAAAAATAATCTTTCTCCAGGGCAATGTGGCAGCAATGGATATATAAGGTATATGTTCAAATATCAAACATACTATAGACTTCTGGTCTTCTTCCATTGTTTTTTTTCTTTTTTAAAAGTTTTTATTTAAATTCCAGATAGTTAACATATAGCATAATATTAGTTTCAGGTGTAGAATTTAGTCAACCAACACTTCATACAACATCCACTGCTTGTTATAAGCACAGTCCTTAATACCCATCTCTACTTAACCCTCCCCAAAAACCTTGTTGTTTTTGTTACTTTTTATTGAAGTGAATGATACTGCTTTCCATTTTGTTTATAATTCAGTAAATTTCGTAAATTTAAATTCAGTAAATTTAAAGTCAACCTTGGTATCTTCTCTCTCCCTTCACCATATATTTAATTCTTTGCCCAATTCTAGTAATTATGCTTGTATATCTCTAAAACTTTCTGCTTTGCCCACTTCCATTGCAATACCCTACTTCAAATTACCATTATCTTTCATCTACATTAGTGAACTAGCTTCCTAACTTATAACTACATTTAAATACTCCTACTCTGCCAAATCACCATTTTTCAATTTGTTTTTCATACTTTGCATCTAGAATGAGTTTTTGAAAACACAAATTTAAGCATATTCCTATCCTATCTGAAATATTTCAAAGGGGCTACATAGCTCCTCAAATAAAAATAAGACCCCATAATTTGGTTCAGTAGTACAAATCTCCAACTTTATCCAACATTGGCTCTGCCTAAACAAACCAGTCTTGTTGTTTGTCCTGTGTACTTAGATACCTCTAATTATTTTACATGTCATTCTCTGCATCTAAAATTCTCATTCATAACTATTTCACTCAGTTCATTTCTATTCACCCTTATGTTCTCAGTTCAAGCTAACTTCCTTGGAGAAGACTTTCTTAATCTCCCTGCTAGGTCAAATTCTGATACTATGATTTATTCCTACATGACCTTTATTTTTAGCTCATACTGCTTTCCCAATAATCTATCACAGACCCAATTTTATTTGTTTTAAATGTGATTTTGTGATTATCATCTCTTTTTTTCCCTCTTTTTTCTTTCTTTTTTTTTTTTTTGACTTTTTAAATTTTTTTTTCAGCATAACAGTATTCCTTGTTTTTGCACCACACCCAGTGCTCCATGCAATCCGTGCCCTCTCCAATACCCACCACCTGGTTCCCCTAACCTCCCACCCCCTGCCCCTTCAAAACTCTCAGATTGTTTTTCAGAGTCCATAGTCTCTCATGGTTCACCTCCGCTTCCAATTTCCCCCAACTCCCTTCCCCTCTCTAACTCCCCTTGACCTCCATGCTATTTGTTATGCTCCACAAATAAGTGAAACCATATGATAATTGACTCTCTCTGCTTGACTTATTTCACTCAGCATAAACTCTTCCAGTCCTGTCCATGTTGCTACAAAAGTTGGGTATTCATCTTTTCTGATGGAGGCATAATACTCCATAGTGTATATGGACCACATCTTCCTTATCCATTCATCCTTTGAAGGGCATCTTGGTTCTTTTTTGCCCTCTTTATTTTAAGTTCAGTGAAGGAAGGGGCATGCTTGTTTAATTTCCTAAAGCGTCTACTGCATGACAACAATAAGTATGTGTTGAATATATGTATAAGTGAATGACTATTCACTGAAATATTGGAGATCTCTGAACTGTAGGATATTACTTTTTATGGTTTATGTATCTTTAAATAATTTCTTTATTATCTGAATTTTTAAATAAAAACAAAAGTTATTTTAAGATGATTTGAATGAGTCATTATCTTTCTCTTAATATTCTTGTTTATATGTTCAAAGTAATATACCTACTTTTTATATAAATTAAAAACAGTTATTGATTGATAATGTTATATTCTGGATTTCATTCATAAACATAAAAACTCCTGCTTATTTAAATGAATAAAAATATACATTTCTTATTCAGTGATTAGTCAAATTGCACTAGGAAACACTCTTATAGTTTACACACACACACACATGCACAAATAGTACTTTGCATTGCCAAATACACTCTAACTAGCTGGCAAGTTTCTGTTACAGAATATGCATTTGATATGTTTTATCCCCCAAGAACCTGGAGAATTCCAGATTCTAAGTAGATAGTAGATAGAGTAGATAGTTACTCTATTTTTCTTCCCATATTCATGCTCCCTTAGTTACTTTAGATTGCTTACCTGCCATTTCTGCAACAAGCTTTCCTGCCAGTTCACTGAACCGACATATTTAAATGTTTCCTTGTAGCATGTACTTTATGCTTGCCCTGGTTCTTGTAGTATATGAGAGTTCAGTACAACCAGAAAAGTATGTGGTGAACTAAGTATCAAAGCATTTATGTTAGATTCTTTTCTGTGGATTTATATAAAGATATTAAAATACCATAAATGTAAAGTGAAAGTTCTTTAAGCTATTAAGTAACTTAGAAAATATATAAATGTAGCTGAAACAATTAATAACACTAAATGTTTTGGTGTTAGATAACTGCTTTTAATAAACTATCATTTCTCATCTTTATTCCTTTTTCACCCCTTCCAAATCCTGCCAATGATCCTAATGTATTCTTACATGCTTTATGCACAATCCTCTCCTACTTTGCATCTTTATTCTCCTCCTTCCTTCAATTATATCATTTATATTTAGAACTGGTAGTATGAGTGGAGTTGGAGTAAAGATGTGGTCTAGGCTGGGCAACATCATTCCTTCAAGGCCCACTTGACCTCTTGACATTGCACTTTCCACTTACTTGCTAGATGTGTGTTTGTGTACCTAGCTTTTCTAAGATTAAGTTTCTACATGTAAAAAACAGAGGGATCACCTCTCATTTCTAACTCACAATCTTCCTTTTAAGCTTGATACAAAATAATTTATGTGAAAATACTTTGCAAGCCTTTAAAAATACATATATTTCAGGGGATTTATTTTAATCTTATTTATCATTTACAAAGAAGATCATTGTAATATTAATTCTATTCAACATGTTAAAAAAATCCAAGTAATGAATAAAAGCAGTTCATTTTTCCTTTAAAAGAGAAATATTCAAGCTAGCAAAGAGGGGTACTTTTCATGAATAAAATTTACTTTAAGGTAGCTTACTATTTCCCACCATCACCATAGTCCTCCTTCTTTCTCATTAAGCACTGAATCCAGAGTATACCTGTTGCTTTTGGTGCTATAGATCACTATGGGAGGCTTTGGTCTTTTCTAACTTGCTCAAAAAGAACTCCAGAGCATATTAGATTTTTGATTTCCTCCCTGCATTTTGCTTTCCTTTCCTGGTACCTAACAGTTGCTTTAGAAAATTCATTCAAATACATTTCCTTAAAAGTTAACTTGATATGAGTCTGTCTGTTACTAGGAAGAATAAACAACATGTAGGAACACTTGCTATCACTTTATTTTTGTAGTAAGTTTTCTTCTGTGAATCCCCTCTTGAAACTCAGGATATGAGGATTTGGAGCTTGGATAATGAAGAGAAAGAATAGAAAATAGTCATCTTTTTGATGTTATCAACCATGAGGCTATAGAGGCCCAAGACACATGAAGATAAATCACTGGGGAAAGTGACACATAGTAGAGAAATTCGTTTCTTGTTTTATTTTAAGAATTAGAGGCAGCAAAAAGAGAAAATTAAAACACAGCATAGATAAATAATTTGGCCTGTTAAAACAAACAAATAAGATGAATTATTCACTGTGCAGTAGACATCTATAGAAAACATCTATGTACCTGGTCATTGTTTTATTTTAAAGAAAGCAAATCTATTATTATAGGGCTTTAGTCACTGGTTAGGATTTGAGGCCTATCTCATACAACCTTCTTTAAATTATACAAAGAACTTTCTGAGTTAAATCTGATAGGAACTTCTTGAGTAGAGCATGTCTATACTCAAACATCATGTCCTCTAAATTACAAGTATAATCATGAAATTAACAGATATTAAAACTGGATTATTTTTACCAAATTACTGAATTTTTTTTTGGAATTTTCATTTTTAATTGAGGGTGCCCAATCTGGTTTGAAATACCAGTATGAAACTAAGTAGTTATTTAAGAACAAGACTGGAGAACAAAATCTTAAAATATTGTTTATAAATATGTTATGGGTTAGTATGCCCTGGGACAAGTAATGACATTTTAAGAAAGTTTTATTCTCATTTACATGAAGAGAGTTTGAAAAAGGAAGGAAAGATACTTTTTGTAAGGAAGAAATTATCTAGAGAAATTCACTAAAAAAGTTACATTATTTGAAAGACATAAGTGAATTATTTAACACTTTATAATGCTATCACTTATCTTTTCAAATAGTTTGGGTTTTCTGCTTTTATTATAGTCAAAGGAGATATGATTAATATAGTAAAAATACAAAGAAGATTTTTAAAGACATACCTCTCAGCTGCTTTTTCCAGGTACATTCATATTTTAAAAACTGACATATTTCTTTATTGATATTTTTTAAAATACTTGCATACTAATGTGATAGTCTCTTAACCTTCTGCTGTTGGTAACCTCTGCCACTTTTACTCCATCATTTATATGCTATAAGAATCACCCCTCTACATTAATCTGATTAAGTCATAATCCCACTTAAAACCATTCAATGACACCTTACAAAATAAATTCTAATGAAGCCAAAGATACTTTTTTATGATCTAGGTCAAAATCAAAATTTCTTTCTTTTCCCACATTATGTTCCAGCAATAACAAACCATATGCAACTGCCTACATTCTTTTATATTTTCATATTTTTGTTCTCTTTTTCAATACCTGAAATTACTTTCTATCTTTTGTCTGGTAAAGACTTTCTTGCCTTTCAAAGCCCACAATAATCTGTCATTGACACCCTTCCTTTCTGCATTTTATATATATATATATATATATATATATATATATATATACATATACATACATACTTTGGGCTCATTCACATAATTGCTCTTATTATACTATACTTGAACATACTGGTAAATTTCCATCTACATTCCAAGCCTTTGAAAACAGAATGCTTTACTTTTGCATCCTCCATACCACATAACACATTTCTTAGCATATATTTAGGAAACATTATTTAGAAAAACAGAACAAATGTGGTGTAAGATAAACTCAACAAATGTTAATTTGTTGTTCTTGTTGTTGAATTATGCTATTGTTTATCAGAGTTTAGTTTGGAAATTAGATGAGGACAGGTCATTATTAATTTACAAAGGACAGTATTCTCTGAATGGCCCAGGCTTTTGCTATAAGTGTTTGTCTCAGAGCCCTACTGAGAGGAAGATAAATGATGTTTTTTTAGGGATGAAAGAGATGAGGAGCAACCGGAAAAAAATAAAAAAAAAATAAGGCAGTTGGTGTCCCAGCTTTATAATTTCAACATTGAAAGTATTGAATAAAAATAATTCTCCAAAATCTCCTTTGATAACAGACATTTTATGATCCTACTTGCCATAGCAACAAATAGAAAATGGTGACTCATCTCCTTTGGTTTGGATCATTTGTGACTGTGCTTTAACCTGGTTTATCAGGTGTCTATTTGGGAAAGTTCCCTGGATAGGTTGTTAAGGCTTGTGCTTGTGCAAGTTTGTTTGTTTGTTTTAAATTTCCATAAGATGATCATTTTAAAGTTATAATGACATCCTTACTTCTTGTTAGGTTGATAGATAGGAAGAAATTTGTGTGGATATAATTTGTGTAGATATATTTTTTATATTGTTTTCATTGAGTTTGTCAAATTAAAACCAAACATCAGAAACTACTGATTAGTGAGAGACCATCAAAGCCTTCACAGTATTTGTGCAGGTAAATCAGGAGATAATGCTCCATCAGTTAGATATATTTATACCTGTATTTACTTCCCATAAAAAAGTATAGTAAGCTATAAGAATACTAAAACACTTCCATCTTCTTATAGTAATTTTAGTCATTACATTTCTATAATCAGATGACCTTCAGCATGTATTAATCAGACCTCCTTAAAGAGTATTTCCAAAGAAGTACTCTTATTTGAATCATTCAGAGTATAGGGCAAACATGAAAGAAATACTAGTTGATATGCTTCAGTCCTCATCAAAATTATATATAATAAAGATTATATAAAGTACAGTCATTTTTCCCATGAGATATATCTCCAATCAGGAAGACCTTGTCTGTTTATGAGCAAGAATTTATAAAAATCATAGTAAGATTAAAACAAAAGTGAGAACACAAGCTAATGCATCAAAAAATGAAAGACAAATGTGACTTTGTAAGTCAGCTTACAATTAAAAAAAAAATTCACAACTTTCTTAGGAAGACCTCCAAATGCTGCTATATCTTTAGAAGTTTGATTGTTTTTTAAATACCTACTAAGTATAATAGTCGCTGTACCCAAGGAATTTTTAATACACATAAAAAAATAACTAAATATACAAGGCTGCTATTGGTGTGTTGAATACATGTTTGAGATAAGTGTATAGAAATTTTGAAAAAGCAGAATTTACTTTGAAATAAGATATTCTGGGACCATTTGAAGAATGAATAGACTTGAGTGAGGTGACAAAAATACCCTCTGTCACCTTGAGAGTATTCTTGAATTGGCATAAGGAGAATTAAGATAAGAGCTATGGTTTGAAGGAATACCTAGACCTGTTAGACTAGAGTAGTAGTAGATTCACATTAAGAAAGCAAAAAGAAGAATGTGATTTTGGTAGCCAGGAAAAGATTAGTGAAATCAACAAAAACTTGGATATGAATTTCTGATCAGAAACACAATGACTGACCTGGAATCTTTTCCCCAAGACATCCTGTTAGTAGACTCTAAAGAGGGTGATCACTAATCTGGTTGCTCTGAAAGGCACAAAGAAACACTGGCATTGTAAAACCAAAAGAACAAACTACTTTAATTAAAACAAGGCTACCTTTATTTTTTTAATTTTTTTAAAGATTTTATTTATTTATTTGAGAGAGGGAGAGAGCGAGAGAGAGCATTAGAGAAGAGGGTCAGAGGGAGAAGCAGACTCCCTGCTGAGCAGGGAGCCTGATGTGGGACTTGATTCCAGGACTCTGAGATCATTACCTGAGCCAAAGGCAGTTGCTTAACCAGCTGAGCCACCCTTTAAAGGCCATTATGTTTTTGTTTTTGTTTTTGTTTTGAGAGCAAGAGAGAGCTTGCCTTTTATGCCTACCTGCAGGAGCAGCAGGGAAGGGGCAGAGGGAGAGGTACAGAAAGGGGTCTGGATGAAGCCCTACCTGAGGCTTGATTTTAGGACCCTGAAATCATGACCTGAGGGGAAATCAAGAGTCAGAGGCTTAACTGACAGAACCACCCAGGTGCCTGAAACCCATTATACTTGTATTTGCAAATTTTTGTTTGTTTGTTTTTTAATAAATAACATTTTTTTTTCCTTTGAAGTAAAGATTTAGTTCAGCTCATTAGATTAACAACTAAGAGAAAGTTACCCTCAGATTCTCATTAAGCAACATTAGAGCTTGTTGGTCTGCTAACACTCAGTATGGTCTCTGATTCTTCTATACCAATAATTTGATTTAATTAAAAAAAGCAAAAATATATAGAATGAAAGAAATGTGGTAAAAGAAGAAAATAAATGATACTGTGGTTTCCTCTCAAATGCTTCAAAGAAGAGCTCTTCCCACTAGCTTATATATCAGACTGTGAGGACCAAAACCTTCCAGGTGCTGTGTGGTCTCCTTTGATATTTAGAACTGCCCAAAATACCTCATTCAATTCATTAGATGACTTCATTTCAGAAATTATGCTTTTTACTGAAATCTGAAAGCAGAGAGGTCCGGAACTGGCTTTACAAAGAAATGAAATCGTTCATACAAGAATAGCTCAAAAGGAATGCAGAGGTTTCTGGATTGCTTGTGGCTTCAGTGACAGTGATGATTAGATAGTTTGGGGATATATCTCCCTAGATTAGAGTTGACCAACAAGTGAGAAATTTTAGCAAATTGTCGTAATTCATGATCATTGATCTTTGATATATAATGGCATTTTATTAAGACTAATTAATGAACATATGATAAAGTATAAATCTGTGTTTACTCTTGTTTCTTTACAACAGACACCTACATATTCATCATAGTTGCATTATTCTATTTCCAAAATGAAGTAGATGCTTCATGAATCCATAGTCTATAAAATTGGGCAACATACAGAGAAATACACTGCTGCTACAATTTCTATTTTCAAGATCATGAAACTGCTCTGATATTTTAGTCACAGAGAGAAACCTTTACACTGTTTCCACAATTGGGCCTGATTAAACACATCGACTGTGCATTTGTAATTAAGCATGTGCATGAAAAACACAAAGTACCCAATTACCTATGTGCTCCCTGTAAGCCTGTTAACATCTCATAAGTCTCCTGAGATCCACTGCCCTTTTAACTAAGGGCAAAACCACCTGTCTCCCCTGGGAAGGCTAGCATGTCTGAAATAGCTGATTGTTTGCTTTTGAGCTAAATGCCTCTTCTGTTCACTGCTTTATCTATTGATTGTGCTTTAGCTTATGACTGCTTTGCCCCAAAATTTCCCCCAAGTATTATGATCTATCTAACATTTATTCAGCAGAACCAATGCCCCCAACCCTTAGGGCTTCCTGGGTGGCTTCTGAATGAACTTTCCCTCCTTTTAAGAAACTCCAGAGTAAATGCACAAGGGATATGAGTACTATCCCTAGTTTAAATATCCTTCTAATCCCTTTGTGCAACTCTGTCTTAAAATAAATGACCATTTAGGCAATAAGTGACATTATGATTTTAAAATATGTTTTTTATTAATTATAAAATAAGTTTTGACCAGTTGCAACAAATTTAACAATACAAAATAATATAGTGGGAAACCTGATCCCAAAACTTCCAGACTGAATATGGCAGAGACACATAGTAATTTTCCTCTTTTTTCTACATACCACACAAAACAACAAAGTAAATAACCAAACCAAACCAAACAAAACAAAAAACAAAACACACACACAGACACACACACACAGACACACAAACCTCTCCATTTTCACTGAAATTTAAAGGTATGTATCATTCATATATGGTCTGCCAAAAGCAACTATTGCTCTCACAAAAGCTATCTTGGTAGAGTGAAGTGCAACAGAAGTATTATAAGGGGAAATGAACAGAATGACCATAAAAATGCCCAGAAAATGCCACTAAAAATGCATTTCCATAAATGTATAATGCAAACCTAGAATTGAAAAATCTCATAATTTGCATCTAACAAGAGCTGCAGGATCTAGAGGGGGTAGGTAAAGATCACACAGAAATTGCACTGAATGAAGGTGCAAAAAAGGCCCACAGAATGACCCACAGTGTAGAGGTGTGGACTGCCGGAGAGGAAACAAAACAGTCACTCCTTAGAGGAGACTCCTACAAATTACTGGGCCAGGAAATCCCATTCATTCTCTAATGAGTACTATAGAAGTTGAAAAAGAATCAATATAAAAATGCTAAAGGAAAGCTTTGCTGGAATAATGATGCCATGAAACAGAAAATTTAGGCCAAACATCTTACCATGACCTAGAAAACATCATAACTACCATGAGGTATACAAATAGAAAGGAAAATAAAATGAAAACAAAAAAGTAAAACAGGGTTAGAAAATGGTAAACACATAGCATTTAATATTTACATAGTTGGTGTTTCCAATATAGATGAAACTAAAATATTTAAATATATTTTAAAATTATTAGAGGGACAAACTCAAAATGGATTAAAGACCCAAATTTGACCTCTGAAACCATAAAATCCCTGAATAGAAAATAGGCAGTTATTCCTTTGACATTGACTATAGAAACATTTTTCTAGATATGTCTCCTCTTGCAAGGGAAACAAAAACAAAATTCAACTATTGAGACTATATTAAAATAAAAACCATCTGCACAGGGAAGAAAACCATGAGCAAAACAAAAAGGCAACCTACTAAATGGGAAAATATATTTGCAAATCATATGTCTGATCGGAGGTTAATATAAAAAAAATTAAAAAGTTATACAACCCAACACACACACACACACACACCAATAATCTGATTAAAAATGGACAGAGGACCTGAATAGATATTTTTCCACAGAAGATATATATAGATGACCAAAAGACAATTAAAAAAAATGCTGAACATCACTAGTCATCAGGGAAATGCAAATTAAAACCACATCAGAATGGCCAAAATCAAAAACAAAAGAAATAACAAGTGTTGGTAAGGACATGAAGAAGTAGGAACCCTCACACACTGTTGGTGGGTATGCAAACTGGTGCTGTTGTGGTAGAAAACAGTATGGAGTTTCCTCAAAAAACTAAAAAAGAGAAATATGATATTTTCCAATAATTCCAATATTAAGTGTTCATTCATAGAATATAAAAACACTAATTAAAGGGATATGTACACCCCTCTGTTTATAGCAGCATTATTTACAATAGTTAAATTATGGAAGTAACAATGTCCATGAAAAGAAGAATGGATAAAGAAGAAGTGATGTATATATACAATGTAGTACTACTCAGCCATAAAAAAGAATGAAATCTTGCCACTTGCCACGAAATGGATGGAGCTAGAAAGTATAATGCTAAGTGAGATAAATCAGTTAGAGAAAGATAAATGTCATATAATTTCACTCCTATGTGGAATTTAACAAACAAAACAAATGAAACAAACAAAACAAATGAATAAATGAAAAAAAATGAAACAAATGAACAATGAAACAATACAAAAAATGATGAAACAAATGAAACAAAACAAATTAACAAAGAAAAAAAAAAGAGAGAGACAAACCAAAAACAGATAAATATAGAGAAAAAACTGGTGGTTGCCAAAGGGAAGGTTGGTGCAGGGATGGATGAAATAAAGGAGATCATAAGTACTCATGAGATCATGAGTACACACACACACACACACACACACACCCATATACACATTGTTAGAAGACTATCAGATATTCAATAAAAGGTTTTCTGGATTTTGTGTTCTTGGTATTTGTCAGTTTTTATATATTTGCAATGTATGTGGCATTTTCCTTTAAGCATATCAACATTTACTTTGTACCTAATTGGGTATTCATCATTAAATATTCTTTTTCCAAAGGCCCTGAAATTGTATAAACTCAAAGTCCCCTAACTTCCTGACATGTTCCTATAGAGTTATACTTCCCTGCCTTAGAAAAATATAAATAAAAACTAACAGCTTATTTTTCATCATTTCTAGACATTCTTTTGAAATCAATCAGCAATAACAAGCTGCAAGTTAGTAACAGTCTAATTTCACAAGGTCAAATAATTTTGTCATTTTAGCATGAAACCAAAAAGGAAGTCCAGATTTTAGGGAAATGACTATGATTTTCTTTTATTGATTCACATAATAAAGAGCATTTATTAAAGGCCTGCTATGCAATACAGCTTTTAATGAGGCAATGCTTAAGAAAAGAGGAGCCAAATTAGCCATGACCTTGAACCTCATGGAATCCATACTCTGGTAGGAGGCTGAAATCAAGAGAATAATTACACAAGTCTGATATTTAATTGGGATACACACTAACAAGGATAGACTAGTTGATACTTACATATCAGTTGTTAAATGTTAGGTAAGTAGCTGCTGTCCCAAGGGATGCTGCCTTCTCCTTCTCTGCCCTTCTGTTATGAGGCAGCTAAAGTATTGAAAGGTCCCCCAATAATGGGTCCATGATCACAGGAGCGAGACTGATACAAAGCGAAGGTCAAGCAAAGCTTTATTTCGCACCAAGCATCGAGAATCAAATCGACCGTTCGGGGCTGCCTCTTACAGAGAGAGTGACCCCTCCCTGCCTTACAGACTAACTTTTATAGAGCAAAGGCCATGTGGTTGAGCCTGGCCACACACAGGTGGCCAATGAGATTGTAACAAACAGAAAAAGCTGCACAGTCATGCTAGGTTACACACAGGTGGCCAATTGAATTACAATTCACCCCATAGTAGCTATTTGAACTAGCCTATAACCATGGTCAGAATAGGTGCCCAAAAGGCGGGGCCCACACTTCTTGGTAGCTAGGGAGACAGTGTGCACACCCCACTGATTGTATGTCTCCACCTGACTTGACCCACCCTTGTATTTGGGCTCTGTTATCAGGGGCTGGTTGACCATATTTTACTACATAAACAACACAATGGCTATTTAATCAGAGAGATGGAATCGCTCTGGCTAAGTAGGCCCTTACAGTATTTAACACCAGGCACAGAATCAGGTCCTTGGTAACTGGCTCCAGTTCAACGCACTTCTGTTTTGATTGTTCAGTGTAAATACCATCCAGAACCCTCAGATCCTTACTCCTTGGCTTTATCATTGGATCTAAGGGAGGTAAAAGAAGGCAGACATTCCATTTTTGTCTCCAGCCTTGCTCCAAGGAATGGTGAGTATGTATGTGTGCAGAGCCTGAATGGGAGTGTCACCATAGGAGCAGGTTGGTGCCTGTCAGATTAAAAGCTAACATTCTTCCACTCATAAACTTATACATAGGCCAGTTTGGGGGGTGGGGTGCACAGCAAGAAAGATAATCCGAGAACTGGTGAGTTCACTGGAAACTCCGTGTCCCAAAGTCAAAGCTCATGTAGTTCCAAAGGTCTATATGCAGATATTGCCATTCAGCACTCTCACCAGCTCCTTTCTGTGCAGGGAAACCATAGCTTCCTTAGAATACTAGCTTTGAGAGGACAGGATAGACACGAAGAGAGCAGGGGTTTGATGTTGATGGGAACAGCTGAGGATCAAGAAAGCACTTTGGGCTCTGTGCACATTGAGAGGGTTCCATAGGGACATTAGACCTGGGAATATTGAGAAGTTGCCCTTTTAACCATAGCTATTAATTTCTTCTTTTAAGGCAATACCTTTTAAAAACCCATTGAATGCCTGTTTTTTTGGCCAATAACAAAATAAATTTGCAAACAGAAATGAAAGCTAACTGCCACAGTGCTCTACTTCACATATCTGGCTTAAAGGATTAGGTTAAACTTAATTAAATAAGGTGTTCCAATAAATGATTTTGTAACTTAGTCAATAATATAAATATTGAATGTATTAAAGCATCTTATATAGGATTATAGGGGTTAAAACAAATTAAATGTAATTTCTATTAATTCTGCAGTAGTTGACTTAGTACATCAATTTTTGATATAAAGAAAAATTCTCTGCTTACTGATGTTGTCACTTAATGACTATCATTTTAGTAAAATTGTCATAAAGAAGCTTCATATGATTCCTATGTCAAAATATGACTTAAAAAGGAATTTTACTTAGCTCATGGCAACAGAGTTAAACAAAGATCATAAACATGCTTTCCAAAATTCAGCAAATAAGTTGGGCATGATCAGAGTAATATGATGAAAAATTTGTGCTACAGATGACCATTTAGTAAGAGATAGTTTACTAACAAATATATGCATATATAGATAGATATGTATTAGTTTATTTAGAGAATGGGGAATATATGTAAATGTTTAATCTGGATGTTAATTATATATTATTTTACAGTGGTATACAAGTTGTTATGTAACTGGAATATCACTCTAGAAAACATACTACTATATAATAGCAGATTTAGAAACGATTATACAGGGGAAGTGTACAGTTCAATGATCATATAATAAAGTGATTTTTTTTCCCATGTTGGGGTAGTCTGGGAGGACATCCCTGAGTAGTGATAAGTCAACTGTATTATAGTGATGAATAGAAATAAGAGAATTCCATATTTAAGCAAGGTATACAGAAGGTAGTATTTTGAAAGAGAGCCAGTTGTGTTCAGACCAGGTTAGGGTACTAGAATGGAGTGAAAAAAACAAATAGAAAAACAGCAACAACAAAAAAGAAATAGATGAGTCTTGGGAAGAAGTTAGAGACCACATCATAGACCATGATGGCACATATGGTCTACATTAATGCAGAAGGCATTTGATGAGTTTAGTGATATGAATATATTTGAAAATATTTTAAAGATATTACTCAGACTGTGGTATGGACAACAAACTGGAGGAACACAAGTAGTAATATGGAAAACCAGATATTAGGAAGCTTCAGTGGTTCAAGCAGAAGAAGATGATAGCTAAGTGTAAGCTTTATTGTAGCAATGGAATAATGTACTAACATGAGAACTCTGTAGAATGTGAGTATGTTGGGTGTGGAGGGTAAGACAGAGGAAATTCAAGTTCAGTCATTGAATTTGAGCTGCTACTACTACTGAGCCACATGTTAACTTCATCACCTTCTCCTTTGGAGTTATAGAAGAAAAAAGTGATGGGAACCTTAAAATATTGTCAAAATCCACTCTGGATCTAATTAGAATCACTTGGGGATCTCCAATATGAGTTTCTGACTTAAATAGCCTGCATAGGTCCTGGGTATGGGAATGTCTTAAAACTTCCCCAGATGACTCTAATGTGCAGGTAGCTTAAGAATCATTGAGTTAGGGGCGCCTGGGTGGCTCAGTGGGTTAAAGCCTCGCCTTCAGCTCAGGTCGTGATCCCAGTGTCCTGGGATCGAGCCCCGGGTCGGGCTCTCTGCTCCGCAGGGGGCCTGCTTCCTCCCCCCTCTCTCTCTGCCTGCCTTTCTGCCCACTTGTGATTTCTCTCTCTGTCAAATAAATAAAATCTTAAAAAAAAAAAAAAAAGAATCACTGATTTAGTGAGAAATGAGGTTTGGCTGAACTAGAAAGTTACCATAGAGATGGAATAGCCAACAAATTAGAGATATTTTACAAGTGGTGAGTAATGTTATTAAGTCTTTGTAAAATACTATCCCACTCTCCATCCCTCCACCACCAACCTCTCTATATTATGTTCAGTTTTCTTTGGAATAAAACCCCTTCCAGATATGGTAGACTAAATTAGACCCATTGAGTATAACATGCATTTTAGGATTGTTTTTAATTCACTAAAATTATGCTTCTTATTTGATTCCTTCTTCTTTTTTTTTTAATTGGGGTGTGAAATATAAATAACCAATTAGGTGAATTCTAATTAGGGAAGTTGTACTATACTTGTGTGTTGGTAGTTTGCCAGTTACTTAACTTCTCAAAAATAGTATTATTAGCCACATTCTAAGCTAAGTTATACATCAAATGGTATATGGGGAATAGGGAAAAGTGTATATTAATATGTGTGTGTATGTGAGGGACAGAGAGGGAAAGAGACTGAGACGATCTAAAAGAATCTTTTTATCGGTAAGAATTTAACTGGGTGACTCTCTGTAATGTCTTTCAGTCTCAGAAGCTAAGTATTTAAAAGTGACATTTATTCAGTAATGTTGGCATTTGTCAAGTTATTCTCTTTATTTGGGGGGCATTATTTGGATAGATAAAATAGATTATCAGCCTTCAAATCATAAGCTAACATTTTCACTGAAATTGCCAATTATGGCCAGTAAATAATTAGGAATTATAAAATCTGTAACAATAAATATGTAAATCCATTGTCCCATAACAGCTAAAAACACAAAACCCTGTCCTGGAGATGTTAAGAAGCATAAGTCATATTCTCTGCTCTCAGGAATCTTAAAAATAAAGAAAGACAGGCTGATTAATTAATAAACTCAATAAAATATTAAATTTATGGAGTGGCATGTAACATGGTAAATCTGCAGGAAACCAGTACAGCCTTATGCTTCTGATGCTATGCATATAAACCAGAAAAATGCAAACAGGATCTCCCATTCAGGGAAACTTGCTCTTCACATCACATGAAGGGAAAAACAAACACTGTTTTGTGACACTAATACCTACCCTGTTCTAATCACTGGAAAAAAATGGTTTTTATACATGATATCATTAATACCCAGAAAAATTCTTTGGCGATGCTATTATGAATTCTGTTTTGTAGATGAGAAAAATAAAAATAAGAGAACAAAAACAGAGAAGCATTGTCCAGTGGAAATGCAAAGTGGGCCACAAAATTAAGCAATATATGGAATTTTAAATTTTATAGTAGCCAAATTTTTTTAAGAAGTGAAAAAATGTTATTAACTTGGGTCCTTTCTCTTTTCTTTTGGATTAGTTTCCCCAGGGCTTATCGATCTTACTGATTTTTTTCAAAAAAACACCTTCTTGTTTCATTGTGTTCTACTGTATCTCTAGTTTCTATGTCATTGATCTCTGCTCTAATCTTGATTATGGCCCTTCTTGTGTGTGGGGTTGGCTTAATTTGTTGTTGATTCTCCAGTTCTTTAGGTGTCAAGAGAGTTGGTGTATTCTGGATTTTTCAATTTTTTATTTTTATTTTATTTTATTTTATTTATTTATTTATTTATTTTTTTGAGGGAGGCTTGGATGGCTATGTATTTCCCGCTTAGGACCACCTTTGCCATATCCCATTGGTTTTGGACTGAAGTGTCTTCATTCTCACTGGTTTCCATGAAGTGTTTAAGTTCTTCTTTCATTTCCTGGTTGATCCAAGCATTCTTAAGCAAGGTGGTCTTCGGCTTCCAAGTGTCTGAATTCCTTCCAAGTTTTTTCTTGTGGTTGAGTTCCAGTTTTAAAGCACTGTGGTCTGAGAATATGCAGGGAAAAATATCAGTCTTTTGGTATCAGTTGAGACCTGATTTGTGATCCAAGATGTGGTCTATTCTGTAGAAGTTCCATGTGGACTTGAGAAGAATGCGTATTCTGTTGTTTTAAGGTGGAATGTTCTGTACATATCTATGAGGTCCATTGGTCCAATCTCTCATTCAGTGCTCTTGTTTCTTTATTGATTTTCTGATTGGATGATCTATTACTGAGAGTGGTATGTTAAGATCCCTACTATTAATGTATTCATATCAGTATGACTCTTTATCTTGATTCACAGTTGTCTTATGTAGTTGGCTGCTCCCATATTGGGGGCATAAATATTTACAATTGTTAGATCTTCTTGGTGGATAGACCCTTCAAGAATGATGTAGTGTCCTTCTGTATCCCTGATTACAGTCTTTATTTTTTTTCTTTTTTTTAAAGATTTTATTTATTTATTTGACAGAGAGAGAAAGAGATCAGTAGACAGAGAGGCAAGCAGAGAGAGAGGGGTAAAAGGCTCCCCGCTGAGCAGAGAGCCCATTACAGGGCTCGATCCCAGGACCCTGAGACCATTACCCAAGCCAAAGGCAGAGGTTTAACCCACTAAGCCACCCAGTCATCCATGACTACAGTCTTTAGTTTAAAATCTAATTTATCTGATATGAGAATTGATACCCCAGCTTTCTTTTGAGGCCCATTGGTATAAAAGATGTTTCTCCATCCCTTCACTTTCAGTCTGGATATATCCTTAGGTTCAAAATGTGCCTCTGCTAAAAACATATGGATGGGTCCTGTCGTTTTATCCATTCTGTAACCCTGTGCCATTTTATGAGAGCATTTAGGCCATTCACATTGAGAGTGATTATTGGAAATACGTTTTTATCGACATCACCTTGCCTGTGAAGTCTTTGTTTCTATAGATTGTCTCTGTAAATTTCTGCTCTATATCTCTCTTAGGTTCTTTCTTCTTTTATAGAACCCCCCTTAATACTTCTTGTAGTGTAGCCTTGGTAGTCACATACTCTTTTAAACCTTGCCGGTCTTGGAAGCTCTTTATCTCTGCATCCCTTTTGAATGTCAGCCTTGCTGATTAAAGTATTCTTGGTTGCATGTTCTTCTCATTTAGTGTCCTGAATATGTCTTTCCAGCCCTTTCTGATTAGCTAGTTTGCTGTGGACAAATCTGCCATTATTCTGATGGACCTTACTCTGTAAATAAGTAATTTCTTCCTCCTAGCTACTTTCAAGAATTCCTGTCTAAAATTATGATTCATCAGTTTTACAATGAGGTGTCTCATGGTCTTTCTAGATCCTATAATCTTGGGAGGAAAACTTTTTTGCCTCTGGAAACGAATGCTGGTTCTATACCTCAGATTGGGAAAATTTTCATGGAGAATTTGTTCAACTATATCTTCTAGTCTTCTTTTTTTTTTCTCCTCCCCCTCAGGAATCCCAATAATTATGACATTGGAACACTTCATGGCACCATTTATTTCTGTAATTCTGTTTCCATGGCTTCTATGCTCTTTGTTCCAGGCTTCCTCCTGATACTTATTCTTCTAGAAAGTCCTCTAGATCACTAATTTTATCTTCTGCCTCTGTTACCCTAGCTTCTAGAAAATTTGATTAGTTTGGATCTCATTGATATCATTTTTAACTTCTTCCCGGGTGGCTTTCACTTCTGCCCTAATAGATTCCATGTTGTCATAATGGTTTTCTCCACCCTAGTCATTGCTTGGATAATTGTTACCCTGAATTCCCTTCCTAACATACTGTTTATGTCCATATCCAATAGCTCTGATGGAAAGGTCACAGTCTCTGAATTTTTCCTCTGTTGGGCATTCCTCCTTCTATTCATTTTGTTGAGAGGTGGTCAAGGGGATATTTGAATATATCAACCATGATCCAGGCAAGATGCACCCTGGAATGGTTCTGATCAATCAGAAGTCAACACCAAAAAGAAAGAAAAAAAGAGAAATAGGGAGAGAGAAAAGACAGGGCGGGAAAAAAAAAGACAAACAAAGTGACAAAAGTAAATGAGAAGAAAAAGAAAGAACCCAGCCAAAATGATAAGATTTATATAATACCAGAACAAAAACAAATACACAGAAATACTGACAGAAGAAAAACATGGGAGGGTGGTTATAAATCCTCAATGTGGGCAAGTAAGTTTATTTTGATTCTTTCTGGATATATCTTGATATCTTTGTTAAAGGACTCAACTTTTCAGACATAAGGGGAGATTAAAACTGGTTTATATATAGGGGTAGTATAGATTAAGGAAAGAGGATTACCTCAAAGCTTATATCTATATGTATATTAAATAAAATAGAAAAGAAAAAGAAAAACACAGATATATGTATGAAAAAAGTTCAGGGTAAAAGGTTATTATGGAATGTGTTATATTAAACCTCTAGTTGCAATGCATACAAAACAAGTAATCATGCGAAAAAATGGGCAGAAGATATGAATAGACACTTCTCCAATGAAGACACAAATGGCTAACAGACATGTGAAAAAATGTTCATCATCATGAGCCCTCAGAGAGATTCAAATCAAAACCATATTGAGATACCACCTTACACCAGTTAGGATAGCCAAAATCAACAAGACAGTAAACAACAAGTGTTGGAGAGGATGTGGAGAAAGGGGAACCCTCTTACACTGTTGGTGGGAATGCAAGTTGGTATAGCCACTGGAAAACAGTGTGGAGATCCCTTAAGAAATTATAAACAGAGGTTCCCTATGACCCTGCAATTGCACTACTGGGTATTTACCCCAAAGATACAGATGTAGTGAAAAGAAGGGCCATCTGTACCCCAATATTCATAGCAGCAATGACCACAGTCACCAAACTGTGGAAGGAACCTTCAATGCATGAATGGATAAAGAAGATATGGTCCGTATATATAAAGGAGTATTATGCTTCCATCAGAAAGGAAGAATACCCAACTTTTGTATCAACGTGGACAGGACTGGAGGAGATTATGCTGAGTTAAACAAGTCAAGCAAAAAGAGTCAATTATCATATGGTTTCACTTACTTGTGGAGCATAAGGAATAACAGGGAGGACATTAGTAGTTGGAGAGGAGAAGTGAGTTGGGGGAAATTGGAGGGGGAGACAAACAATGAGAAACTGTGGACTCAGAACCAAACTATGGGTTTTGGAGGGGTAGGGGTGGGGGGTGGTTGGGTGATCCTGGTGGTGGGTATTATGGAGGGCATGTATCACATGGAGCACAGGGTGTGGTGCATAAACAATGAATGCTGGAACACTGAATGAAAAGAAATAAAATAAAGTGAAAAAAAAAGAAAAAGTGAAAAAAAGCAAGTGAAATATATAGCAAAATCCAATATACATAATCTAAAATGTAATCATTTCAACACATAATAAATATAAAAACAGGGGTTCTTGGGTGGCTCAATGGGTTAAGCCTCTGCCTTCGGCTCAGGTCATGGTCTCAGGGTCCTGGAATTAAGTCCTACACTGGGCTGTCTGCTCAGCAGGGAGCCTGCTCACCCCTCTCTCTCTGCCTGTTGCTCTGCTTACTTGTGATCTTTCTCTCTCTCTCACTCTCTCTCTGTCAAATAAATAAATAAAATCTTTGAAAAAATATATAAAAACAAATTATTGCAGTATCTTACATTCTTTATGTTGTATTGTCTTTGAAATCCAATGTTTATTTTACAGTTAAGTATCTCAATATGTACTAACCACATTTCAAGTGCTTAATAGCCACATAAGGTTAGAGGCTACCCCAGCTCAGACTGAGAGATTTTAAATAAATTGTCCAAGGTTTAGTTACTCAAAAAGAGCAGAACTAAAATTCAAACCCACAGCATGAGCTCTTAAATACTCAATCCTTAAATATAACAATCCTGTGTTGCTTAGGGAGGCATGATCCTAGATTCATAAATCTAACTTGAAATGGTCTCATTAATGCAATATTTTTAAAAAAATATTCAAGGAATTATGTGTATCTTTATTCACATAAGAAAAAAATAAATGGTCTTAAAGAGGTTACATAAAATTCTGAAGGAGTCACAATTAGTAAATCATATAATAGATATTGAACCCACATCTATCTAGTTTCAAATCCCCTATTTCATCTAAATCACAACCATAAATAACTAAATTCACTGAAGAAGGAATTTATAGGAAAATCAGGCTCCCAATGGATATAATAGATGGTAATTATAAACAAAGAAGTATGTTCTTATACTCAAGTATTCTTGTATTATTTTTAAAAAGTGTCTATGTCTTTACATTCTCTTTAAATGTAAACATAACCACTATAACTACTACAATCATCACAACAAAAAGTCCAATTGATAGCTTAACTGCCTAGAGGGCTTATGTCCTAGGTTCTCTACTGACAAGCAACAGTATGAGGTTTGTAACTAAGCTTCTAAGAGCTGTGCTTAGTATTCAGATTATATATGTGCGTTAGGAATAATCTACCCAATGGATATAATGCTGCAGTAATGACAGCCTTCTGGGAAATACTATAGGTAGCCTCAGGCAACAAGGAAATGGGAGGATACCCTAATGCTTTATCATTAATGGCCTAGAAGATTCCATGTTATGGTGTCTTGGGTTTTAAATTAAATGTCAAATATAATTTGCCACTGAAAATGTGAAGTGTGGAACTGCCCTTAGAGACTCTGAGAACTCGGTCTTCTAATTGGTGGCTGCCTAATACTGAGTGAAAATAGTTAGAGATCATTATCTGGTAAATTGTCATGCCAGTCTGCAAAAATATGTGGATTTTTACCTCTTCCACTTTGACTCTGGAGTGAATTCTTGAGGTAGTATTTAAAACATGCAGTGTTCAATACAGTATTAAATACGGTGGAACTGATAAACTCTTCCCTATGGGATCATGCCACCATCTACTTCCTGATCTCTCTGACATTAGTCTATAACATCAAGACACTTGTGCAAGAAACCGAAGCAACACATAAACCACATATAGTATTATTAATTATGAGTATAATTAATAATCTACATATATTATTATTAATTATTAATCCACATATAAATTAGAACTTAGGTATTTGTGGGTTTTTTTCCTGATGACAAGGGCTCATATTAATAATAGGACTAAGAATAGGATTTCCAATCCACCTAAGTATGTTAGCATTATATCTTTCTGAACTATCTGTATATTAGTGCTAATTATGAGATATGTTTAAGTCCAAGAATGCACGCTTAAATATGAAGGCATCATTTTTATTGCTGGTTTTAATTACAAATCTAAAGGAAACAAGTACAATTAAATATACCCATAAAAATAATAGATTCATTCCTATAATACTAGCCAATTTGTTGCACTGTTAATATCACTATGTGTGGCAGTTTTTAAAACATATTAGAATAATTCAAGCGGAAAATGGCTAAGAACAAAATTACTGGCATTTAAAGCACCATGAGTGTTAACAGCGAGTGTCACTCTCAGTGTCTGCAGCAATACCTGTTTTGCTTTGCAGCCACATTGTAAAGTTTAGTTGCCTATCTCATTAAACTCCTTGTTTCTAAGAACAATGAATCTTGTTCTGAAAGTACACTGCTTCTGAATGAAGTTAATTTAACTTTAGAAATACATAGTTGCAACATAATTTGTAAAGGAAATATTAATGTATCTAAGATTTCCTAATTCCAAGGGAGTGATTTATTTTACTTTCAGAAATATACTGCTTGGCAAATCTCCTCCTCCACAGAGCAGGTAAACACAGGTTACCCTGAAAGAATCTTTCTGGGATGTCTAATGTGTCATGGAGTAAGCCACACATGCTAAGGAACAGGCACTTGGAAGCAAACCTAAACTGAGAGAATGCCAGAACTAAGTGGACAGCCAGGAATCACTTTTTTTGTTTTCCTTTTATCCTCAACTTTCTGAATATAACAAAGACAAACTCTCATATGTGCTTTACTTCCAAAATATTGCCACATCATATTTAATCTTATGAACAACCTTATGAAGTAGAGTATTATAATGCCACATCAGAGGTGAAAAATGTCTTACAACTTATCTAGCAGAACTGTACCTACAATAAAAGGATATTATGGTCTCTGCTAGTTTTATTCAAAGATAACTTGAACTTCATACTATATCTAGTCTAAATGATAATAAATTCTAAACTAATAAGTTTGAAATTAAGTTTCATCATAATGTTATTGTCCATTGCTAAGTAAAACAACTTGATGGTGTCAGTTAAGAGGCAAATGTTTTTGTGAGACTATTCATGACATAATTTTACTGTCAAATATCCTTTGGCCAAACTAGAGGAACAATAAGCTCCGGTCACAAACTTCTATAAAACTGAAACATTACACTTGACATAAAGGCCACGCTTTTTTATTTTCCACTTCTGGCACAAATTATGGTTGTATCATATATGGCTTTTTGATATTGGCCTCAATCCTTTAAACATTACTAACTGTTCTTTTATACTTAAACCTTAAGTTGAAAAACAAGAAGCTAGATTAGGATCAGTAAACACTTGTCAAATACATACTACGTTGCTAACTTTCATTTGTGTCATTTAAGTATCATAAAAGATATGTAATATCTATTATTAGTAGTTATTATCTTTTATGTATATAAGGAAGCTAGGTGTCAGAGTGATTAAGTTTTGAACAATATCACACAACAAACAGATTTAAAACTCACATCTGTTCTCTTAAAATCTCATATTCTTGCAATAATATTACAAATACCTCCCATGTTGTAGTTACCTTAATGAGAGTATTTTAAAACTCCCTAAAATCTCATAGGAAATGTGTATAAAATGAAAGAAGTTGTACCATGCATTCTATCATTTTTCTCACCTAAAACCCCACTTTTTTAATCATTGGTTAAACTTATTAATTTAGAAATTTGATCTAATATTCTCATTTTTGTAATATATTTTAAGTCTTAGATGCTTTCTCTTTTTTAAAGTGTCTAAGTAATTACACATAGTATACCTGAAGCTGAAGAATTTGCCTTGGTTACAGATTCTTTATTCTCCCACCTGAGAAAAGCTAACCAGTCCCACAAGCATTCTCCATTCTTCATCCATAGAGGATGAAGCTTCTGTATTGGGCAAATCAAAAAGAGTAAGCAAAGCACAGAGAAATGCCTAAGAACTAATGATGGTTAACCACATACCAAGTTTTCAATACCCTAAATAAAGAAATACAATGCGTGTTTGACATTAGGATTCCGTTAATGTTTGAGCTATTGACAATCTGACAATAAATACATCATTAAGTGTGATCATTTATTGCATGTCTAACTGTGCCAGGCACTTTGCTGGATGCCTGGAAGCAAGTAGAGATAAGATACAGCATACCTTCAAAGAGTTCGCAAATTTAGATGAGGAGACAAATTCATCTTTGCTAAACTAGTATATGTGAGAACTGGGATATAAACAAAGTGCTACAAAAGCACAAAAAACTATTAAAGGAAAAATGTTTGAAAGATACCAGACTTGAAATATAGAGAAGAAATTTTCAGATTAGGAAATCTAAAGGAAGTTTAATCATGGTGAGGAGCATGGACAAAGAAGAAGCATCGTAAGCTTGAAAAAGGCGAGTAACACTAGCTATAAGCAATCTGAACATGCAGCTGTGTTCATCTTGCTTACTATTAAATGAGTACTTCCTACCTCAGAACGCTACCATGTGACAGATGCTCAGGTGCTCAATAAACAATAAATGTAAGTTGAGAGTGTCTATAGGAGATATAGAAGGTTAGTCTCAAAAGGCACATTATAGATGATTTGGAAGGATCTTAAAAAGCATTTAAAACAGTATGCATTTTATTCTGTAACCTATGGGGTGCCAGTAATCTAATTTAAAAAGAAATAATCAGTTTTGCTTTTAGTAAAAACAATGTCTACTTACGTGTAGTACCATGTCAGGGTCTCACTACCTTCTTAAGCCTTTACCCTTCATCTGCTTATAGAGGCTACCTGATCTCATCTGAAAAGTTCTGTCAATTCCATGTTCCAGGAATAATTCTGTCCTTAAAGTGATAATTTAAGGGGACTCCTGGGTGGCTCAGTTGGTTGAGCAACTGCCTTCAGCTCAGGGCATGATCCAGGAGTCCCAGGATAGAGTCTTGCATCAGGATCCATGCTCAGCAGGGGGTCTTCTTCTCCCTCCAACCTTCCCCCTTTCATGCTTGCTTTCTCTCATTCTCTCTCTCTCTCTCTCAAATAAATAAATAAAATCCTAAAAACAAAACAAAACAAAACAAACAAAACAAACAAACAAAAAACCTGATGATTTAAGGATCACAAATTAACAATGAAATACTTACCAACTGAATTCACTTGATGTGCACTGGATATATGTCTGCACCTTCCAATAGTGCAGAATTTCCATTGAACTTTTATATAACATTATTATATTTTATGTAATGTAATTGTCTATCTGCTAAAGCATGAATTTATTGAAGAAAAGTTCATATTTTGTTTACACTTCTACCTTAGCACCTAGTAAGGTCACTGGTGCATTGTTGATGATTAATGAATGTTTACTAAAGAGTTTCATTTGGACAATCCAGAAATAAGATTCTTAGACTGAATCGGAAATGCAAGGGGAATTTAATATGTGGAAAGACAAAGAGTTAGGGCACAATGGAGTAGGTCCTTGGACCACAATGCAGCTGTGACTTGAAAAGAAGAAAGTAGTGAGATTGAACAAGGAGATCTTCAGAGAGATCCTTGATAGGATAAAGTCTAGGTTAGAGTTTCTCAACATCAACACTATTGAATTTTGGGCCCCAAATCTGTTTGTTGCAGAGGGCTATCCCATGAATTTTATACTGTTTGCCAGCTTACCTGACCTTGCCACTACACACTAGCAGCATACCCCCTACCTGTGACAATGAAAAATATCTCCTGGATATTTCAAAATGTCACTTGGGGGACATGGTTACCTCTGGTTAAGAGCCAGTGGTCTTGGCCAACACAGTATATACTGCCAGAGCAAAGATTATCCATTAGAGGAGTTTCTCATTAAGCAGAAATGACAGGGGCCTTATAGTTCCACCAAGCTTAGTCTTTGGGTAAGGACATCCTGGGAGGCCCATGGCCTCAGCTCAAATACTGAGCCAGATTTTAAAAGTGTTCTCTTCTAAAATCTGTCAGCTAACTTCTCTACTTGAAGTTGAGCAGAAAATTATTTCTTGAAAGGAGCATATCTACATGACTGCCACATAAAGCCCAATAGATTCTCCTTTGCAGTTAATGGCCTCATGTATGACATGTCCAATAGGCTTTGTTGTTGTTGTTGTTGTTGTTGTTATTTCTATTAAACTTGTCCAGAACTGGAAATCTTTGTTTTGTTACATATTCCAGGAATAGCATTCTTTTTGTTTGGAATTTCCCCTGCAACTTTAGCCTGTTCTCTTTTCTGGGTTATTGCAGCCTCACTTTGAGTCAACAAAACCATATATCTCTGCATTCCAAAGTTGAAATATATACTTCTTAGACTTTGGAAATAAAGTCAATCCTTCAATTGGACAACAGCAAAAGAAGAGAGGCCTGTAGTCTCCATTTGTTTTATACAGTAGATTTAGGTCACTGCTCAATTTACGGTGGTCATCTATTTCTTGGACCTTCTATTTTCATGATATGCTTCTGGAAGTCATTCAAGTTATCTTTCAATGGGTCTTCTTGATGGATGGTCAAGCTGAGTATCACATCTATTTGCACTTCTAATATCAAAATCAGTTAGATTCTAAATTTGCTAGACTTCCTTTCCCAATCTGGTATGACATTTCTCAGAAACTCTGAGGATTTTAAAAATTACATATTATTCACAATGGTGTAAAATAATATATATCTATTCAGTGCTGCTTTACTGGATACAATATAAGTGAAATAGACACAATATCAGATTCTTAAACTTTCCAAAAATATTCTGAGATCATCACTATTAAAATAAGAATATTTAAAGACATATAAATTAAGTGTGCTATTTATACGGTATAGCATTATTGCCGTGTATTATATAAGTACTGTTCTGAGACTATAATAAAACTGTTATCTGCTTGTGGACATGGGTTGGGGGTTGGAAAAATGAAGAGCTTGTTTTTTGTTTTTTTTAAGATTTATTTATTTATTTATTTATTTATTTTTAGAGCCGGGGGTGGGGAACGCATCAGGGAGGGGCAGAGGGAGAGAGAGAATTTCAAGCTGACTCCTGGCTGAGTGCAGAGCTCAATGTGAGTCTCAATCTTAGACCCTGAGATCATGACCTAAGCCAAAATCAAAAGTTGGATGCTCAACTGACTGAGCCACCCAACTGCCCCTCCATAGTTTACTTTTTAAACAACAGAAGCTGTGTAATTAAATGGATGTTATCAACAGCCTTGTATTTATAAAGCACATATCTAATCTAACTTTGAGGGATGATATTACTCTTTAAGAAGCAGTTTGTAGGGTGCCTGGTTGGCTCAGTGGGTTAAAGCCTCTGCCTTTGGCTCAGGTCATGATCCTGGGGTCCTGGAATAGAGTCCCACATCGGTCTCTCTGCTCAGCAGGGAGCCTGCTTTCTCCTCTCCCTCTGCCTGCCTCTCTGCCTACTTGTAATTTCTGTCTGTCAAATAAATAAATAAAATCTTAAAAAAAAAGAAGCAGTTTGCATAAGTATAGGAGAAATGAAATAGGTATAACTTGTTTAACTTACCAATTAGCATACTTTTAATTCTCACAACATATTTAATGTGAATGGTATTAGCCACATTTCTCCAGAGAAATAGAACCAATAGAATATACACACACACAGTGAAAGAGAGAGATTATAAGGAACTGGCTCACATGATTGTGGAGGCTAAGAAATCCCAACATCTGCAGTCAGCAAGCTAGAAACTTAGGAAACCTGGTGGGGCATTTCCAGTCCAAATCTGAAGGTCTGAGAATCAGCAAAGCTGAAGGCATAGTCTGAAAGTCTGAAAGCCAGCAAGATTGAAACTAACAAAGACTCATCCCATGTTTCTATGTGAGTCAAAAGGCACCAATTGCCATAAAACAAAAGGCACCAATTGCCATAAAAACAAAGGAATGAAAGAAGGAAGGAAAAGAAAGAAAGAAAGGCAAGAGAGAGAGAAAGAGGGGAGGAAAGGAAGGAAGGAAAGGGAAAATAAAGGAAAAGAGGAAGGAAGGATAAGAAAGGAAGAGGAAAGAAAGAAAAAAAGAAAGAAAGAAAGAAAGAAAGAAAGAAAGAAAGGAAGGCAGGCAAGAGAGAGAGAAAGAGGGGAGGAAAGGAAGGAAGGAAAGGGAAAATAAAGTAAAAGAGGAAGGAAGGAAGGGGGGGGAGGGAGAGAGGGGAAAAGAAAAGCCTATTCCTTCCAGTTTAAGGATCTGGAAAGAGGAGGCCTGACAGACATCTAATGAAGAGTCCTGAATCTTATTCCACATCAAGGCAGGTGTTAAGCCTTTTTGTCTACAATAGCAATGTCAATAGAATCTCTTTCCTCCCAGGCCTCCAGCCAGTGGGATAAGAAAATACATTTCCATTGTTTCAGGGCCCATTACCCAGCACCAAAGAGTGATCTTAGCCTCAGGTCTATAAGCCAACCCCTACCCTGATAGCAGAAAGTAAATCAATGGCATCTAGCAGCCTAGGCAAACACCTTTCATTTTTGCAAATAGGAGTAGCAAGGATAAAGAAAAGAGGAACACTATTAATAGCAGAATGATGTAGGAGACCAGAATAACATCGTAAGGAGTCTAAAAATGAAATTGCCTTTGGAAATACAGTCAGTCCATAAAAGTTGACAAAGCCCTACCCATATACTTAACCTAAAGAGAAACCTGCTAGCTAAAACAGAAGATTTAAATCAGATCAAGAGTGTTAAGATAGAATACTCAAATGTCCAGAATATAACAGAAAATCACTTACCATATCAAGAACTATCACAATCTGAACACAAAAAGACCTTGACTGATGTCTATACAGACATGATTCAGTTGAAATTCTCTGACAAGGAAAAGTCAATGATCATAAAAAATGATTTAATAAATAATGATGAATTCTCTTGAAATGAAAAAAAAATAGTATATCTCATCAAAGAAATAGAAGCTATAAAAATATCTAACTGGGAATTCCAGAATAATCAAAATGAAAGAAACTCACTGGATGGACTCAATAGTACAAAGGAGATGACAAAGCATAGAATCTGTGAACTTGGGGATAGACCAATAGAATTCATTGAATCTAGAGAAAACATCCTGAAAGAAAAACAGAAAAAGAAAAGAACACAGCCTTGGGGATCTGTGCGACAATAACAAACTATCTAGTATTTGTATCATCTGAGTTACAGAAGGACAGTTGAAAGAATGTAGGACTAAAAAGTATTCAAACAGATAATGGCTGAAAAATATCTCAAATTTGACAAAAAGCATAAACCTTAGACTGAAGAAGCTGAATGAAACTCCAATAGGTAAAACCTGAAGAAATCCATGGCAAGGCACAACACAAGTATTTTTTTTTTTAATTAAAGAAAAAGAGATAATATTAGGAGAAATTAGAAACTAGAAATACATTACTTATAGGGGAATCCCAACTCAAAATTTCCTATCTGAAACCATGGAAGAAGTGGCAAAAGATCTTTCAAGAACAAAACAAAACAGGAGGGAAAAAAAGCAACTGAAACACTGTGAATCTACAAGCTCTATATCCATAGAAACTATCTATTAAGAATGGAAGGAAATAAAAAGACATTCTCAAAGTAAACTAAGAGAATCTGAAACCATAATATATACTCTAAAAAAATGGATAAAATTCCCTCCATACACAGAAAATGTAGCAGAAAGATTGGAACTTCAGTAAAGAAAACATTCTATGAGTTGGTAAAATAAGAGTAGACCTAATTTTTATTTTTCCCATGAGTTTCTTAAATCATATTTGATATTTAAATTAAAAAATATAACAATATTTTATATTGGTCCTCAATATATTTGGAAAAATATTAAGATAATCATATATAAAAGAAGGAGAGTTAAGGTACTTAAACAGAAATAAGATTTTAATATTTCATTATAGTGGTAAAATATTATACCAATAGTAAGAAACATAGCAAATATGAATATTGTAATAGCTACATCAATTCATAAGCAAATGATATGAATAAATATACTAAAAAACACTATACATAAATAAAATTGGAATAAATAAAATCAAGTGAAAATAAATTTTTAAATGAAGTAAAAGTTATTTTAATAATTCACAATAAGGCAAGGCAATCAGATGAATGCAGAATAGAAAAGACAATCAGAAAACAGAAAATAAAATGACAACCTTAGGCCATAACATATTAGTAATTATTTTAAATAAAATCTAAATTCACCATTTAAAACATAAAGATTAGCAGAGTTGACTTAAAAAAAAATGACACAACCATATGTTGTCCACAAGCAACCTACTTCAAACATGACATAGATAGGTTAAAAGTATGAAAATAGACATATAATGCAAATGTTAATCAAAAAAATTAAGAGTGATAAATTAATTTTGCATGATATATACTATATAACAAATAAAATTACGAGGAACAAAAAGGGATATTACTTAATGTTAAAGACCAATCTACCACAAATACATTATAATTCTAAGTATGGTTACAACAAAGAAGAGAATCAAATATATGAAATAAACACTAGTGAAACTAAAAGAAAAAATAGAATAATGCACCATTTTAATGGGATTCTGACATTCCTCTCTCAGCAAATATATAGAAGAATTGAAAAGAATGATCAACTAACACAACCTAACTAACATTTTAGAATATTTCAACCAACAACAGCAGATTTATATTCTTTTCAGATGTCCATGGAACATTCATTAAGATAGACAATATCCTGCATCATAAAGTTAACTTCCTTAAATTTAAAGAATTTAAATAATACAGAGAGTCTGTCTGATGTATAATGGCGTTAGACTAGAAATCAATGCAGAAAGGCAACAGGAAAATCTTGAAATACTTGAAAATTAACTAATGCACTTATAAATAATCTATATGTCAAAGAAGTCTCAAAGGCACTAAAAATATGTAAAAGGCATATTGAGAGGGAAATCTAGGCAATGTACTTTACATTAGGAAAAAAAATCTTATAGCAATAATCTAAGTTCTTTGGTCACAAATCTAGGAAAAATAAGAAGATAAAATTTAAAGCAAACAAAAGGAAGGAAAGAATAAAAATGAGCTAAATTAAGAAAACTGAAAACAGGAAAACAAAAGCATTGATACAACAACAACAAAAAAATTGATTCCTAAATGAATGAATGAATACATAAGTAAATAAATAAATAAAACAATAAAAATAAAATTTAAAAAGTGACACACTTTTTGTAAGACTGAGATTAAAAGAGATGGCACAATTCACTAATGTTAGGAACAAAATAGGAAATATCTCAACAGATCCAATAGCAATTAAAAGATTAATAATAGAATGCTATGAACAACTTCACTTTTGTAAATTGGACAAATAGAAAATGTACCAATTTCTCAAAAACCAAAAACTACCAAACAAACCACAACCAATGTGAAATTGAAAACTGAACTGGTGCTACAACTATTAAAGAAATTGAATTTTTGTATTATGGAGGGCACGTATTGCATGGAGCACTGAATGTGGTTCATAAACAATGAATTTTGGAACACTGATAAAAAATAAAATAAAATAAAAGTAATCGAATTTATAATTAAAAATCCCCCCAAATAAATTTTCTAGTCAAGATTGTTTCACCATGAGGTTTTATCAAATATTTGCAAAATCAACACTCATCTTGAACAATCATTTACAGAAAGCAGAAAAGGAGGGAGTCCTTCCCATCTTATTATTTGAGATTAGTATTACATTAACACAGAATCAAAGATTAAAAACCCCAAACAAAACAAAATGAAGCCAGTGCCTCTCATAAAAATGTAAAAATTCTCAATTAAATATTAGCAAATTGAATAGAACAATGTATAAAAAGAATTATACATATGGCCAAGTGACATTGATTCCAAGTATACAAAGTTGGTTCAACACTCTAAACAATGCAAATCACTTTATCAACAAGATAAGGAGAAAATCTGTGTGATCATATCAATTGATTTGACTACATATAATATACATTCATTGTAAAAGTTCTAACCATCATAGGAATAGAGGGAAATTCATGTTCACTTGAAAAAGAGCATTAATAACAAAAGCAACTATTATCTAACATCATTTTTTAAAAGATTTTATTTATTTATTTTACAGAGAACACAGTAGGCAGAGAGGTAGACAGCAAGGAGGAAGCAGGCTCTCTGCTAAGCAGAGAGCCCAATGCGGGACTCGATTCCAGGACCCTGGGATCATGACCTGAGCCAAACGCAGAGACTTAACCCACTTTGCCACCCAGATGCCCCTAACATCATTTTTACTGGTGAAAAACTGAAAGCTTTCCCCCTAAGTTCAGGAATAAGGAAAGGATGTTTGCTTTCACTCTTCTTACTCAGCATGGTACTGTAAATCCCAGCAACTGTAATAAAACAATAAGAAACTGAAAAAAAGGAGTACAAATTGGAAAGAAATAAACAAACAAACTGTCCCATTCACAAATGACACAATTGTGTTTGTAGCAAATCCCCAAAGTGTACTCCTCCCAAAATTCCTAGAATTAAAGAGTGAGTACATCAAGGTCACAGGATTTAAGATCAATATATAGACATGAATTACATTACTATATACTAAAAATGAATATATAGAAAGCAAAATTAAAAACAAGACCATTTACAGTGGCTAAAAAGTGAAATAATTAGAAATCTAACAATAAATGTTAGGATTTGTATGCTGGAAATTTTGTCATGTGATGAAAAACATGAAAGAAGAAAACATAAAGAAAAGAGATATACCATGATCACTGACAGGAAGGATCAACATAGTAAAAATGTCAATTCTCCCCAAATGGATCTATGGGTTTCAGATAATCTCTATCACGTTCCCATAAGATTTTCTTGCAGAGATAGACAAGCTTGTTCCAAAAGTTATTTAGCTAGAATTAGCTAAAACAACTTTGAAAAAGAATAAAGTGAAAAAAAAGAAGAAAACAAAAAAGAATAAAGTGAGAATAATAACTCTTCCCAACAGTAAAGTTTATTATAGCTACAGTAATTAATACAGTGTGGTATTCACCAAAGAATAAGAAACATAGATCAAGGGAACAGAAATATAATACAGAAATGGACCCACAGAAATATGTCCAACAGTTTTTTTTTTGAGGAATATGCTAAAGCAGTTAGTTCAATGAGGAATAATCTTTTCTCATTGAAAAGATTGGTACAGGAACAAATGAATGTACTTTGGAATTTAGGACTAGATGAAGAGTCCTTAAACATGAAACTAAAAGCACAACATACCCTGCCCCAGAACAAAAGGGAAAAATGGTCAATCAAACCTCATTTAAGTGGTTTCTGTCTGTAGGAGGCCCTGTTAAGAAGATGAAAAGGCAAGTTGCAGACTAGGATAAATATTCACACCATACATCTGACAAAAGTGCTGTATCTAGTACTTATAAAAAAACTTTTAAAGCTAAACAATAAAATTATAGACAAACTTATTAGAAAATTAGTGAAACATACAGAAGGACATTTCACAAAGGAGGATACACAGATGGAAAATAAGCATATAAAAAGATCTTCAAAATCTTTACCCATTAAAGAAATGAAAATTAAAACCATAGTGGTATCACTATACACCTATCAGAATGGCTAAAATTAAACATAATAATATTAAATAATATGATAACACCTAAAGTTGGTAAGAATGCAGAAAAATGGAATGCTCAGCATTTTCAGAAATATTTTAAAATGGTATAACCATTCTAGAATGCTATTTTGGTAGTTAGAAACAACAACAACAACTAAATGCATTTACCAGATCACTAAACAATTCTATTCTTTCACATCTATCTCAGAGAAATGAAAAAGATATACCCACTTAAAAACCTGTACAAAAAATGTTTATCGTAGTATTACCTACAAACTCAAAAACTAGAAATGACCCAAATGTCTTTCAATGAGTAAATAGTTAAACCAATTATGATAAATTCAAGCCATGGATTATAACACAAAAGTGAAAAGAAATACATGCAACTAAGATGAACCTCAGGGGAAGCATATTGAATGATAAGTCATGTCAAATGGTTACCTGCTCCATGATTCTATTTACGTGACATTTTAAAAATAATATAATTATAGAGATGGAAAACAGATTAGTGTTTTCCATGGATTATGCTTCTGGAGACATAGTGGAAGAGACAATACAAGGTAGTATGAGGAAGTCTTATGGGGATGGAACAGTTCTGCATCTTGACTGGGGTAGTAGTTACATGAAGTTACATGTGTGATAAAATTGAATAGAACTACACACACACACAAGTAAAGATACACAAACATACAAATGAGAGCATGTAAAGTGATGAAAACTGAATAAATTCTAGATTATACCAACACCAAGTTCATAGTTTTCACACTACTCTGTAACTATGTAAGAAGCGAACATTGGAAGAGGTGAGGTAAAAGTTTCCCAGGACCTTCGTGTGTGTGTGTGTGTGTGTGTGTGTAGCAACTACCTGTGAACATATAACTACTTATTTTTTTTATTTTTTTATTTTTATTTATTTATTTGACAGAGAGATCACAGGTAGGCAGAGAGAGAGGAGGAAGCAGGCTCCCTGCTGAGCAGAGAGTCCAATGCGGGGCTCGATCCCAGGACCCTGAGATCATGACCTGAGCCAAAGGCAGAGGCTTTAACCCACTGAGCCACCCAGGTGTCCCACATATAACTATTTCAAAATAAATAATGTATATAAATCAATTGTAATATATGATATGCTACTTACTTTAGATTATGAAATCAACAATCTGTTTAATTTTTCCCTTTCCTAATTTCTTCACTTCATTCAGATGAAAACTCAATTTAAGGATGTTTTCTTCAAACAATGAAGTGGTATCCTACTGACTAGTTAAAAGGTAAAAAATAATAGGTGTGCCTGACTGACTCAATTGGTTAAGCGTCTGCCTTTGGCTCAGATCATAATCTAAGGATCTTGGAATCAAGCCCCACATTGGGCTCCCAGCTCAGTGGAGAGCCTGCTTCTCCCTCTCCCTCTGTCACTCCCCCTGATTGTGCTCTCATGTTCTCTCTCTCTCTATTAAATAAATAAAATATTTAAGAAAGAGGTAAATAAAGAATGAATGAATGAATGAATGAATGAATAAATAGCTTGACTTAATGCATCTTAAGGATTTGGAATAGCCTAGAATAGTTACAAATGTCTTAAATAAAAACTAAGGCTAGCAAATTAGTTTCATAAAAAAGTTACAGTTATATAACCTGTTCTTATACTTTCCAATTCCCTCAGTTACCAGACTTCAGTAACCCATTTTTACTCATTTGATTAAAATTGAAATGATGCTGGGCTTTGGACTTCTGTCAGATGGAGTCTGTTCTTGATCTCATAGTCCTGGCAGGTTCTAGGCACATTTATAAATTTTCATCTGAAATATTTGGTGGTGAATAATAGAATTAATTGAAGTATATCCTCTCCTTGATAACTTACCCATATTTGCAACTCTGTGAACTGTGCTGAATGCTTGATTCTGAAATATGAAACTGGAAATTAAGAAATTTCAATATTATTTAACTATTTAACAATGTAGGGAAATTATAATACCCATTTTGAATTCTTAGACTTTTTAATCTGTGGTATTTCAAATAACAACAAAACCAGATATGTTGTTGAGAGTTAAGAGAGTCTGGTGTCACCATGATACAGATTGAAGAAGCAAAAGAAGAGAGGAGAAGGTTTTCAGGCACATAGCTTTACCTAGAATTTAGGTTTCATTTTCTTTTCTTTTCTTTTCTTTTCTTTTCTTTTCTTTTCTTTTCTTTTCTTTTTTCTTTTTTCTTTTCTTTCTTTTTTACTGGTTTCTATTGATTTGATCATATTACTTTACCACAGTTACTATGTGGGAAAAAAAACCAATAGTAGTCATTTGGATTAAAGTTTAAGGTATAAAAAACATCCATTGCACATCCCTGTACTCTCTCCTTTTCATTTATTATTTCTTTAGTACCCCTTTGTCAACAACATAGAAGACTGCACTTATAGATCCTTGTCATATTGCTAATAAAATTCCACCAAAGGAGCTACTTGATATTTTATAACAACACTATATATTTACATAGGCATGTTCTCAAGTTTTTGTCTGTTTCTTTGCTTGATATAGTACATTTTTTTTTTTCATTTATCAGCCCTGTTTTCCGGGTCTTTAGCAAATATAAATATTTCAGGCAAAGGGTTTATTTAATATGGAAATGAAGACTAAAGATGTTTATGATTCCTGAGGGAATTGGTATGAGCTATTTCAAACATTGCCTTGGAATTATCCACACTTCCGAGTTTAACCATGTGCCTAGAACAAGACCATGTTTAAATGCAATTTAACCCTATGGTATTATTAGATAATAATGAAGATAATGATTCAAATTGACAATTTTCTGAGGAGATATAGATTAAATTTTAAGTAAGTCATGAAAAACCTAACTTAACCAAGACTCTAATTTTAACTGTCTTCAAAAGATTCTGGACTTCTACTGAAAATGACAGAGTAGGAGAATGCTGGGCTCACCTTGTTCTATGGATACAACTAGATAGTACTCACATTAAGGTAAATAACCCAGAAAATGACCTGAAGACTGACAGAATAAACTCACAACTAAATGTAGAGAAGAGGACATAACAAAGAGGGTGGGAAGCATGGAGACATGGTCGGGTACTAAACAGACTCTTGGGACTGTCCATAGGAGATAGGACACCAAAGACACAGAGAGGAGAGAGAAACAGGCCTCCACACCAAGAAAACTGTTCAGGGAAGACAAATCTCCACAATGTTTGGTTTGGAAACCAGAGGAACTGAATTTTGTGAGTTCTTACAACCAGCAGGACTTAAAATGGGGAATTTAAAAAAAAAATCAACTAGCTTGGCTTTGAGAAAGCTAGAAGAGTGGAAGAAAACTGAGTCCCTCTTCTTAAAAATATAGCAAGACAAATAGTCCACAGTGATACAGCACAGAAACAGTAGTTTGAAAGATGTCTGTGGCATACAAGAGGGAGAATTACTTACTAATCTCAGAGAATTTTCTGAGGGTTAGAAACTCCAGAGGAATTCCTCTAGGAATAAAGGAACTGATGGGCACCATTTCCCACTTTTGCCTCTTAGTGTAAACAGAGGATCACTATGGAACTCTCTACCTAACTTGTTAGGACTGTTGCCCTTCCCACCCCCCTACACAGTGCTTCCACCCATCCATCCCTTTGGACAGCTTACCTCAGTCCCACTGCTATAAAGCTGTTCACACAGAGGATAGGGGCATGCAAAAGTTGCTGGCACCACCACCCTACTGTACTACCCTGCCCAGCTGTGCTTTGGGGGATCTTTCCTCTCCAATAGATTCCTGGTCAGAGCCCATACAAGAAAGTGCCACAAGGTTTTCAGTATAAAAGCCATCTCCATGATGGCCAGAACCACCCCAAAGTGACTCTTCCAGAGGGAGGGAATGATAATCACACCCAGCAGTCTAACAGAGACCTAGAAATGGGCTGGAGGCAGACAATTGATCTGACTACAGGCACCACATACGAAGGAAAAGTTCTCAAGGATAACACAGGGAAGTTGCCCTGTAATTTGCTGCTACTGTGTCTCTGGTCTGACCCAGCTCAATGTCCAGGTTCCCTAGACCAGCTGACTAAACCACAGTGACCAAATGCTGCCCACAACAGACAAAGGGAACTTCTACAGACAACGAGAGTAAAGGGCTAACCATAACAGCAGGGTGCATGCTTTTTCTATTAAACAGGGGACACTGCATGGCAGAGCTACATGACCTCTTCTTCATAAGGCCATTGCATTCAATTGCAGGAGACAAAGGTGTCCTTCCTAACAGAGAGAAACAAACACAAAGAGTTAGACAAAATAAGGAAACAGAGGAATATGTCCCAAATGAAAGAACAGGACAAAATTACAGCAAGAAGGCTAAGTGAAATGGAGATGAGTAATATGCCTGATAAAGAATTTAAAGTAATGATCACAAAGATACACACTAGACTTGAGAAAAGACTGGAGGTCATCAGTGAGATCCTTAACAGTGAAAGAGACAAGGGCCAATCAGAGATAAAAAAACACAATAAATGAAATTAAAAATTCCTAGATGATACAAATAGTAGACTAGACAAAGCAGAATAATGAATCAGTGACCTGGAAGAGAAAGTAATGGAACACTAACAAGATGAAGAGGTGAGAGAAAAAAATGCAAAATGAGAATAGACTTAGGGAACTCAGTGACACCATTAAGCATAATAACATTCATAATAACATTCTGGAGAGCCCAGAAGAAGAAGAAGAAAAAAAAAAGAAGCAGAATATTTATTTGATGAAATAATAGCTAAGCACTTCCTAAATCTGAGAAAAGAAACAGAAATCCAGATCCAGGAGGCACAGAGATCCCCCAATAAAATCAACCCAAGGAGGGCCACACCAAAATGCAAAGTAGTTAAAATTGAAAAAAAAAAATGATAAGGAGAGAATTTAAAATATTTTATTTATTTATTTGAAATGGGGATAGGGACAGAGGTAGAGGAGGGAGAGAATCTCAAGAAGATTCTGCACTGAGCATGGAACCCAACATGGGGCTTGATCTCACAACAAGGAGATCATTACCTAAGTTGAAATCAAGGGTCAGATACTTAAATGACTGAGCCACCCAGGAAACACAGGAGAGAATTTTAAAACCAGCAAGAGAAAAGAAAGCAATTCCATATAAGGGAAACCTCATAAGGCTATCAGTAGATTTCTGGAGAACTTTGCAGGCTAGAGGAGAATGGCGTGATATATCCAAAGTGCTGAAAAGAAAAAATCTGCAGCCAAGAAAAGTCTATCCAGGAAGGCTACCATTCAGAATAGGAGATATAAAGAAGTTTCCAAAGAAAAACTAAAAGAGTTTATGACCAAGAAACCAGCCCTATAAGAAATGTTAAAGGGGACTCTTTGAGTGGAAGGGAAACACTATAAGCAAAAGTAAGGAAATTAAGAAACACATGAGCTGTAGAAATAAGTATAGCTACAAAAAATTAGTCAAGGGACTAAAAATAAAAGAATGTAAAATATTACACCATATTCCAAAAACATGTGAAACAGAGGAGTAAAGAATGTTTTCAAACTTGAGAGGCCCTCAACCTTACATAAACTCCTATAAGCAGAAGATAAACTGAATAGTAACCAAAACTCAAAAACTAGTAATACATAGGCCAAAAAACAAAGAGAAAGAAATCAGAGTATATCATTAAAAAAAGCCAATTTATGTAAGAGAAGAGAGCAAGAGAAGAACTACAAAAAGAACCACAAAATATGTAATGAAATGGCAATAAATGCATACCTATCAATAATTACTCTGAATGTAAACAGACTAAATGTTCCAATCAAAAGATATAAATAGGGTAACACATGATAGATTCAAACAAACAAACAAAAAACAAAAGACCCATGTACATAGTGCTTAAAAAAGAGATATATTTCAGACCTACAGACACCTGCACCCTGAAAGTGAAGGGATGAAAAAAGGCTTATAATGTATATAGATGTGAAAAGAAACTTGGAGTAGCAACATTTATATCAGATGAAACAGACTTTAAAACAAAGACTATAACAAGAGACAAAGAAGAGCACTATATAAGGACACTATATAATCATTCAGAGGGAAATCTAGTAAGATAGATATAACAATTATAAATATTTATGCACACATTACAGGAGCACCCAAATACTTAAAGCAACTAATAACAAACATAAAAGAAATAGTCAACAATAATATGATAATAAAAGGGGATTTTTGTACCCCACTTACATCAATAGATCACCCAAACAGAAAATCAACAAGGAAAGAGTGACTTTGAATAACATACTGAAATAGATGGACTTAACTGATATATTCAAAACATTCTATCTTAAAATAGCAGAATACAGATTTTTTTTCAAGTTTGAATGGAGCATTCTCCAGAGAAGTTCTTATATTAGGCAACAAATAAGTCTCAACAAATTAAAAAAGATCAAAGTCATTCCATGCATCTTTTCTGACCACAATGTCAAGAAACCATAAATCAACCAAAAGAAAAAGTCTGGAAAGAGCACAAATACATGAAAGTTAAATAAGATTTTCCTAAACAATAAATGGTTCAACCAAGAATTTAAGAAATCAAGAGAAAATTAAAAAATAAATGGAGACAAATGAAGATGAAAGCACAATAGTCTCAAAAGCTTGGGATGTAGCAAAAGGGATTCTAAGGGGGAAATTTATAGCAATACAGTCCTACCTCCAGAAGCAAGAAAAAGCTCAAATAAAAAATTACACCTAAAGGATTCAGGAAAAAGAACAACAAATAAAACCCCAAACTGGTATAAGAAACAATATAATAAAGATTAGAGCATATGTAAAACAAATAGAAACTAAAACAACAACAATAACAAAAAACAGGGGTGCATGGGTGGCTCAGTAGATTAAATGTCTGCCTTCAGTTCAGATCATGATCTTGGGATCCTGGGATCAAGCCCCATATCGTCTTCTTCTGCCTCTCCCCATGTTTGTGATCACGCTCTCTCTCTCTCTCTCTCTCTCTCTCTCAAATAAACAAATAAAATCTTTGAAAAAAAGTAGTCAAAGCAAAACAAACAAGACAAACAAGCCAACAAAAACCAATAGAACAGTTCAATGAAACCAGGAGCTGATACTTTGAAAAGAATCAACAAAATTAAAAACCTTTAACCAGACTCATCAAGAGACAGAGAGAGAAAGAGAAAGGACTGAAGTAAACAAAATCTGAAATGAAAGGGGAGAAATAACTGACACCAGAAAAATACAAAGGATTATAGGAGAATATTATGAAAAGTTTTATGCCAACAAACTGGAACAAACTAGAAGAAATGGATAAATTTCTAGATTCATGTAGCCTCCCAAAATAGAATCAGGAAGAAGCAGAAAATTTGAACAGACCAATTACTGACAATAAAATTGAATGTGTAATAAAAAAAAATTAAAAAAACAAAACAAAACTGTAGGCCAATATCTCTGATGAACAAAGATATAAATTCCTCAACAAAATATTAACAAACCATATCCAACAATGCATTAGAAAAATCATTCACCACTATCAAGTGGGATTTAGTCTCAGGATGCAAAGGTGGTTCACTATTTCAAATCAATAGTATGATACCTCTCAACAATAAGATAAAGGATAAAAACAGCAGAGTTATTTCAGTAGAGCAGAGAAAACATTGGACAAAGTATACATTCAGAATGAAAAGCCCTCAACAAAGTAGGGTTAGAGGATATATGCCTCAACATAATGAAGACCTTATATAAAACTCTATAGCTGACATTATATGCAATGGCACAAAAATGAATTTTTCCCCTATGGTCAGGAACAAGACAGGACGTCCACTCTCAACACTTGTATTCAACACAGTACTGGAAGACCTAGCCATAGCATTTAGAAGTAAAAAGAAACAAAATGCATCCAAATTGGTAAGAAAGAAGTAAAACTTTTACTACTTGCAGAAGACATAATACTATACATACATACATATACATACACACACACACATACACATATATATATTTATTTTTATATATGGTAAGAAATAAGTAAAACATTTATTTTTATTTTTTTTAAAGATTTTATTTATTTATTTGACAGACAGAGATCACAAGTAGGCCGAGAAGAGGGAGGAGGAAGCAGGCTCCCTGCTGAGCAGAGAGCCCAATGTGGGGCTTGATTCCAGGACCTTGGAATCATGACCTGAGCTGAAGGCAGAGGCTTTAACCTGCTGAGCCACCCAGGCACCCCAAAAGAAGTAAAACTTTTACTATTTGCAGAAGACATGATACTATATATATGTGTGTGTGTGTGTGTGTGTGTTTGTGTGTATTTATATAGTTATATAGTTATTTATTTATTTATATATAATAGAAGACCCAAAAGACTCCACAAAGAAATTACTAGAACTGGTAAGTGAATTCAGTAAAGTAATGGGATACAAAATCAATGTACAGAAACCCATTGCATTTCTATTGATGGTAATGAAGCAACAAAAAGAGAAATTAAGAAAATAATCTGGTTCACAATTGAACTGGAAAATAATATAATACCTAGGAATAAACTTAACCAAAGAAGTGAAAGATGCTCAACAGCAGTCATAATCATCAAAGAAATCCAGATCAAAACTACAATACCTGTCAGAATGGCTAAAATCAAAATCAAGACACAACACTGTTGGTGAGAATATGGAGAAAGAGAAACACTCTTGCACTGTTGGTGGGAATACAAACTGGTGCAGCCACCATGGAAGACAGTTTAAAGGTTCCTCCAAAAGTTAAAAATGGAGTGACCACATGATCCAGTAATCACAGTACTGGGTATTTATCCTAAAATACATAGCACTGATTTGAAAGGATATATGTTCTCCTGTATTTGTTGCATGATTATCATAGCCAAATTATGAAAGAGCACAAATGTTCATCCTGAGATGAATGGATAAAGCAGATGTTGTATACCTATACACATATATATATGTATGTACATATATATATGTGTATATATATGTATATATATACATATGTATGTGTATATATATGTGTATATATATGTATGTACATATATATGTATGTATATATGTATATATATATACACATGTACATATACAGTGGAATATCACTCAATCATCGAAATGGAATGAGATCTTGCCATTTGCAACAACACGGGTGGATCTAGAGAGTATAACACTAAGTGAAATAAAACAGAGAAAGACAAATACCATATGATTTCACCCATATGTGGAGCTTAAGAAACAAAACAAAGAAACAAAGGGGAAAAAGAGAGATAAACCAAGAAACAGATTATTTTTTTTTTAATTTTATTTATTTATTTGACAGAGATCACAAGTACGAAGAGAGGCAGGCAGAGAGAGAGAGAGGAGGAAGCAGGCTCCCCGCTGAGCAGAGAGCCTGATGCGGGGCTCGATCCCAGGACCCTGAGATCATGACCTGAGCCAAAGGCAGAGGCTTAACCCACTGAGCCACCCAGGCGCCCCAAGAAACAGATTCTTAACTATAAAGAACAAACTGGTAACTACCAGAGGTGGGTGGGTGGGGGGAAGGCTAAAATAGGTGATGGGGATTAAAAAATACACTTATCATGATGAGCACTGAGTAATATATAGAATTGTTGAATCACTACATTGTACAACTGAAACTAATATAATACTCCATGTTAACTACCCTGGAATCAAAATTAAAAACTTAAGAGCCTCTTATCTCCATATTTGAATGACTTAAGAGAAAATTAAATATCAAGATTAAAAGAGGTTCCATCTTTCTTGCTATAGTCTATAAGTCTAAAATTTTATTAATATCACATTGTTTTTATACAAAGGAAATCTTTGAAACTCAAGATCTTTTGGCTTCCCTAAGTGTTTTCTTATATTATTCTACCTATCAAGCTGTTAGAACTCCCTCTTAGACACTAACTTTAATTCACTAGAAAACAAATTTATACTCATCTTAAATCTTTACCACATCTCACTGGTATATGAGAAATATATACACCTGAAATTATACATTAAAATTTTTTTTTTACATAGAATTTAGTTAATTTACTTGCTCATGTGGAACCCTGGACACATGCTCTCATTGGTTTGTTTTCCAGAATGCAATAACCCAGATCTCCTTTTTCATTATTCATGCATTTTGTACTTCACTGAGATCCCCTCTTTGAAAAAAGCCAAGCTTCTAGTAACAAGTCATTTCTCTCTTTCAGAAGAATCTCTCCTAAAACATGTAAAAATATCTTCTCTTTAATTCTCCATCTCTGAATTTAGAATGTTTTCTCATTAGTAGAAAATGGAAAATGCAACTTGCAGATTTTATTTAGCTCTCTACACCAGGAATCAACAGGCAGGAAAGCTAATCCTGATGTTGACTTTCAATTATGTGAGGTGTTAGGCAAGCCCATCCCTTTTTCATGTCTGTCTGATCTGTAAAAATGGATAGCTGTGTGTTTCTGTATACTTTATATGGGAAAATTACACATTACTGGAAAATAACTGAGAACTTTAGAATTTGAGTTACATGGTAGGAATAATTCATTTGTATTACTATGATGTATATAATAAAATTCAAGCTTCCTTTTAGACCTATTTGTCCTTTAACATCTAACTCTGTAATTTACAGCCCAGATTCCCTACTTATCCCTCCTGGGGATTAGCTTGCTGCCATGCATTGGCATTCTTGCAGCCTAACTACTCCAAATTCATTCTCCAATTAAAATTTTGCACTTGCTCCTAATCAGACAATTTAGTAACTTTTTATTTCTTTCACAACCAGATATTTTGAAATAAGGAATTTTCTGTTGAGGGGTGTGAATGTGAGCATTTCCTGGAAGATACAGAGAATGAAATAGGTTTGCAAATGGTATTTCGAGTAGCTGTGCTTCAAAATGTTTGGGGTGGGATAGTAGATGTGAAAATATGCATAGTTTGAATCAAAAATCTTGACAGCCTCTAAAGTTAGACTAAAAAATTTAGGTTTCTGCTTTAAAGGACATGTGGGAAGTTGTTTATGTGTTATATTCTGTGTAAAAGAGTTTTAAATATATTTATTTTCATTACCAAAAAGTGGGATGTAGTAAATATTTATGATGAATACAGATTTGTTTACTGACAAATTTCTATTTGTTCATCAGTTAACCTAGGAAAACATAGGTATTTTATAAAAATCTAAATTTTTTTTAAAGATTTTATTTATTTATTTGACAGACAGAGATCACAAGTAGGCAGAGAGGCAGGCAGAGAGGGAGGAGGAAGCAGGCTCCCCGCCAAGCAGAGAGCCCGACGCGGGGCTTGATCCCAGGACCCTGAGACCATGACCTGAGCCAAAGGCAGAGGCTTTAACCCACTGAGCCACCCAGGCGCCCTATAAAAATCTAAATTTAATATATTTTTATTTCTGAATATCTATGAACTGTATTTTAATTTTATATAAGCTTTACTTTTTACCCTGCAAGACATGGGTTATTGTTGTTTATTAATACAATGTTTTCTTTTTATTTCCAATTTTTTTCTTCCAGTTTTATGGAGAAATAATTGACATAGCCTAGTGTATAAATTTATGTTATAGCAAAATGGCTTGATTTTCATATATTGTGAAATGATTACCACAATAGGTGCAGCTAAAAAGAAAAAGAAGAAAAAAAGAAGAAGAAAACCCCCACAATTTTCCTGTGAAGAGTACTCTAGTATTAACTTTTAACTTTCCTATGTACCATAGAGCAGTGTAAACTATGGTCACCATAGGGTACATTATATCCCTACTATTTAGTTATTTTATAACTAAAAGTTTGTACCTTTGACAACCTTCCTCCAATTCCTCCTTCCCCCACCCTCTGGTTCTGGTAACAAGTCCGATCTCTTGATCTCTCTCTCTCTTTTTTATTTTATGTGTTTCTTTTTGTTTGTTATTTGCTCTTTTGTTTGTTCTTTTCTTTTTTTAGATTCCATATATGAGATTGTGCAGTAGTTTTTTTTTTTTCTGACTTAGTTCAGTCAGCATACTGCCTTCAAGTTCCATCAATGTTGTAAGATTTCCTCATTTTTATGGCTGAACAGTATTTCATTGTGTACATATATCACATTTCCTTCTATTTATCCATTTATAAACACAGGTTATTTATATGTCTTGCCAATTGTAAATAATGCTGATGTGAGTATGAGGGTGCAAATATTTTTCCTTTGGAGTTAGTGTTACTATTTCTATTGCATAAATTTCTAGAAGTGAAATTTCTGGCTCATATGATAGTTATATTTTTAATTTTTTGAAAGTACACACTATTTTTCACAGTGGCTATGCCAATATATAATCCCACCAATGGTGCATGAACTTTCCCTTTTCTTTACATACATATCAGAATTTGTATGAATGAAAATATACATGAAATATATAAATTACAATAAGATGATATTGTAATTTTAATATGCATTTTCTTAATAAACAAGTAACATTGACCATCTTTTCAGGTACATGTTGGTTTTTCATATATATTCTTTGGAAAAATGACTCTTCAAGTGCTTTGCCTATTTTTTAACTGGGTTATTTGTTTTTTGGTTATTGAGTTGTGTGAGTCATGTTTGGATATTAACCACTTCTCAGATACATGGTTTGCAAATATTTTCCCCCATTTTGTAGGTTTTCTTTTCACTTTGTTGATGGTTTCTTTTGTTGTGCAGAAATTTTTAGTTTGATGTACTTTCACTTGCTTTCCCCCCCCCCCCACTTTGTTGTTTGTACTTTAGGTGTCATATCCAAAAAATCATTACTAAGACCCATTAAGGCAGTTTTTTCATAAATTTGCCCTCATACCATACTTTTTTATTATTTTTTCAGATAGTATAGTGTGTTGTTTGAAGTCATGGTCTCTCCACCCAGACTGTCTAGATATGAATCTCAAGTTTACTCAATGGCTGTGCAATCTTCAAAAATTTACTTAATCTCTCTATACCTCAGATTTCCCATCTTTAACATGAGAATAATAGTTTTAGTTCATAGAGTTCTATGTGTTAATGAGTTTCCAAAGCAACAGTTCCTGGTATATTTAAAACATTACAATTTAGCTTCTGTTATGTTCCCTTTATTAATTTCAGAGATTATCTCTGTAATTAACTTGTCCTTCTATCTTACAAATATCATTTTTAAGTATTATTATCAATAAGTTTTTATTTTTGGCAAATTCAGGTTATTTTTCCCAGATTTTTAATGTATAATTGGCATCTCAGTTTTTGAGTAAATAAAAAGAGCTTTATTTAACTCTTGTCCGTTAAAGAAACTCTCACTAGGTTTGGAACTATATATTGACAATTATTTCTTTTTTTCTTTTTTTTTTAAGATTTTATTTATTTATTTGACAGAGATCACAAGTAGGCAGAGAGGCAGGCAGAGAGAGAGAGGAAGGGAAACAGGCTCCCTGCTGAGCAGAGAACCCATTGCGGGGCTCGATCCCAGGACCCTGAGACCATGACCTGAGCCGAAAGCAGAGGCTTTAACCCACTGAGCCACCCAGTTGCCCCGACAATTATTTCTAACCAGCATGTTATTCTAATCTTTTTGGATCCCTTTATTGTTATTAAGTCAACAGAGAGTTTGCTATTCCTATTTTCACAATTAATGCCTCTTTTTGTCTCTGGCTATCTTTTGTCTTTGGTGGTCAGCATTTCCATTTAATTTTACTGGTTGTTTATTTTTCTTGGATTTTTCTGGTAATTCTGAATGTTAAAATTGGTAAATTGGTTATGGAAACTGTTAGTAACTATTTCTCTTTTCACATATTCCTTCATCCTATTCTCTTCCTTTTCTGAAAATCTGATTAGGCATATGAGATATTCCTACTATATCCTCAATTCATTTACCTTCCTTTCATATTTTCCATCCATTTGCCTTTTGGGGCTGCATTCTAGACAATTTCCTTATCTTTATTTCTTCTTTTCCATAATGCCAATTCCTTTCTGTTTAAAAACAAATCATATATATTTGTTTTTTTAATCTGTGTTTGACTGTCAAATATCTAAAGTCTTCACAAGTCTGATTCTGACTTTTATTTTTACTGTTGACTATCACTCATAATGATTTGTTTTCCTGTGTATATCATGTATATTGACTATGAATTTTTCAAATTGAAATTTTCTTTTTCATTTCCATCTAGTCTCATGGTTTAAGATTGATTTATTTCTTAATTAAATTCAATTAATTAACATATAATGTTTGAAGAAATTAAAACTTGTATATGATGTATTACAGGCAGGACTTATGTAGTAATAATTCATGATTTGAGATAAAAGATAGCATTTTTCCACCAAAATATTGATACTCAGAAAAAAAATTCATTCCTATATAATACAATTGACAAAAAAAGTGTTAAGTCAGATTAGTTAAATTATAACATTTAAGGTATGTCTGTATGATTTTTTTAAATTATCATTTTAAATTAACTCAGTACCAATTCCAGTTATGTCAGATAGGAGGACTTCTAGAAACTTTTGTAGATATTACTGTGACGTTTTTTAAGAGATGATGTGGCTTAAAGATCAAGATCATTCTTAACCCCACTTATACTTTGATTAGCTGTGTGATCTTCATCAATAAAAGGTGTCAAGGTAATTTATAGAGGTGTATAGGTAGAGTGCATAACATAATGCACAGCACATAGAGTTTTTAAAATGGTGCTGCTTATGTTACTTTGTGTCAAATAATTTATTTACCAGAGATTCCAGTTTATCCAATAATATTATTAAAAAATAATAATTGTATAGCTACTAAAACCAAGCATGCTCTGTTCTAGATGCTGAGTCTACAAAGATGAAAAAAACAAAAATTATTGATTTCATGGACATCACATCCCAGTAGGAGAAAAAGAAAATTTAAAAGAAAACAAATAAATAGTAGAACCTCAAGCATTGATAATTTATAAGAAGAAAAATAAGGCAGGGTAATGTATGGAGAACCAGTGACAGGGCTGACAGGAAGTGGCTTTGGGAGGGACTTCCTGTTTAAGAAGCATCAAGAAGAGCATGAGGAGCAGAGTTTAATGATTTGAAGTTACCCAGTCTGGGAAGAACTGATGGTGGAGGGGTCCAGGCAAAGGAAACAATGAGTGGTTGCTTATTTGAAGAGCAGCAAGAAAGCCAGCGTTGTGGAAATGGAGTGCAGAGCACTAAAAGATCTGAAATACAATAGCTACTTATTTTCCTTTACTTGCAAATGTTTACAGTAATTCAAGTAAATATTTGAAAAGTAAGATGATGTCATTTCATACATTTTTCTTTAATAGTGACTATCACTAATTATTGCTATCACTAACAGTGATAATAATATTCTAAACATTGAAATAAGCTCTTTTAAAATGTGAGGCTTTAAAATTTGTGTCTGATTAGTAGTTTCACCATTAGTATTTATGGCTTTTCAATCTTTTGATGAACAACAGTTTTTGTACAGCTACCAGTCTCCATTAAGATATTTCTAAAAATACATCCTAATGTTCTTTAGTAAAATGTATTAGCTGATTATAATTTAACCTGGCATGTAGGAAGAACTTAATATACTCTATGTCTGCATAAATACATTATTTTATTATTTGATACAATAATTTTATTAAAATCATGGGAATAATTGTTTTTCTCAAGAGACGCATATAAAAAAGTCAACATATTTCATCAACAAAACTAAAAGACCACCTATAGAATGAAAAAAAAATTGCAAATGATATAGTTGATAAAGAGTTAGTATCCAAAATATATAAAGAACTTATGCAACTCAACATCCCAAAGAACAAATAATATAATTAAAAATGGGCAGAATGAAGCACCTGGATGGCTCAGTGAGTTAAGTATCTACCTTTGAGCCAGGTCATGAGCCTAGAGTCCTTTGATTGAGTTCCACGTTAGGCTCCCTGCTGAGCAGGGAGTTTTTCTCTTTTCTCTTCCCCTCTGCCTGGTACTTCCTCTGCTTGTGCTCTCTTCCCAATCTCTCTCTCAAGTAAATAAATAACAGAATAAATAAAAATTAAAAATAATAAATAAAAAATCTTAAAAAATGGCCAGAAAACATAAATGGATATTTCTCCAAAGAATATATTACAAAGAAGATATCTGTGAGTCATACAGATGACCCACAGACACATGAAAAGATACTCAGCAACACTCATCATCAAAGAAATCCAAATCAAAACTACAGTGAGATATCACCTCACACCTGTCAGAATGGCTAAAATCAACAACATAAGAAAGCAAGTCTTGGCAAGGATGTGGGTAAAAAGAACCTTCTTTTGCTATTGGTGGGTATGCATACTGGTGCAGCTACTATGGAAAACAATATGGAGTTTCCTCAAAAAATTAAGAATAGAACTAAACTACCATATGATCCAGTAATCACAGTATTGGGCATTTACCCAAAGAATATGAACCACTAATTCAAAATATATATGTACTACCATGTTTATCACAACCCTATTTACTATAGCCAAATTATGGAAGCAGCCCCAGTATTTATAAATAATGGATAAAGAAGAAGTGGTATATAAAATGGGGTATCATTCAGCTATAAAAAAGAATGACATTTTTCCATTTTCAACAACACAGATGGAGATAGAGAGTATAGTACTAAGCAAAATAAGTCAGTGAAAGACAAATACTATATGATTTCACTTATATGTGGAATTTAAGTAACAAATGAACAAAGGGGAAAAAAAAGAAAAAGAGAGAGAAACCAGTAAACAGACTTTTAATTGTAGAAAACAAACTGATGGTTTGGGTAGGTAAAATAGGTGATGGGTATTAAAGAGTACACTTATCATGATGAGCATTGAATAATATACACCTGACGCTAATATAACACACATGTTAACTATAGTGTAACTAAAACAATAAAGAAAAGAAAAAAGAAGTTTCTTAGTAACTTATTAATGATGCTGTTGGGACTTTTTTGTTTGTTTATTATTAAAAAATGTTTACATATTTCAGAACCCAAAGATAATTTCTTTTACTTTTTACTTGAGGAAAAAATAAATAGAGATAATAAAAAAAGAAAGAAAAAAAAAAGAGCTTCAGATGTCTTAAGAGAATGGCTTTTAAAGATCTATGATTTTTTGTTTGTTTGTTTTATCCCCATTAAGCAACAACCATGGATGCTGGGCAATGAACACACACACACACACACACACACAGGCTGTTTGAAGAGATTTTTTTTGTTTCTTTTAGTAATAAAATTCAGCGTACTTTTTTTTTTTTTAAGAATTGAAAAAAAAAAAAAGTGCCTGAGTTATATACATAAGGATTATTCCATGATAGCATGTTGAAAAAAGGAATACTCAAATATCATCTTATCAGAAATTGCTTCTCTGGGGGCGCCTGGGTGGCTCAGTGGGTTAAGCCTCTGCCTTTGGCTCAGGTCATGATCTCAGGATCCTGGGATCAAGCCCTGCATCGGGCTCTACTCAGCAGGGAGCCTCCTTCCCCTTCTCTCTCTGCCTCCTGCTCTGCCTACTTGCCATCTCTCCCTCTGTCTAATAAATAAATAAAATCTTTAAAAAAAAAAAAAAGAAATTGCTTCTCTGAACAAAGTAGCTAAAGTAGCCTCATCTATTATCTCACTGTCTCTTTACTCTGTCTTAATTCTATCATGGTATGGATCACTCTTTGATATTGATTTATTTATTCATATGCTCATTTTGAATCTCCCTACATTGTACCATTCAACAGTAAAACATTTGTCTAAGATCAGTGTCCTGAAATTTTTACTGAAGAACCCTCTTATTCCCAACTTCTGCCAGTTTTAAGAATAGATTCTCCCTTTTAATAGCTCTATATTAGTAGTATATTTACAGTATCCCCCCTTTTTGGCTCATACTCTGTGATTAACTTCTCCGTATATGTGTGTGTGTGTGTGTATGCACGTGTGTGCATTTTCTCTGACATTCCCAATATATAGCATGTAAATGCTCTGAAAACTTTTGCATTTGTTGATGAAGAATGGTTATCACAACAGAGGACATTGCAAATAGAGAAGGAAAATACCAGTTTGGGGGACATAGACTGAGCAGAAGCTCGTCAAAACAAGTGAAGCAAAACTATAGTAATATCTCAGATTTCCCAATCTGAGAGAAGTCCATTTCACCATGGGTTGAAAAATTCACTAATTCAAGTGTGAAGTTCTCATGAATCATAATTGTGGTTCTAGCAACTTTAAATCTCTCTAATGTTTACGTGTGAAGTGCTAATTTTCTTCTTTTCATTCCTAGTAAAATAAACAGTATATAAATGTAAAAATGTTTTAAATTGTAAAAAATAATAATAAGGTTTTTTTGTGCTTTAAATAGTTTTTGTTTCTGATATTTATTTAGAAGAACGAATGAAGTCTTTTTTTTTTTGGAAGTAGATGGCTATAAATCAACCATTATTAGTTGTTATTAACTTTCTTGTCCACTTGTAATTTCTAATCATATAATTCAAATAGATTACCAAGGTTTAGATTTAAAAATATAAATGAAATAAGACTAACATTATTAGGTGGAAGATTCACTAATAGATGTCCCTGTTTGGGCAAGATTATATCAAATTGCGGGGGGGGGGAGTGCTTGCCTATATATTTAAGATTTTTTCCTAAAATATAGAGATAACCTGAACTTCTTTTTTTTTTAAGATTTTATTTATTTATTTGACAGATCACAAGTAGGCAGAGAGGCAGGCTGAGAGAGAGAGGAAAGCAGGCTCCCTGCTGAGCAGAGAGCCTGATGCCAGGCTCAATCCCAGGACCCTGAGATCATGACCTGAGCCGAAGACAGAGGCTTTAACCCACTGAGCCACCCAGGCACCCCGTAACCTGAACTTCTAAGTCCATAAGAAGGAAACAGTTGCCAAGAAGCAATTGTTATTTTAAAATTATTAACACACTGTACAATTATTTCCCAATTTAATCACTAACTGACACCTGAAAACTCAGAGGTTATTTGTCTATTATAGGAATTTCAAATGCACATTTATCAAATTCTTGCAGGAAGTTCCATTCCAAATTTTATATTTTTTATGTTTATCATATCTTTCAGGACAAATAATGGAAGTTAGCAAAACTAATGGGCTACACTCATCATTGTTATAAAAACACATTTAGACAAAAAGTTTAAATATTCACAAAGAGTATTTCCTTTAGGTTCTGGCTAGCAAAGGATGCTAAGGGAAATATCAGAGTAGGGAAATAAAACACAGTGCAGATAATCACAGGAGTTATAAACAAAGGCAGTTCACATTAATAATTAAGTGAGGAAATTTCCTGTGGAGGTTTAGATGAGCTACAGCACAATGTGTAAAATCACTTGGCTATCTGATCATTAGTTATGTTCTAGACCAGAGGAGTATATATTAATGTAACTGGTTTTTCTACCCTATTTTTCTAGTTCAATAAGTTGTCTAATGTAATACATATGGCTATTTCCCTGTGAGGAAAAATCATCCTCATTAAAACCTGATGTTTTTATTTTATGTAAAGGAGTACTTAATATAAATAAATGTGTTAAAGAAAGTTTATCAATTCTCTGAAGTTTTTGTGTCATGCATTATATTAATTTTAATGGAATTATTTCAATGTTGTCAATATCCAAGTATACATTAATCTGACCTTTGCAATAAAATGTATTTATTATTTTACTGTGATAATTTTGAGTTGGTTTGTGTTTGTCTACTTTTTTTGTTTTCTCAGTTTTTGAAATCTGTTATTTATGCCCACAGGGCATTCTTTAAAGAAGAAACTTCAGAGCTGCTAAATACACCGAGACACAAGATATCCTAGTAACCAAGGATGGCTTCCTCTTGGAAACTAATTCTTCTTCTGTCAGTAGCTGGGTGTCTTTCAGGTAAGAATTTTGCCATACATATGAAATAACAAAATATATTAAAGTCTTCATTACAAAATATCCTTCATTACAAAATATCTTCATTACAAAATATCCTTTAAATGAAATATGTTCATTTAAATTTATATCAGAAGTCACACTTTTCAACAAAAGAAAGAAAATAATTCTTAAACTTTGTTAAAAGCAAAAAGTCATATACAATTCAATATAATAAGGTACCTAGGGAAACACTATATGAATGTTAATAAAATAATTATCCATCCCACCTCATTGACTTTCATTTACAATGTAAACCATTATTAACCTTTAGAAGATTTGATAATATATTTATCATTTACCTCAAATAATTATAAAAATGTCTCACTACAATGCTAAATTTTATCATATAAAGACAGAATCATGCCGGATTCATTATACTCACACACACAATCATTTAAAGGCATTTCCAACACAATGAATTTGTCTTGGTGTCTCGGCTTCTCTAACTTTGCTTTAATCAATCTTATTGTTCTATATCTTGGATCTAAAATGTTATCTTTTACTCTGTAAAAGTAGTTTATCTTCTTTGGAGTAATACTGTCATAATACTAAACATTAATATGCCACAAGTTTTTGTTTTAATTAAAGAATGTCTAGAAATTAAATTGTAATAATAATTTAAATGTTTACACTTGTAACATTTATAGCTTGATTTGATTTAACTCAATAGCTATGTTGTTTTATTAAGTGCTATTACTGTAACTTCAACTATTTATGATGGATGGATCTTCTTTAAAAGCAAAGAGGTAATCCTCAACTTAGATTAATTTATTATTGCAGTTATAAATGTATACTATATGCTTAAATGTAATAACTAACACATTTACATGTATTTGAATGCTTTCAGAAGATATAGCAAAACCTCTTTTTTGTTGAAATATTAGTAACTAACTGCAAAAACAATAAAACAATTCTTAATTTATTATTATTTTTATGTATTGAGTACAACTGCTAATGTGGAAAAAACAGGTTTAAGAAGATACAGGAAAGGTAAGATGAAACTTCTAGAAAATGTTGATATACACATCTGTGAAAACATGAAAAAGTAAGAAAACACGAGCAAGAGGCATTAAAAGTTAAACAAAAACCATGGTCCATCAATATTATGGTTACATTAAAAAGAAGTAAAGACTCTTCAAATATTTTATCCTGTTTTTCTTTCTGTATAGTAGTAGCATCTTCCCCAGTGATCGTTTCTTTCTCTTTTACTGTTTCAATGCCCTCTTCCCCAAATTGAACTAACTGAAAGGAATAGAGGTAGGTTTGCAAGATGAAAGACAGGATGCCCAGTTAAGTTTGAATTTCAAATAAACAACAAATAATTGTTTTAGTTCTAGAATGTTCCATGCAATATTTAATTTTATCTGACATTTAAATTTAACTGGAGTCTACGGCTTTTTTGTTTATTTATTTGACAATGATAGTTGGAGGGAGAATGGTAATTTATAATATCACTCCAAAGTCTTATTTTCTTGTACTGGCACATTGTCCTCCCAGATAGTCACTTCAGATGAGGTAGCTACTCTTGTTGTTGAAACATAAAAATACTCAGTCTGAGGTGGAGTCCACAATCATTAGATTTCCAATTCATAAGGTAATCATGGGCTGCTGCCTCCATAGAATAAAATGAAACATTGTAAGATAAGAGTATCAAGGCTCTCTGAAGGTACATTACTATTTAGATATTATAAACAATTCCCAAAAAAGTTGAAAACAAAGGACATTTCTCATTTTTGTATAAGATTTATTTTTAATTATCTGTACTCAATATAAGACATCTACATGTGTGTTATTTTTAAAACAGATTCTTTTCTACTACGGAGATTTGTTTAAAAATTGATTAGATACTTGTAAGGATCAATTATCAAGGATAATTATATTCAAAAAATTCTCTCAATTTTAACTTGGAAATATAGCTCTTATGCTTTTGTTAGTTGGTGATACTTGCATTGAATATTCACTATTTTATTATTTGATTTTTATTCTTTAGGTTTTCTCAGTTATTGCTTTTCATTTGTTTATAAGTGTCACATTATAAGACCCACCTGGCAGAGTAACCTGATTACTATTACAGAAAATAAGGGTAATTAAGCTATGGGTCATGCACATATTTTATATTGTTGCTGTTATTTGAACCAACAAAATTGATCAAAGAAATGAGAAGTCCAAGACTGTATTCTTTCTTTGTTTTACTTATTTATTTTTTTTTAAATGAATAGATTATCTTGGGTGTGTTTTACTAAGAAATATAGAATTCTTATACAACCCTACATCTGGAAACTGGCTATTAAAAACAATGAAACATTTATAGCTTGTATAGTGATCTACAGCCTTATATTAAAAACAGACTGATGATTAAAACCATGGTGAGGGGTGCCTGGGTGGCTCAGTGGGTTAAAGCCTCTGCCTTCGGCTCAGGTCATGATCCCAGGGTGCTGGGATCGAGTCCTGCATCAGGCTCTCTGCTCAGCTGAGAGCCTGTTTCCACCTCTCTCTCTATCTGCCTGCCTCCCTTTCTACTTGTGATCTCTGCCTGTCAAATAAATAAATAAAATCTTAAAAAAAATAAAATAAATAAAACCATGGTGAGATACCACTATACATATCAAAATGGTTAAGATCCAGATAGACACAAAAAGTAAAATTGTTGGTGAGGATACAGAACAGGAATGTTTATTCATTAATGGTAGAAAAGCAAAATGGCACAGCCACCTTGGAGGACAGTTTGGCTGTGTTTGCAAAGCTAAATAATTTTGCCATATAATTAAGCATCTGGACACTTAGACATGTACCTGATTTTAAAATGTATGCACATAACAAAATATCTGCACAGAAAAATGTACAGGAGTTTTATTAACAATTATCAGAAATGGGAAGCAACCAAGATGCCCTTTAATAAGTGAATGGATAAACTGTGTAAATTTTATATAGTTTAATACTATTCAGTGATAAAAATAAATAATCAAACCATATATACACCTGGATAAATCTTATATGCATATTGCTAATTGAAAGAAGCTTGTCTGAAAAGACTATATATTGCATGATTCTATTTATATGACCTTTTGGTAAGGGAAAAGCTATAGAAACAGTACAGATTACTGATTGCCAGAGGTTGGGAAAAGGGGATGATTAAATGAGTAAGTGAAGATAAGGTATTTTTTAGGGTGATAAAAACACTCTCTGTGATATTGTAATGGTGAATGCATGCCATTACACATTTATCAAAACTAATAGAACTTTAAAGCACACAGTAAACATCATTGTATACCAATTAAAAATAATAATAATAATTTAGGAGATTAATGGATCCCAGATTAAAAGCCAGAATGTGACAAACAATCTAACTGTATTACAAATGTATGAAGAAACTTCATTTAAGGCAGTGGGGGACAAGGGTAATGACTTCAGTAACTATGGAAATGAATCTTCAAAACTAAAAGCAAGAAAACATGCGCGCACACACACACACACAACCACCAAAACCCTGTACTTAGGTAATATGCTCTAGTTAGTAATATTATCATTAGCAAATGTAATCCCACTATGAAATTGAACAATTAAGGCAGTGGTGGTGAATGGTGGGAGACAATTTTCTCACTGTTAGCATGGAGGTTACAGATGAGCAAGAGAAGGACAGATTGATCCATGAGGTAATCGATTAGCATTAAAGACTTCATTATGAACTTACGTTTAGCTTAATGTAGATACAGATGATTACATATAAAAAGTATAGATATGTATATATATGTGGCTAAGTATACACACATATATCATGTTCTGTCATTTAAGATGGCCTATGAGCAAGGTACTATAGTAGAAACCAGTACATAAAGTGCTAAGATCTTGGTTTCTAATACTATTCTCCAATTAAAGGGATCAGGCCTATTTGAAGAAGGACTAACTCTAGGACTGGGGCAGGAAGTAGGCTTGACCAGCCTAGGGTATCTTATAATAACAAAGAGTAAAGAAGTGCTAAAACAAACAAAGCAACACACAAAAAACAAACACAGTGAAGCAAGTATGTCAAAGGGACACAGAAACCAACTGAAAAATTTCCCGATAGCCCAAACTGGAAAAAATTTGAGCAAGAAAATAAAGAAATATGAGTTAAAGTCCAAAGAATAAAATAATTACCCATAAGTCCATATTGATATGATAAGCAAATAAATAAATAAAACAAAAAAAAATAGACTAATTTCCCATGTAGATGAATTTCAAATAATTTATGAAAATACTTTTTTCTCAGGGAAGTGGAATGTAACTTCCCCATCCTTTAAATGTGGGCTCCACAGAAACTTGTTTCCAAAGAATACAGAATGGAAAAGGATAAAAAAGTAACTTTCCAGAGAATGAAACTGATACCTTCTTTAACTCAGTGATGATCAAAGTCAACATCAGCAAGGATGGCATTTACCCTTGATATGGTGTGATGAGAATGGCACCTTACTTCTGTGATTTTCCTCATTAAGACCAGTGTCCCCAGTCTAATATAAGAAAAATGCCAGTCAAATCCCAAAGGAGAGACATTCTATGAAATACTTGGCCAGTACTCTTCAAAAATTTGAAGGTCATCAAAAACTAGGAATATTGGAGAAAGTGTCAAAGAAAGAGGAAACTAAGATGACACAAAAACTAAATGTAATATGTGACTCTGCAATAGATAGAATCCTTTGATAGAAAAAGAACATTGTACACAAACAGAATCTACATAAAACATGTACTTTATTTAAGAAGTAGTAGGAAACATCAATCTTATGACAGAGAGTTGTGAAATGGTTAGTAGAGGAGGAAAATTAGATATTGTAAATTTTATTTTCTGAAGGTGAACCAAACAATAGAAAGAATGGCAGATAACTTCAAAAAGATAGAAATTCAAGTCTGTGTGTCTGTACCTTTATGGATGTGTTTTAAGCCTAGAGGAACTACTATTTACAGAAATTCAATCCACAGAAGACATAATATACATGCTGATTGTATATTTCACTAGATAGTTTTTGCTGTGTAACAAACCATCCACAGATTTAGTAGTGCATATGAGTGCACACACACACACACACACACACACACACACACACCCCAAACGTTATTTCTTACAATCCTGAGTGTCAGGTTGATGGTTCTTCTGGTTTGGGCAGGTTTAGCTGATCTCTGCAGTCCCCATGGCATTTGAAAGAGTAGGATTGGATAATGTATTTAGCCTCCCACTACTGGTTAGTGGCTCCACTAGCAAAGGCAATGGGGATGGCTTGATCATGTCTCTGATTTTCCAGTACTCTAGCGCGGGCTCTTTCACACAGTTGCTCAGATAGGTGAAGCAAAAGTAGGGACAAAATCCAATTTGCAAGCACTTTTCAAGCCTTTGTGCCATGTTTGTTATTGTCGCATTGACTACAACAAATCACATAGGCCAAATAGGATGCAAAGAGTAAAAAAATAGATTCCACCTTTTGAAGAGAGTAGTTTGCAAAAGCACACTGTAAAGATATTGAACATAGTATTATTAACTTAGGCATTGCGCTACATAGTCAATCTCTAGGACTTATGCATTTTTCATAGTTTAAACTTTGTACCCTTTGAATAATACCTTCTTGTTTTCCCCTCTTTCTAGCTCCTTGGCACCCACCATTCTACTTTCTGCTTCTATAAGTTTGACTATTTTAGATTCTTTATAGGTTCTTTATATAAGTGGCATACTTAAAAATTTTCCAAGAGGGTAAATCTCATTTTAAGTGTTCTTTCTCTTTTTTTTCCACTTTTTAAAAAATTAATTAATTAATTTTTTAAATAAACATATAACATATTTTTATGCCCAGGGGTACAGGTCTGTGAATCGCCAGGTTTACACATTTCACAGCACTCATCATAGCACATACCCTCCCCAATGTCCATATCCTCACCACCCTCTCCCTTCCCCCTTCCCCCAGGCAACCCTCTGTCTGTTTTTTGAGATTGAGTCTTTTATGGTTTGTCTCCCTCCCAATCCCATCTTCTTTCATTTTTTTCTTTTCCTACCCCCCAACTCCTCCACATTGCATCTCCACTTCCCCATATCAGGGAGATCATATGATAGTTGTCTTTCTCCGATTGACTTATTTTGCTAAGCATAATACCCTCTAGTTCCATCCACATTGTTGCAAATGGCAAGGTTTCATTTCTTTTGATGGCTGCATAGTATTCCATTGTGTATATATACCACTTCTTCTTTATCCATTCATCTGTTGATGGAAATCTAGGTTCTTTCCATAGTTTGGCTATTGTAGACATTGCTGCTATAAACATTCAGGTGCACATGCCCCTTCGGAGCACCACGTTTGTATCTTTATGATATATACCCAGTGTGCAATCACTAGGTCATAGGGTAGCTCTATTTTCAGTTTTTTGAGGAACCTCCACACTGTTTTCCAGAGTGGTTGCACCAGCTTGCATTCCCACCAACAGTGTAGGAGGGTTCCCCTCTCTCTGCATCCTCGCCAGCATCTGTCATTCCCTGACTTGTTAATTTTAGCCATTATGACTGGTGTGAGATGGTATCTCATTGTGGTATCTCATTTGTATTTCCCTGATGCCGAGTGATGTGGAGCATTTTTCATGTGTCTGTTCGACATCTGGATGTCTTCTTTGCAGAAATGTCTGTTCATGTCCTCTGCCCATTTCTTGATTGGATTATTTGTTCTTTGGGTGTTGAGTTTGCTAAGATCTTTATAGATTTTGGACACTAGCCCTTTATCTGATATGTCGTTTGCAAATATCTTCTCCCATTCTGTCAGTTGTCTTTTGGTTTTGTTAACTGTTTCCTTTGCTGTGCAAAAGCTTTTGATCTTAATGAAATCCCAATAGTTCATTTTTGCCCTTGCTTCTGTTGTCTTTGGCGATGTTCCTAGAAAGAAGTTGCTGCGGTTGAGGTCAAAGAGGTTGCTGCCTGTGTTCTCCTCAAGGATTTTGATGGATTCCTTTATCACATTGAGGTCCTTCATCCATTTTGAGTCTATTTTTGTGTGTGGTGTAAGGAAATGGTCCAATTTCATTTTTCTGCATGTGGTTATCCAATTTTCCCAGCACCATTTGTTGAAGAGACTGTCTTTTTTTCCATTGGACATTCCTTTTCCAATGGACATTTTTTTCCATTGGACATGCTTTGTTGAAGATTAGTTGACCATAGAGTTGAGGGTCTATTTCTGGGCTCTCTCTTCTGTTCCATTGATCTATGTGTCTGTTTCTGTTCCAGTACCATACTGTCTTGATGATGACAGCTTTATAATAGAGCTTGAAGTTTGGAATTATGATGCCACCAACTTTGGCTTTCTTTTTCAATATTCCTTTGGCTAATCGAGGTCTTTTCTGGTTCCATATAAATTTTAGGATTGTTTGTTCTATTTCTTTGTAAAAAATGGGATTTTTATAGGGATTGCATTAAATGTGTAGATTGCTTTAGTTGGAATAGACATTTTCACAATATTTGTTCTTCCAATCCATGAGCATGAAACATTTTTCCATTTCTTCATGTCTTCCTCAATTTCTTTCATGAGTACTTTATAGTTTTCTGAGTATAGATTCTTTGCCTCTTTGGTTAGGTTTATTCCTAGGTATCTTATGGTTTTGGGTGCAATTGTAAATGGGACTGACTCCTTAATTTCTCTTTCTTCTGTCTTGTTGTTAGTGTAAAGAAATGCAACTTATTTCTGTGCATTGACTTTATATCCCGACACTTTACTGAATTCCTCTACAAGTTCTAGCAGTTTTGGAGTGGAGCCTTTTGGGTTTTCCACATATAGTATCATATCATTTGCAAAGAGTGATAGTTTGACTTCTTCTTTGCTGATTTGGATGCCTTTAATTTCTTTTTGTTGTCTGATTGCTGAGGCTAGGACTTCTGGTACTATGTTGAACAGCAGTGGTGGTAACGGACATGCTTGCCATGTTCCTGACCTTAGTGGAAAAGCTTTCAGTTTTTCTCCATTGAGAATGATATTTGCAGTGGGTTTTTCATAGATGGCTTTGATAATATTGAGGTATGTGCCCTCTATCCCTACACTTTGAAGAGTTTTAATCAGGAAGGGATGCTGCACTTTGTCAAATCAGGAAGGGATGCTTTTTCAGCATCTATGGAGAGTATCATATGGTTCTTGTTCTTTCTTTTATTAATGTATTGTATCACATTGGTTGATTTGCGGATGTTGAATCAACCTTGCAGTCCTAGAATAAATCCCACTTGGTCATGGTGAATAATCCTTTTAATGTGCTGTTGGATCCTATTGGCCAGTATTTTGGTGAGAATTTTCCTGTCTGTGTTCATCAAGGATATTGGTCTGTAATTTTCTTTTTTTTTTTTTTAAGATTTTATTTATTTATTTGACAGAGAGATCACACCTAGACAGAGAGGCAGGCAGAGAGAGAGGGAGAAGCAGGTTCCCTGCTGAGCATAGAGCCCGATGTGGGGCTTGATCCCAGGACCCCGAGATCATGACCTGAGCTGAAGGGAGAGGCTCACTCCACTGAGCCACCCAGGCACCCTGTAATTTTCTTTTTTGATGGGATCCTTGTCTGGTTTTGGGATCAAGGTGATGCTGGCCTCATAAAATGAGTTTGGAAGTTTTCCTTCCATTTCTATTTTTTGGAACAGTTTCAGGAGAAAAGGAATTAATTCTTCTTTAAATGTTTGGTAGAAATCCCCTGGGAAGCCGTCTGGCCCTGGGCTCTTATTTGTTTGGAGATTGTTGATGACTGTTTCAATCTCCTTACTGGTTATGTGTCTTTTCAGGTTTTCTATTTCTTCCTGGTTCAGTTGTAGTAGTTTATATGTCTCTGGAAATGTATCCATTTCTTCCAAATTGTCGAATTTGTTGGTGTAGAGTTGCTCATAGTATGTTCTTATAATTGTTTGTATTTCTTTGGTGTTGGTTGTGATCTCTCCCCTTTCATTCATGAATTTATTTTTGTGTGTGTGTGTCCTTTCTCTTTTCTTTTTTGATAAGTCTGGCCAGACGTTTGTCAATCTTATTAATTCTTTCAAAGAACCAGCTCCTAGTTTCGTTGATTTGTTCTATTGTTTTTTTGGTTTCTATTTCATTGATTTCTGCTCTGATCTTTATGATTTTTCTTCTCCTGCTGGGTTTAGGCTTTCTTTGTTGTTCTTTCTCCAGCTCCTTTAGGTGTATGGTTAGGTTGTGTACCTGAGACCTTTCTTGTTTCTTGAGAAATGCTTGTACAGCTATATGTTTTCCTCTCAGGACTGCCTTTGTTGTGTCCCACAGATTTTGAACCGTTGTGTTTTCATTATCATTTGTTTCCATGAATTTTTTCAATTCTTCTTTAATTTCCTGGTTGCCCCATTCATTCTTTAGAAGGATACTGTTTAGTCTCCATGTATTTGGGTTCTTTCCAAATTTCCTCTTGTGATTGAGTTCTAGCTTCAGAGCATTGTGGTCTGAAAATATGCAGGGAATGATCCCAATCTTTTGATACCAGTTGAGACCTGATTTAGGACCGAGGATGTGATCTATTCTGGAGAATGTTCCATGTGCACTAGAGAAGAATGTATATTCTGTTGCTTTGGGATGAAATGTTCTGAATATATCTGTGATGTCCATCTGGTCTAGTGTGTCATTTAAGGCCTTTATTTCCTTGTTGATCTTTTGCTTAGATGATCTGTCCATTTCAGTGAGGGGAGTGTTAAAGTCCCTTACTATTATTAAATTATTGTTGATGTATTTCTTTGATTTTGTTATTAATTGGTTTATATAGTTGGCTGCTCCCATGTTAGGGGCATAGATATTTAAAATTGTTAGGTCTTCTTGTTGGACAGACCCTTTGAGTATGATAGTGTCCTTCCTCATCTCTTATTATAGTCTTTGGCTTAAAATCTAAGTAATCTGATATAAGGATTGCCACCCCAGCTTATTCTGGTGTCCATTAGCATGGTAAATTGTTTCCCACCCCCTCACTTTAAATATGGAGTTGTCTTCAGGTATAAAATGAGTTTCTTGTAGGCAGCAGATTGATGGGTTTTGTTTTTTTATCCATTCTGATACCCTGTGTCTTTTGATTGGGGCATTTAGCCCTTTAACATTCAGGGTAACTATTGAGAGATATGAATTCAATGCCATTGTATTGCTTGTAAGGTGACTGTTACTGTATATTGTCTCTGTTTCTTTCTGATCTACTACTTTTGGGTCTCTCTTTGCTTAGAGGACTCCTTTCAATATTTCCTGTAGAGCTGGTTTGGTGTTTGCAAATTCTTTCAGTTTTTGTTTGTCCTGGAAGCCTTTTATCTCTTCTTCTATTTTCAATGATAGCTTAGCTGGATATAGTATTCTTGGCTGCATGTTTTTCTCCTTTAGTGCTCTGAATATATCATGCCAGTTCTTTCTGGCCTGCCAGGTCTCTGTGGATAGGTCTGCTGCCAATCTAATGTTTTTACCCTTGTATGTTACAGACTTCTCTTCCTGGGCTGTTTTCAGGATTTTCTCTCTGTCTCCAAAACTTGTAAATTTTACTATCAGGTGACGAGGTGTGGACCTATTTTTATTCATTTTGAGGGGTGTTCTTAGCATCTCCTGGATTTGGATGTTTGTTCCCTTTGCCATAATAGGGAAATGCTCTACAATAATACTCTCCAATATACCTTCTGCTGCCCTCTCTCTTTCTTCTTCTTCTGGATACTCAATTATTCTAATGTTGTGTCGTCTTATGGTGTCACTTGTCTCTGAAATTCTCTCACATGGTCCAGTATTTGTTTGTCTCTCTTTTGCTCAGCTTCTTTATTCTCTGTCATTTGGTCTTCTATGTCACTAATTCTTTCTTCTGCCTCATTTATCCTAACAGTAAGAGCTTCCATTTTTTATTGCACCTCATTAATAGCTTTTTTTATTTCAACTTGGTTAGATTTTATTTCTTTTATTTCTCCAGAAAGAGCTTTTATCTCTCTGGAGAGCATTTCTCTAATATCGTCTATGCCTTTTTCGAGCCCGGGTAGAACCTTGAGAATCGTCATTCTGAACTCTAGATCTGTCATATTACCAATGTCTGTATTGATTAGGTCCCCAGCCTTCAATACTGCCTCTTGCTCTTTTTTTTTTTTGTTGTGAGTTTTTATGCCTTGTCATTTGGTCCAGATAAGATTTGCTTTCTCCTCCTCTGGAATTCTGCTATTCTCCTTGGTGAGTGAAGTTGGTCTTTGCTGGGTTTCTTGTTGATCTTCTGGGGGAGGGGCCTGTTGTAGTGATTCTCAAGTATTGTCTTTGCCCCAGGTGGAATTGCACCGCCCTTACCAGGGGCCGGGCTAAGTAATCCACTCAGGTTTGCTTTTGGGAGCTTTTGTTCCCTGAGTGCTTTCCGTAGAGTTCTGGAGGACGGGAATGAAGATGGCGGCCTCCCAGTCTCTGGTCTGGAGGAGCCAAGAGCTCAGGGTCCCGCTCCTCAGTGCACCCTCAGAGAAAAGCGCCCTACCGTCCCCATCTCCCTGGCCTCTAGCTGTGCTTGGAGGAAAGCACCCTATCGCTCACACTTGGAGAAAAGCACCCGGCTGCTTCTGTCTCTGTGGCCTCTGGTCGCGCTCCGAGCTCACCCAGCCTGCGGCCAGTTTAAGGTAAGCCCGAGTTAAGAGCTCACTCCTCGGCTTTGTCACTGTTGCTGGTTTCCCACTCTAATTAATACCTGTGAGCTCTGTGACACTCAGACATCCCCAGTCCTTCTGTGACCCCACGGGACCTGGGGTTACGCTGCCCCCGCATGGTCTTCTCCCCAGTTTAGCCTCTGGAGCGATGTCCCTCCATGGAGCAGACTTTTAAATGTCCTGATTTTGTGCTCCATTGCTCCATTGCTTGCCAGGAGCTGGCCCCTCCTCCCGCAGTCTATATTCCCATCACTTTGGATTCACTTCTCTGCAGGTCCTACCTTTCAGAAAGTGATCGATTTTCTGTTTCTAGAATTGTTGGTCTTCTTGTCTTCGATTTCCCGTTGGATTTGTAGGTGTTTGCAATGGTTAGATAAGCTATCTAGCTGATCTCCTGCTACCTGATGTCGTCTCAGTCTGCTACTTCTCCGCCATCTTGACTTGCACCCCCTTAAGTGTTCTTACTGTAAAGGAAAAGAAAAGAAAAGAAAAATAATAAATTAAAAGGGCAGGCAAAACTTTTGAAGATGATGGAGATGTTTATGGCATACGTTATGGTGATGGTTTAACAGATGTATACTTATTCCAAACTTATCAAGTTATATACATTAAATATGTAGTTTGTTGTGTATCAATCATACCTCAGCAAAGTGGTCTAAAGAAAGTGTATATAGAGCAGTAAGGCATGCCCATTTTCAAGCTCTACCACATAATGTTTTATATCTATGAATATTTTATATGGAAATAATAATCCTGTTTTAGTTAACAACAAAGAAGATGTAAGATTTCTTTTTATCATTATTTCAGATACAATGACAGTGAGAACACTGTGGTCTAACTTCATTAGCTGAGCTTAAAATCTTTAAAAATCAATAAATTTTTTTATTAGTATAAGATAAATTCACTTGAATAAAATCTAAGCTTTTCAGCATAGAATGTATGAAATTGGGGGAGAAATCATAATTAGCATAGCCTAGTTCTATACATATCTATAAAAATTATCAATATTTCAATGTCTACTGTGTCAAAATCCATGTTGTTTTCTTTAAAAATGATTCTTCAAAGATTTATTATCCTTCAAATGTGTATAGAGGAAGCAATTGGGAAGAAGCAATATGATATAGGATTTACCTTCTTTGAATTTATAAACAACTTTACTGACATTCCTTGGTTCTGTAAATTGCTTTTCATTTAATCTCCATGTTTAAACAAACACAACAACAAAAATTAAAGGGTTTAAATTGTTCTGCTCTGTTTTACAGAATATCCTATCTAATGGGTTTTTTAATCATCATACCCCTTTGGGAATGTGGCTAGTAATTATTCTAATTTCTTTTAAAATATTTAACACTTAGAAATATGCATCATAATAATAATCATTAACAGTATGTTTCTTTTTGTGAAATATAATAAAACGGCATGATGGGATACTGAGCTTAAGAGAGAGAGTGTATTTGAAATATGTCAAATACAAATATTAATTATTTATTATTAAATAAGCTACAATGTAGTTATTATTATCCACATTATCATGTGGTTGAAGATCATTTGGTTGAAGGATTTTGAAAAAGCATCTTTTTTTTCAGTCCCCAGTACTAGTGTATTGCTTTCAACATCCTAAATCTGCTTATGCATTTCTATCAAAGTTATAGACTTAAGAAAAAGTATTTAATTAGATTTATTTAAACTAGATATATTAATAGTGTGACTATATTGAAAAAATCTCCTTCACTAAATTAAAAAAAATTTAGGGTTAAAAATAATTTGGAGATCATGAGCCTGATTCCTTATATTTGGCAAGTGAAATATTATTTGTTCTCAATAGGAATGAGGCTCAGGAGGTTCTATCACATACCAATGACACATAGATGGTAACTAGTGGAAGAATAATGAGAAGGCTGCCTCCTATATCAATGACTTCAACGTACCAGACAACAGAGAGGGGAGACAAGAGAAGAAATTCACTTCTCAAAGTTATACTGACTTTCTTCTGATATAATTACGTGTAGTTCATTTTTCCTGAATTAGTTTCAGATGGTTCTGATGTAAGCCGTATTGCTTTAAAACAACCAAAAACCATGCATTTTTCCTCAACACTTTCACCTCATTCTTCTTCATTGAGTTAAATTCATTTTATTGGACAGGTTTGTTCCTTTTGCCAAGAAGATGATATACTATCGAACAGAGAATGTCTGTCATGGATAAGCTTATACAAATACTCTCCTTCTTGGTGGCAGTGAGGTAATAGCACAGAACTTTGTCACTGACAAGTAGGGTTTCCTAACAACTTTAAAAGGAAATGAAAAGAGAAGTGTTACAGAAAACAGGTGCCTGATAATATTAAGTCTGACTGGCCTACTGCAGTTGAAAAAGAGAAATGGATTATGTGGCTCCTCTGTGATCATTTTGAAATTATATATGTACACACTCTATTTATCCTCCAGGAAGTCATGATGATAATAAAGGTTACCTCAGTGCAAAAAAAACAAAAACAAAAAAAAACAAAAAAACAAGTTTGACTCTTATTAGCTGTGCACTGGTTGTATTAGACATGTAATTAATCAAAAGACAATTTACTTTCTCCATATTAGTGGAGGTGGGGTTTTGGTAGAGAAGGGTACCTGAATTTAGTTTTATTTTTATCTTAAAGGCATAGAAAATGATAAGAAATATCTATAATTATCAGCAATTCCTAGAGTGATATAAAAAGAAACCATCAGCTGAAGAGAGTCAGATTCAACATCCCCGAGAAATAAGAATAAATATGTGTTCTCAGTGTTTGGGAGAGTAAAGAGAGAATTAACTAGTTTATTAGGTCAAATGAATGTTATTTTGCCTACATGAGAAATATTAAAAAGTTTTCCACATAATTATTGGTTAAGGTGTAAGCAAACAAAACACATCATAATGTTTTATAATCTAGAAATGTCGTGGAAGTTATCTCATGCTTCTTCAACTGGACTCTTATTGAAATTACTATTTTCAAAATGTATAAATATTTTTTGCTAAAATATTAACCAGAAACAGTAGTTCTTTCTGATATTATAAAATAGTGCTCAGAAAATTCATACTGTATCAACTGTCCACAAGAAATTTTGAACAGATGTTCATGATACCATTTGTTAAGCACAGATAAATTTCTACTACAACAATAAAACAGTGAAATACATCTACTTATGGTAAAGATTGTTTTATTGCTTAGATAGAACCTCTGAGGAGCTGCCTCTATTTAGTAATTTGAAAAATTTAGCAACAAGAAAACAGCTACATTTTCTATATCTCAGTAATTCAATACAAGTCTATTCTACCTATAAAATGTAAAGTAGTTATATTCGTAAGAACGCAAACAAGCTGGACACAACTGAGTTGCAGAGAAATACAGAAAAAAAAAATCTGTTCTCTTTGACTTTAAATAAAGTTTATAGGCTTATCAGGATCCAAATATTTAAAATACATCATGTGTAATAAAATAAATCATATCTAACTAATTGTGAGATTAAAAAAGGGTTACTTAGCTATTTGGGAAAATATTTTTTGCTAACAACCAACGAAGTCAACTGCATATTTCTTGAAACTGTAGATTTCTATATTTAGGGATATTTATTTGATACATCTATCAAGCAAAATATTTTTTCTAACATTTGGAAAAAAATGTTTTCTATTCTAATTCTCACTATAGCTTTTGCAAATATTGTCAGAGAACTTGTTACTTGGTTATTATATGATGTATATATGAAGGTGTTTGTGCTTTGGCAGAATCATCCAAATGGGCCAGATCGGGGATAAATATGGTTTTAAGTGATGATATTTACCTTTTTTAGTATTTTTGTATTTGTAATTATAATTTTTATATCCTTAAAGGAGACAGGATTATCTTGCTCTATAAAAACAGGCAAAGTGAACCTTATTTAATGTTTTAACAAAAGACTTAGAATACTACTTTCTAAAGCATGGGTACTCATTTTTAAATAAATGAAAGGAATAATTAATTACTTGTTTGATTCTTTTCTTCTGTGAAGAGAGGCATAAGCTATGTTTCTGTTTATAGAAATTTCTGGTCAGTAAACCTCCAAAATGATGAATAATTTTGGATTTTCCAATCTGATCATCCTTATATCTTTTAATACCATGGACTGAACTGAGATATTTTTGGATATCCTGTAGTCTGGGATTAAAGAAGAAGCAATTATCTTAGTTTAGTTCAGGAGATTGTGAAAGTATGCAGAAAGGAAAAAAGAAAGAAAGAAAGAAAGAAAGAAAGAAAGAAAGAAAGAAAGAAAGAAAGATGGGGAGGAAGAAAGGAAGGGAAAGAAAGAAAAAGAAAGATGGAGGGGGAGGGAGGGAGGAAGAAAGGAAGGCAGGGAGGAATGGAAAAGAAAGGAAAAGAAAAGAAAGAAGAAAAAAGAAAATGTGTGGGCGTATAAAGTCAAAATAAAATAAAATAAAATAAAATAAAATCTTTGAATCACCAGTGTCTTTGATCAGGCATCTGAGGTCTCATGCTACACATTTTCACACAGCATGTAGGTCTGACAGATTTTGTTCAAGGTGTTCTAAAGATCTCCAAGAGGAAACCTGATTTGTATGCCTCTCTACTTGTTCTTCTATAATAATTCAGAGAGATGCCTTAACTGATAATGTCTTTGCTGTCCTAGAGCTATTTTTGTCTAATGCCTAACTTGAGCAAGAACTATTTCAACCTCACTCCTGGACACTTAATCCTGAAGGAATGGGCTGGGTTTTGCTTGTTTGATGGTTTTTTCTAAAGGATTCAGTAGAACTCAAGGTGGAACATTTGTTTCACTTATGATTCAGTTTGTCTTCTAAAAAATATCATAGGTATGGTTAAAAAGTTCCAAGTGGGCATAGCATACGTAATTTGTCAAAGATGTTTCGTATTATAGATAGAAAGTACAGAGATAAAAGGTCAGTCCCAGTGGCCTAATAAATTCCAAGTATTTGTTAGCCCAAATCATTTATCTGCTAATTTAACAAATATTAATTTAATGCTTACTATGTATCATTCTAGTCACTAAGGATACAGTAGTGAACAAGACAGACAAAACTTGCATCCTTGAGGAACTCACATGCTAGGAGAAAAAATAGACAATTTAGTAAGAAACTAAATAATGCAATATCTGCAGGGATAATTCCCATAAAGAAATTAAGGAGAGTAAATTAAAGAGTGATGTGTGTGGTACTGGGGGTAGCAAGTCGTTGCTTTACATAAGATGGCAAGAAATATCACTCGGAAATGGTCTCTAAGGAAACACCTAATGAATGTGAAAAAACCATGTGAATATCCAAGAGAAAGTGTTTCAGCAGCCAAGGGAGGCAAGTGTCAAAACCCTCACAGGGAAGCACTTTCTGTGTTTGTAGAAGAACCAGTATAGAAGACAGAAGAACCTTTATGGATAAAGAGAGTGTATGACAAGAACAGTCACAAAGAGTGAAATCAGTAAATAGGCAATGACTAGATCATGTTTTAAGCAGAGATGTAACTTGATAACATGTTAAAAGATGATGCTAAATGCTTTATAGAAAATAGATTGTAGAGCTTGGAAAATGTAAGCAGGGAGAATGGGTTGCTATTTCAAAAGTCCCATGGGGGGTGCCTGGGTGGCTCAGTGGGTTAAACTGCTGCCCTTCGGCTCAGGTCATGATCTCAGGGTCCTGGGATGGAGTCCCACATCGGGCTCTCTGCTCAGCAGGGAGCCTGCTTCCCTCTCTCTCTACTCTGCCTGCCTCTCTGCCTACTTGTGATCTCTGTCAAATAAATAAATAAGATATTAAAAAAAAAAATGTCCCAAGGGGTGCCTTGGCGTCTCTGTCAGTTAATCATGTGGTTCTTGATTTTGATTCAGGTCATGATCTTTAGTTGTGAGATGGACTCACATTGGGTTCCACTCTGGGTGTGAAGCCTGCTTTAGATTCTTTCTCTCCCTCTCCCTGTGGCTCCTCCCCTGCTTCTCTCCTCTTTCTCTCTCTCTCAAAAAAAAAAAAAAAAAATTCTGTAAGAGAGAAGATGACAACAGGTATTCAATGAGTAATTATTGATTTGAGTATGAGTCAGCAGTGTTATGTGCCTACCAAAACAAACAAACAAACAAACCAAAAAAAACTAATATTACCCTCAGCTGTATTAACAATGTCGAGAACAAGGGAGAAGTAAGATCTACTTTACATCTATCATGCTAACAATGACTGTGGTATTATGTTCAGTTCCTAGCTCAGTCATATAATAGAAACATAGATAAACAAGAATGAATTTACTGGAGGGAAAGCAAAGTGATAAGGAAAGATTTGAAACCATATTATAATGAAAATGATAAAGGAACTAAAGGAATAAGGATTAAATTATTAGAGCTAATGTTTAAGGAAATTTTGAAGTAAGATTCAAGGAAGACCTCCTTCTTCTTGCAAGGTCTTTCCTGAATCAATTATCTTTTGCTTTTTTTAAGTCAATGAGTAAAATATATTCAGAACTCCAATATACAGATATCTTAGGGTCAGGCAAAAGGCTTTTTGTTTTTGAACTCTGGGAATATATTCTTCTCATACTTTTTAAGGCGATTTTACCTGCCTATTTTATATCCTGATTCACAGTAGTGACTTTCAGTTGCAGATTGTCTTCTTTATTTAGGACATTGAGATCAGGCCTCTGTATATTGCCTAATGATAAGCAACTATAATCATTCATGGAATAAAACAAAATACAAAGATTTTGAAAAAAGGAGCACCTGGGTGGTTCAGTCAGTTAAGCGTCTGCCTTCAGCTTGGGTCATGATCCCAAGGGCCTGGGATTGAGTCCTGCATTGGGTTTCCTGCTCAGTGGAAGCCTGCTTCTCCCTCTCCCTCTGCCTGCTGCTCTGTCTACTTGTGCTCCCTCTCTATTTCTCTGTCAAACAAATAAATAAAATCTTAAAAAATATTTTTGAAAAAATAACCTTTTTCCTTAACTATCATATAGAAATATCATTTTCAGTATCCTGATCTCTTAGTGAAGTACATCAGCCTATTATTTCTCATAGCATGAAAGAATTGTCACATAGCAAATAGGCAGAAATCTTGGCTCAAAAATCAGAATCCCATACAGCTTCTATCTTTAAGTAGCTGAAAGTTTGTCATATGTGAGCAGCTTAGATTTATTCTAAAATCTCCAAAGGGACAAATCAGTCAAAATACCAAAAAGTGAGAAGTATAATTAATTTAAAATGAAGATCATTCTAAGAAGCCAGAGTTGTGCACTGGTAGAATTAACTCTATCTCAAGAGAATCTGTCCGTTCTCTGTAGAGTTCAAGTATGAGCTAAATGATCATTATGTAAAGATAATTTTAGCATCAAAAGCTTGCTCAATCAGGTGATATAAATGCTTTGCCCCTATTAGATCTATGATTCTGTAAGTTGGACTTTAAGAAAGTAGCTATGCATTTTCTATTTTATTTTTATCATATTTTAGTAACAGAGGAAGTTTAACAATAGAGGATTACCAAATGAGAGAAAGATGAATAGTTGAAGGTAGAAAAACCAGAAATTGAAAGAATGGGTTGGAGGCCAAAAACAATATATACATCCAGTGGAATTGACACTTATTTGATGAGAAGGAAAGGAGAGGAACGAGTAAAAGATTTTTTTTGTTTGCTGTTTTGAGCCAGTATGTGAGAGTAAAGTGGAGCCATCAGTAGAAATAAAGACCAAAAAAGCAGATTAGTTTGAAATTAAAGATGACGAAATATGATGGAATAGTGAATTCAAGAAATAAAGAGTTGATATCAAATATAATGTAATGGATTCAGAAGAAAAAAGTAATAAACTGGAATCTTTTTTTTTTTTCATTGTTGAGCATGAAGTGACAAGAACCTAATACCATCAAAGGAAACTTATTTTGTTAAGTAATAAAATAGACCATCAGACCTTTAATCATATAAAGTGGTTTTTTTCATAAATTCAGATGATTCTTTTCTGTTAAGTTATTCTGCCTGATCAGAACATTGTTTTATATATAGTTTCTTAATTAGCTTTGAGAAATGATTCCTCTCAGAAAGAAAAATAGTGCGCTTAGGGAAAATAACCTAGGATTACTACTGTGCACTAAATTCAACTTTGCCATGGATTTTAGGACTTTGGAGAAGTTATTGTCTTCTCTGTAACACAGTGGCTTAAACTATATGATTTTAAATTATCTTCCATATTCTAAAAGTTTTCCAGTTAGTTCACAACTTTTACTAAAGCCATAAGTTGAGAACGATAAATACTCAATATTCTCATATTTGAAAGAATGGTGCTACACATGCCCATGTGTTATTTACTAAAAGATGTCAATGTATGTTAACTCTGCTGGAATTTAAATTAAAACAAATTAAGTTAAATAATCAAATTAACATGTCAAATACCGTCCATCCTAAATAATCAATTAAAAATTTAAAGAAAATCAAAGATAGTAAAAAAAATAAATTAAGTCCTCAGACCATATAAAGCTGATGGAAGTGAACTGAGCCTTCATTTCCCATCACTAAGGGGAAAGAAAGAGGATACTTTCCTCAAGACAAACAAAGATAGTCCAGAAGAACCTCTTCTGGTAACTAGACTGTCTGTGAGAAGAAAATACACCTCTCACTTCTATGCTTTCTAAGCTACAGAAATTCAGATGTCCATTATAGAGAAAATAATGGGGCAGAACACGTTAGAAAAATCTCAGAAAAACCTTGCATGCTTTCCGTTGACTTGAGTGTGGATGACATGGTAGTATAAGGGCATAGAAATTAACTCCTGCTTTTTAAATTCATGAGGTGGATAAGAGTTATCCTTGAAGGCCAAGTGAGTTTAAAAGGTCACAGAGAATACAATAAGTCGCAGAATTTGGGAGAACAAAGATTCATGAACTTTCTGTGGGACAGAAGTTAATCCTGCAGAATTAGATTCATAAGCCAATGCATAAGCCAAAGCAACTTAATAGGAGATAAGCTGTGGGGGGGTGGGGAGGTAGACTCCTAGGGGCTAGAACTGGGAGGGAGATACAAACATAATCTATCAGTCAGAGAGTAGAAACGGGGCAGCATGATGGATTGTAAGGAGCCTCCAAAGAACCACCATGTGCAACCCAATACAGAATCAACATCTGGGAGTCTGCTATGCAGAGAGTCTTGTCAAATTACAACAGTGCCAGTCAGGCCAAGTAGGACTTTTGGTCTTTATCTTTTCAACAGCATTCAAGGATTCATCAATAATAGGAAGGGAAAGAAAACAATACCCATTTTCCTCTAGCATGGTTTCCCTAGCCATAAGGTAAACCTAATCTAAAGAAAATAAGGTTGAGAGACTGAAATTTAGGTCAGGGTTGGATATATTAGTATTCTAAAAATTCATCCCAATAGCCAAAAAAAAAAAACAAAAAAAAAAAAACACTTTTTTCCATAACTTGAAGTGTACAGAAAGCTGGGAATCTACTGAGAATGTCATCCAGGACAGAAGGAAAATCTAGCAGGAGAAGTTTAAAGGCAGTAATTGGAGAAAAATAAAACTTCTCAATGCCTTTCATAAACTCATTACATATGTTTGGATGTTCTCTCCTTATTAACATATAAACCTTCTGGTAGCATTTCGTAGATATTATTCCTTTAATAAAAATGTACTGAATGCTACTTTAAGTCAGAAAATGTCCTGAATGGTCTGGATAAACCAGAAAAAATGCAATTCCCATAGTCATCAGAGGTTACAGATGTTTATATCTGGCCTCAGGGAAGAGGCTGCTGCTTTCTTTGGGGGAAGAATAGACTCAGATTGCTCTGAAGTTTCCAAAGCCTGGTTACAGATATTTGGACTGATAAACAAATATTGAACTACGCAGAGGAAGAAAAAATGCCTAGGAGTCTATTGTATAGAACATACCTTATATTAATCATAGTATCATCAGAAATCTTTGTTGGACTCTCTTCTGGCATATTTATTAAGCAATTCGCATCAACAACTTCAAGGGAAAGAATAGGATTAAGTGGGTTGTGAAGTATTGGCTGTGTTTGAATAGGTGGGGAGAAAAGAAAAGAGCATTAAAGCAGAGGGAAATGCACTAGTATATTGCATAGACAGCTCTAGCTCTGCCTGCTTATATTTTTTGGCACATTACAAAGATTCTTGCCCAATCCCCCTCCCTTTCCTTTAAGCACTCATATTCCATAACTGTATGCTCTAAATGAATTCTTCACATTTGGGAAAGTAAAGTATATGAGAGTATATGTCTTGTTGATCTATAAATAATTAATCTTAATGTTTGGAGAAAGCTTGGAATCCAGAAAAAAATAGATGTTTTTACTAGATTAATGAGCAGAAGTTATGACATGTTGTTTCTCCTAAGCATTTAGCTATAACTTATGTCAATAGAGTAGCTTGTTACAGATATTATGATTTTAATTTAATTGAAATGTGAGTGGTAGATATTTCTTTTCCTCTTTTGAGAGAGAACATAAAAAAAATCTATTCTCAAAGTGGTAAATAAAATAGAACAAAATACAATGGTTAACAGCCCATGAGAATATCACATGACAATTACCATAGACATATATTCAAAACAAATTTGGGAGGTCCTTCAATTGTTCCTTCTAATTATTTAAAGGTGGAGATGGGAGGGGGAGGATGGCATAGTAGGAGGACCCTAAGCTCATGGATACAACTAGATAATATATCAGCACAAATGACAAAGGAAATGACCAGAAGACAGGCAGAACAACCTCCACAGCTAAAGGTGGAGGCCACACTGAAGAAGGTAGGAAAGGTAAAGACACAGTTTGGAGTGAAATAGACCATGGCTGTCCATAGTCAGGGAAAGCTGGTGGTGTAGAGAAGGTAAGAAACTCCAGCCTTCTCCACAGAGGAGCCTGCACTCCAGGGAGCCTGCACAGAGAAGACAAATCTCCATAACATTTGGCTTTAAAAGTGAGAGGGACAAAATTTCATGGATTCTTGCAACAAACAGGACCTAAAGCCTAGAATTTTAAAAATCAGTGGGCTCAAATCTGGGAGAGCAAGGAGGGCATTAGGAAAGTGAATTCCTGCCCTTAGAAAGATAGCACAGCAAGCAGCCTGTGCAGATACTGCATAGAACCAGAAGTATGAAAAATGCTTGGGACTTGTGGGAGTGAGTTATTCACTCATGTTAGAGCATGGATCAGGAAGGCATGGATCAAAGGAAGACCCCTCCAGGAACAAAGGAGCAGGGAGGCACTATTTCTCTACCTCAACCCTCACAGCAAAAATAAATAAATAACTAAATAAAAATAAAAATAAAAAAAAGGGTTACTTGTGGGGAACAAGCATTGTTCTGAAACTCCCTACCTAACTAGCTTATGCCAAGACCCCCTCCATCTTGCACTTTACAGATCTATCATTCCCAGTCTTACTTGCCTCAGTTTCCTTTCTGCAGGGTATTTCCACAGAAGATCAGCACCCCCCTCCCTGCAATGAATCTCCTGGCCCACACATATTGCGAGGTTTCTGTTCTGGCAACAGCACCAGTGGCAGTGGTAGCTGGTCTCCTTTCACAAATAGACCAGGATTCACCTTGTTAAAATATGACCCACCCTTACTGGGGCCTAAACACTGCCCACACAGGCAAAAAGAACCTCTATAGACAACTGAACACAAGGATAAAGCATCCAGGACACAAAAGCAAAGTGCACACACACACATAGGAGATATTCCCAAAAGCACCAGGACTTAGGGAACAAGAAATACTGCACCACATGACACTGCAGGACCTCTTCTTCATAAAGTCATTACTTTTAAGAGCAAGCGACACAGCTGACTTTCCCAATACATAGATGCAGAAAGTTAGACAGAATGAGGAGAGAGAAGAATATGTCCCAAATGAAAGAATAGGTTAAAACCATAGGAAAAGACCTGAACAAAATGGAGATAAATAATATTCTCAATACATAATTTAAAATAATAATCATAAATATACTCATGAGCCTTGAGGGGAAAAAAAAAAGTGGAGGACATCAGTGAGACCCTTAAAATGAGTTAAAAATAACCAATCAGAGATGGAGAAGACAATAAATGAAATTAAAAATTATTTCTAGATGGAATAAATAACAGGCTAGAGGAAGCAGAGGGATTAATTAATGACCTGGAAGACAGAGTAATGGAAATTAAGCTGAGCAAATGAGGAGACAAAAATATGTAAAACAAGAATAGACTTAAGGAACTAAGTGACTCCATCAAATGTAAAGCAACATTTGTGTAATAGGGATACCAGAAAAAGGAGAGACAAAAAGAGACAGAAAATTTATTTGAAAAAATAATAGCTGAAAACTTCATTCATCTGGTGAATGAAACAGATATTCAGATACAGAAGACAGAGAAATCCACCCTCACCCAAAAAAAAAAAAAAAAAAAATCAACCCAAGGATGTCCACACTAAGACACATACTAAGTAAAATAACAACAACAACAAAAAAAAGTAGTGATGAAGAACAAATAAATAAATAAATAATAAAAGCAGCAAGAGTAAAGAAGAAAATTATATAATGGACACCCCATAAGTCTATAAGCAGATTTTTCATCAAACATCAAGCCATTCCCTTTGGCATATTATGACACAACATATTCAAAGTCCTGAAAGTAAGAAAATCTGCATTTAAAAATATCCTATCCAGAATAAAAGGAGAGATACTATCCCAGACAAAACTAAGAGTTCATTACCAAAAAAAAAAACCTTACAAGAAATATTATAGGACACTCTTTGAGGAAAGAAAAGTCCATAAATGAGAGAATGAAAATTAAGTATATTTGTAAAAATAAATCAAGGCATTCATAAAATAAAATAATGTAGTTAATGACATCATATACCTAAAACCTAGGTGGAGAGGAGTAGAGAATAGATTCAGATTTAAATGACTATCAATTCAATATAGACTGCCATATGCAGATGTTATATACAATCTGAATGGTAACCAGAAATCAAAAACTAGTAATAGAAATGCAGAGAATAAGGATAAAAGTGTCCAAGTATATCACTAAAGAAAACCAGCAAACCATGAGAGAGCAGGAAAAGATCAGAGAAAAACTAAAAACACAAACACAAAACAAGTAATAAAACACAATAAATAAATATCTATCAATAATTACTTTGAATGTCAATGGACTAAACCATCTAAAAATATAGGGTAACAGACTGAATTAAAAACAAAACAGGGTGCCTGGGTGTCTCAGTGGGTTAAACCTCTGCCTTCAGCTCAGGTCATGATCTCAGGGTCCTGGGATTGAGACCCACACTGGGCTCTCTGCTCAGCAGAGAATTTGCTCCCCTCAACTTCTGCCTGCCTCTCTGCCTACTTGTGATCTCTGTCTAATAAATAAATAAAATCTTCAAAAAAATTTTTTTTAAATAAAAACAAAACAAAAACAAGACCCATCTACATGCTGCCTAGGAGAGACTCATTTTAGACCTACAGATGTGCAGATGGAAAGTGAGGGGATGGAGAAACATTTATCATGAAAATGGATGTCAAAAGAAGACAGGGAAACAATACTTACATTTGATAAATTGGACTTTAAAAAAAAGACTATAACAGATAAAGACACCATATAATAATAAAAGGGACTATCCAACAAGAAGATGTAACAATTGTAAGATTTATGCGCACAACATGGGAACTGCCAAATACATAGAACAGTTAATAAAAAACATAAAGGAACGAATCAATAGTAATACAACAATAGTAGGGAATTTTACAACCACACTTAAATCAATGGACAGGTTATACAAAAAGAATATCAACTTGGAAATAATGGCTTTGAATGACACATTGGATCACATGGATTTAGCAGGTATATTAAGAACATTCCATCCTAAAAAGTAGAATACACATTTGTTTCAATTGCACATGGAACATTCTCAGAACAGGACACATATTAGCTCACAAAATAAACCTCTACAAATTTAAGAAGATTGAACTCATACAGTGCATATTTTCTGACCACAACTGTATGAAACTAGAAGTCAACCACAAGAAAAAAATCTGGAAAGAGTGCAAATACATGAAAGTTAAAAACATACTACTAAACAATGAATGGATCAACCAAGAAATCAAAGAAGAAATCAAAAAGTACATGGAAATAAATGAAAATGAAAGCACAACAGTCCAAGAATTTTCAAATGCAGCAAAAGTAGTGTAAAAGGGAAGTATATAGCAATACAAGCCTACCTCAAGAAGCAAGAAAAATCTCAAATAAAAAACCTAACCTTATACCTAAAGGAGCTAGAAGAAGAACAAACAAATCCCCAAAAGAGCAGAAAGAATGAAATACTAAAGATTAGAGCATAAATAAACCAAATAGAAACTGAAAAAAACGGTAGAACAGATCCATTTAATTGGGAGCTGGCACTTTGAAAAGAGCAACAAAATTGATAAACCTCTAGCCAGATTCAACAAAAGAGAGGGAAAGGGAGAGAAAGAGAGAGAGGGAGATAGAAAGTACTCAAACAAAATCACATATGAGAGAGGGGAAATAACAACTGATCCTACAGAAATACAAACAATTGTAAGACAATATTATGAAAATTTTTATGCCAACCAACTGGACAACCTAAAAGAAATGGGTTAATTCCTATAAACATATAACCTACCAAAACTAAAGCAGGAAGGAACAGAAAAATTGAACAGACTGAATACTATCAATGAAATTGAATCAGTAATAAAAACAAACAAAACAAAGCAAAAAACAAACAACAACAACAAACTCTCAACAAACAGAAGTCCTGGATCAGGATGACTGATGACTTCACAAATGAATTCTAAGAAACATTTGGGGACACTGGGTGGCTCAGTTGATTAAGCATCTGACTCTTGATTTGGGCTCAGGTCATGATCTCAGGGTTGCAATTAAGAAAATCATTCACCACAATCAAGTGGGATTTATTCCTGAGTTTCAAGGGGGTTCAATATTCACAAATCAATCAATATGATATATTACATCAATAAAAGAAACAATAAAAAATATATGATCATTTCAATAGATGCAGAAAAAGCATTTGACAAAATACAACATTCATTCATGATAAAAACCCTCAACAAAATAGGTTAAGAGAGAAGAAACCTCAATATAATAAAGGCCTTATATGAAAACCCACAGCAAACATCATACTCAATTGGGAAAAACTGAGAACTTTTCCCCTAAGGTCAGGCATAAGACAAAGATGGCCACTTTCACCAGTTTTATTCAACATAGTATTAGAACTCTTAGCCACAGCAATCAGACAACAATAAAATAAATAAAAAGCATCTAAATTGGGAATGAAGAAGAAAAGTTAGACTATTTGCAGATGATATGATACTATAAATAGAAAACACTAAATACTCCACAAAAAACAAACAAACAAACAAACAAACAAACAAAAACTACTAGAACTGGTAAATGAATTCACTAAAGTCATAGGATACAAAACCAATGTAAAGAAATATGTTCTATTTTTTTATACACTAAAAATGAAGGATAAGAAAGAGAAATTAAGAAAACTATCTATTCACAATTGAACAAAAATAATAAAGTCCCTAGGAATAAACTTCTCCAAAGAGGAGAAAGACCTGAATGCAAAGTTGTCAAAATGGTTGAAAGAAAAAACACAAGAAACAAGTATTCCCAAGGATTTGGGGAAATAGGAGCCCTCATACACTGTTGGTGGGAATGCAAAGTAGTGCAGCCACTGTGAAAAACAGTACAGAGCTTCCTCAGAAAGTTAAAAATAGTAATATCCTACCACCCTACCATCTAATAAACACACTACTGTGCATTCATTCAAAAATTATCAAATCACTAATTCAAAGAGTTACATGCACCACTATGTTTATTGCAGCATTATTTACAATAGCCAAATTATGGAAGCAGTCCAAGGGTCCATTGATAAAAGAATAGATACAGAAGATGTGGCATAAACATCTGTATATTTATATTTCATATATATCATTATATAATATATATATATCATTATTCATCCATAAAAAGAATGAAATCTTACCATTTGCAACAATATGGATGGAGCTAGAGAGTATAATGCTAAGCAAAATAAGTCAATCAAAGAAAGACAAATACCATATGATTTCACTCATATGTGGAATTTAAGAAACAAAACAAGCAAAGGGAAAAAAGAGAGAGACAAACTAAGAATCAGACTCTTAACTATAGAAAACAAACTGATGGTTACGAGAGATGGGTGTGTGAGGGATGGTTGAAATAGATGACGGAAATTAAAGAGCACTCTTATCGTGATAAGCATGGAATAATGTGCAAAGTTGTTGAATCACTATATTGTATACCTGAAACTAATATAACACTGTATGTTACTATGTAGAATTAAAATGCTTAATAAGGGGCGCCTGGGTGGCTCAGTGGGTTAAAGCCTCTGCCTTCGGCTCAAGTCATGATCACAGGACCCTGGGATGGAGCCCTGCATGGGGCTCTCTGCTCAGCAGGGAGCCTGCTTCATCCTCTCTCTCTCTGCCTGTCTCTCTGCCTACTTGTGATCTCTGTCTGTCAAATAAATAAATAAAACCTTAAAAAAATAATAAAATGCTTAATTAAGAAAATAGAATATTTAAAGATGATTCTGAATTCTTGAAAACTTTATAGTGATAATTTCCAAAGTTTTCCATTTATTTATTTTTGGCTATGAGTAATAACCATAATCACAAAATTAATCTTGTGAAATAAATCAGAGAATTATTTATCAGTGTTAAAGGTATCAGTAGTAAAGATAGTAAAGATATGATTAGTATGATTAGTAGTAAAGATATGATTTCTACACTGAGTTTCTCAAACAATTTTTTTTTAAATTTGCAACTACTAACTTTAAAATTAAATGTTTAAATTATTCAGCTTTGTTCACTATTTGGGGAGAAATATATGGTATGTTATCAGATCATACATTTTCAGTCCAAAAATTGTCTTAATATTCTCCCACCTGAAAAAGAATTTTACCACTTTCTTTCCAGCTTGCCATGCTTTGATCACTTTGGCCTCAATTAATATTTTATTCTGGTACAGGACTTCTCAAAATATGGGCTGCAAGCTTAAGGATCTTATATATCTTCAGGAGTCCATAGAGTCCATACTATTTTCATTATAATATAAACATGTTGTGGGCCTTTTTCACCACCTTAATATTTTTGTTAATGGAGCAAAAGCAATGGTGGCAAATCTGCCACAGCCATGATTCAATCAAAGCAGTGGCACAAAACAGTATTAAATAAAATTTAAAATGTAATCTCAATAATGTTTTGACAAAACCATAAAAGATATTAATTTTAAGACCATTGAATAATATCTTTTAACAATTTGTGTGACAAAATAGAGATTGTTTATAAGGTCCCTCTGCTGCATACAGACATACAATGCTTCCACAGGAAAAAGAACCACACTTTTGTCTACAATTGTGCAGTTGTTTGAAATGTGAGACAAACTGGCCACCCACCTTTTCATAGAGCACTGTTTTAACTTGAAAAAGAATGAAAGACAAACTGTTCTTCAAAGTTGTATACTCAGCAGATATTTTCTTACAAATGAATTAAGTAGGTCTGCCACTTCAAGGTAAATGTCTGATGGTATTTCTTTGCAAAAGTGAAATTTATTGTGGGTTTATTATAGTTGTTTAAAATAATATATTACACATATATCTTTTTTTAAATTTGAAATTTTGGTTTCTAATATAGTAAAAATGTGGATGGTATAATTCACCTAAAGAAACATTCTTTGAGAACCTCAATATTATTTTTTTTCAAATTGTGCATCCTAAGAGCAGAAGTTTTGAAAACAGCTACTCTACTATAAAGCTGACTGCATGGTAGACACTCAGATATATCTGTTCTTTGAAGTCAGAGGAGTAAAGGCTGAAGAAATAATCATTTGTGAGGTCATGAAGATCATATCTGAAGAAACTTGTGATCCATAACAAAGAATTTAGACTTATTCTATGTGAGTCATTATGTATTTTTAAAGCGTATTTATTTATTTGTCAGAGGGAGGGACATCTGCTTAACAAGGCATACAACTGTAGGAGAAAAATCAAAATTAAGAATAATAGTCAAATTCAAGACAACATAAAATACTAGATATATAAGTCTTTCTAGGAATATTGTATTTCTTCATCACCTAGGCAAGAATGATCAACGAGAGTCTAGTAGTTTGCAAATTAACTTGTTCAAGGCACGTGAAGTTCCATCAGAGTTTAAGTTAATGGTTTATTAAGGTCATTCCATATATGAGAACTAGGTAGTATCACAAACAAGAAGATTACATTGGATATTGAGAAATAGTATCTCAGAACTGGAGAACTTTCATAGTATGGGTAACTCTCCTGAAGCTTTTCCTTTAACACTAGTATGAAACAACTATAGAGGGAACCTACTCTCTCTATACCACACAGAATTTCTATGTAGGCCAGATCTAAGAAACACATTTGCTAACATTCTAAGGAGAATGAACACTTTTGGAAGAGAATATATGTTCTGAAAATTAAATTAGGATAATGTAGAAGGGAAATTGGCTGAAAGAAATGTCTCCCAGGAAAGAGACAGATTGAATGAGGTTTGGGGAATTAGTCCCCTCTAAAGAATAGCCAAATTCAGTTATAGGATACCTAAAAGTAAAACAATAATTAGATGCCATTAGACAAAAATGAGGAGACACTCGTTCTGTAGTCAGTTTGGATACTCGTATCTGTAGTTGTATTAAGTGATATGCTTCATCTCTTTTGAAGTTTCACTAAGAGAATATGAAATTTTTGTGTGGGAGAGGATGTATATTCTCAAGTTGAAGGTCATTTGCAGGTAAAATAAAGATTTTGCTAAAGGAAAACTGTAGGTGGAACAAAAAAAAAATAAGGCTCCATTTAAAAAGTGGTAGCTGTACTCTCTCTTAACAAAATGGACAAAGGTGAGACAGACACAGAAAGAGTTGAATGATTCTGCTTAGTAAAGTAGGAGACTTCTTTTTTTCTTCCTGTAGCCAACTTAGAGAAGGAAGAAGAAAGGAGTAACAGAAAGTACTCGGTCAGTGAGAAAGTCCCAAGACTTCTATCGTTTGTCCACTATCAGTCCAGAGTCTATGGCTTAGGTGTGAGGAGATAGGTTAAATAAATGGTGGGGATTAAGAAGTGTACTTGTGATAAACACAGGGGGATTTATGGAAGTGCTGAATTACTATATTGTACACCTGAAACTAACATTACACTGTATGTTAACTAACTGGAATTAAAATAAAAACTTGAAAAAAAAGAATGTATATATCATATCAAATCACTTTATGTAAATGATATTTTGTTGAAGTCAAGGCAAAAGTACCATTTTCCATGTTTCTGTTATTTTAGGAGGAAGAAAAGAAAAAGAAACTATTCATGGGTAAAATTAAGAATTTGGGGGAACTAGAAATTTAGGGTAGGATATAAGAGAACATTATGTAAGGATGTAGAACATTATGTAGGATATAAGAGAACATTAACCCCCCAGTGAGCTTTCAGAGATATTGTAGACAGCAAGTGGTGGAGGTAGAATATAAACTTTCCACCTTTTGTTGGGTGAACCTTTAAGTCATTTTATTTAACATATTAAAGAGAAAAAGTTTTGAAAGCTAGAGGAGTTATAGAAACCCAGCAGTTGACATCTGGACTAGTGACTGACCTCTGTTTAGCTTCAAAAATTAAGGAATCTAACATGGTAAAAATGACATCAATATGATACAATGAAAGAGGTCTCAATACAGACCAACGCTGTAGCAATTTTCTTGATTGTGCTGAGAGCTAAGTAACCGGAACAAGTTTCTGTAATGTGATTAGTTTTTCTTAGAATGAATAATTGTCACAGTTGCTGTTATGGAAAAGTAATTAATTATATGAAGTAATTATTGTTTTCGCTCAAGTATACCTGTTTGACTTTTTTTTTTCCTAGAAATTAAAAAAGCAATGTTGTTTTTATCTTGATAGGTAGTTACGTTGTTTGGGTCCAGAATTGCAGGGTAGAAAAAGGCATTGACAGAATGTGAAACATGTTGGTGAACTAAAGCAGTGGTAAAGTAAAATGTTAACATAAACAGTCTTAATTTAAGGGAATGACTTTGAAGGGGTAGCTTTTAAATGACTCTCCTTTTTGGTAGAAGGAAATGCTTTATATATACTATCTGCCTAAAGAACAGGATGGAATGAACCAAACAAACCATCCTACCACCTGTGATTTTGCAATTTCAGAGGAAATCACCATGAATAAGATACACAAATGTGATAATTCGGAAGTGTGTTAAATGTGCATATGTAAGTCTTTTGATTAATTTCAACTTAGAATTTAATAAATTCCATCCTGATCATTCAGTATTCATATATTCAACGTTCTAAACCACTAAAACCAGAAAAAACAAATAGAATACTTCCTCAGTAGAAAGATCTGAAATAAAACACATGTATATTTAGAATATTTTAAAAAGTTATATTGCCTTACAGAAATCTTGTAATATAAAGTAAATCAGAGGTGATAGGGGGAATGTGTTGTCTATACTGAATTTTTCACATGTTAATTGGAATCACAAATTCTTCTTTTCAGAAATATTTGGAAAGCACATCTATATTAATAAATCATTGTATTTTTAAAATATTTAAAGAAATTGTATTTGAGTAGAAAGAAATAATTCAAACATGCATAACTTCCATGTTGATATCAACTTAAATATTAATCACTATTACTTATCAGTCAAGTATATATGAAACCATACCTTGTCTCCTGCATTGGGTTAGAAACAATGAGACATTGTTTACAGAAATATAAAACAAGCTTACTGTCCTCATAATATTCTTAAAATATTCTTCAGAGGGAGGAACATTAATGAGCAGGAAATCAAGGTGAATAGTACAAGAGGAATCATATACTATGATATATATATACTATGATATATACTAGAGAATTCACACACTATATAAATAGTCAAGAGAGTTTTATAGAAAAAAAATGATTAGGGAGTGAGTCATTGTGACACTCCTTGAAAGATAAATTTGAAGTGTGGAGGAGGAAGGATCATTGATATGAAGGAAAATATGAACAGAAACATACAGGTCTATACTTAAGTGGAAGGGAATCCAGTGAAAGAAGTTGGGGGGTGTACAAAAGAGAAAAACAATGGTCATGTAAGTCAATAAAAGTATAAAAAGAAGTTACATAAAGACAATTTCAAAAGTTTTCATTAGTAACAGCAAAAAAAAAAAAGAGAGAAAAGACTGTGGATACAGACATGAGAAAAATATGAATGACCTCAGAGATTAATAAAAGAAGAGGATATTTACAGTGAGGAACCCTGGGTTTAAACCATGGCTTTGCTGCTCACCAGCTCATGACTTTGTAAAAGACACTAAACAACCTTGAATTTTCTCAACTTCAAAATGGAAATGATAATAATTTATTCATAAAGTGGTGAGGTTAGGTTGGACAGCATTTCTCAGAGTATGTAACACAGTGCTTGATATAATTGAAATGTGTCAAATAGATGTTATTGGATGAAATCTGGAAAGCAATTTTCAGACCTAGGTACAAATTGTATGTTGTAGATATATATTAGTGAACAAAATAGAGTAATACTAAAATATTCTTTGCATTTATTTGATGATTTGGTTTATTTGTCCCTAAAACTAGAAAATACAGACATGTGTGAAATTAGGAAAGGAACTTTTGGAGAAAGTGAAAAACTTTAAAGCAAGAACAAGGGAAAAAGAGAAAAGAGACAGATGGAGGAAAATTAAAACTAAAAAGGAAAAGTTATTCAAAAGCTGGAAAGAAACAAGAGTGAGGGCATGTGTGTAGTAAGGGGTATAATTTCCTTTGAAATGGAAAAAGGAAACATAAATATATGGGATAAAATACAGATAATTAGAAGCTCAGGTTGTTTTTATTCAAATGCTTTCAATCTTACTGTTTGAATTACTTTTTCAGAATCTAGATAATGGAGATAAAATCGGAGTATACAAAATTGCCACTGATAAGTTTGCATGCCCTATCATTAGGTAATTGACAAAACCACTGAGCAAGCACATTATTTAGATATATGTCAAATTGTTGCATATATTGTTGCAAATTATATATATATATATATATATATATATATGCCAAGCTTAGGTTGCTTAATTCCTTTTCTGTAATCTAAATATGCAATATTGATATAGAACTGTCAACTGTCAGCTCATCTACCAGGTTTCCCTTGACCATCTTATCTAAAACAATATGGCCTGCCTCATCACTCTTCTTTTTTTTCCTCTTTCTTTCTTTCTTTTTTTTCCCCCCACCACCCATGGCTCCCAAAGCATTCTTTCATTCTTTTTTAACGTTTCCATTGCATCTATTTCTAACTGAGTTATTTACTTGTTTCAAATATTGTCTCCCCCCAAACCCCTGCTAACTTAAAACATCTACAGAATTTAGATTTTGTCTGTATTGTTCACTGTTATATATGACACAGTGAGAAAATTGCTTGGGATGGAAAGGTCACTTAAAGTATAATGTTGGATGAATGAATGCCTATCTGTTTTGTTATTTTATTCAGAAATATTTATTGTGAAAATTTTATGTGTCAGAAGCCACTCAGCTATTTAGAGGATATGATAGTGAGCAAAGAAGACTAGATCTCCATATTCCTCATATTTTTTTCTAGTGCTAGAAGTAAAAAAATAAATAAATAAGAAGAATAAGTACATAAACAAAGAAAAAATAAACATATTTCAAAGAGTGGTAAGATAGTGGTGGTGGGATAGTGGTAGGATAGTGATAGTAAGATACTGCTTAAACTGGGGAGATGACATTTAAATGAAACCTAAAAGATATAATATAGCTGCTATATAAAGAGTCAGGGCAAGAACACTCCAGAGGGAATTGCAAGTGCAAAGGCTGAAACAAGAAAGAATTTAGAGAAAGAAACAAATAGAAGGCAGACCTGAAAAGAGTATAATGAGACAATAGAAGAGTGGTTCGAGATGACTGTAGAAGGTGGCAAGTGTCAGTCATCTTATTACTAATCTATTCTGTAAAATATCATAGTATTAATTTTATAAGATACCATAAAACCAAGAATACTAGTATATGGTATATATAATATATGGTATACATTAAGGAAAGGTGTCAAAATTAATTTATCAAAATACCTATAAAAATAAATATTTACTGAAGTGCCTGGGTGGCTCAGTCAGTTAAGCATCTGACTTGATTTTGGCTCAGGTCATGATCTCAGGGTGGTGAGATCAAGCTCCAAGCCAGCATGGAACCTGTTTAAGATTCTCTCTCCTTCTGTCCCTGTCCACCCTCAAAAAATAACAAATAAAAAAAAAAATATATTCACTACATTTCAAATAAAAATATCACAAACATAAAACATCAAGTAAAACAGAACTAATAAAATTACAAAGAATACCTTAGCATTCTAGTGTAAATTATGAGCTTCTAATGTCCATGCTTTCTTTGATTTCAATCCACTATGCTTAGGGATCACACTGAGATATTGACTCTAATGTAACTTCTCCAGTTTGTCTCAGGTCTTCCTGCCCTGACTAGGGCTCCCAAGAGGAGCTTAGTAGCTACCAAATTTGATTCAAACTCTGGTTAATCCTAGCAGGAAGGGAGCTCCACTTATGATCTACCTCTTACCCCTTCCCCTGAAATGTCATTTAGAAATATTCTTTCCACATTACTCAGTAAACCTTTTCATTTGGCCTAGGGTAGGGGGAAGAGAGATAAGAGGATGGATGATAAGTGTAACTGGAGTTAAGAGTCAATGAGACATAAGAAGCTTGAGATAAAGATGCCAAGGATGGAGTTTAAAAAGTCAACAAGAGGGAAGGTAAGAAAAGCATAGAAAGCTTAAAAACTTGCTGGTAAATATCTAAAATAAGCCATCACACAAACAGAAATACCCATTTCAACACTTAAGAATTACTTAAGGGGTGTTTCTGTGACTCAGTTCGTTAAGGGTTTGACTCTTGGACTCAACTCAAGTCATGATCTCAGGATCCTGGGATCAAGACTTGCCTAAGGTCCATGGTCAGCAGAGAGTCTGCTTGAGATTCTCTCCTTCTTCCTCTGCCCCTTCGTTGCTCTCTCTCTCACTCACTCTCTTTCTCTCTAAAATAAAAAAATAAAATAAAAGTCTTTAAAAAATACTTAATATAATGGAATAATGAAAGATCAAAATAAAGTAAGATCAAGGCCTTTTCTTGTAAAAGGAATGAGAAGAGAATCTTAGTACAATAACATGGGTTTGCAGATATGGTGGTGGAAGATATAATTCCTTCTAATTAATTACTAGTAGAGACAGCCAATAAAGTAGAAACTCAGTGTAAAGAAAGAGTACATGGGCAAATTATGGAGATTGAAAAATTATTCATGGTAGTCACTTTGGAGGGGGAGAAAAAACATACTATATAAATATGTTTGAGAATAAACTCAAGTTTATTTAAGTTCTGAAATTTAAAGGGAAATCAACCTGTCTAGTTGTGCAGCTTTCTCTGGCATTTCCCAACTGGTAAACAGGTAGGTGTAACAAAAGCAGTTCTTGGAATTAGCAGGGGCTTGAAATTGACAGACAGGTACAATGGAAAGGAAGTGAGGAGTACAAGGGAATGGAGGTTCCCAGGACTGTGGGATTTATGCTTGAAAAAGAGGAAAGTGAGGGAGAGTGAGAGCATGCATAGAAGAAAGTCAGCGGATTTGATCACATAGAGGCTAAAAATTCTTGGGCCAAGGGTTCCAGAGCAAGTTTGTTGGAAGCATAAGAGGCAGCTGTTAAAAAGATGTTGTTTGAAATCGGCATTTTGGTAGGAATTAAGTTAGTAATCATAACTTCTAAGGTGTGACTGTGAAAACATATTGCTGATTTAAATGAAAGAATAGATAACACCTATATATCTTTTGGGGTAGTTGCCCCGGTTTCTCTTCCCCGATTTCTGTAGTTTCCTTTATATTCAGATAGAATATTCTTCTGACTCTCTACCAAATATGTCATTCACACTCCCACGTCCACCACTTGGAACATTCCAGCACTTCTCCCTAACATGCTCTTCTCCTATCTGGTTGTACTTGTTCAATCCTTATTCACTCTTCAAGAGCATTGACTATCATTTAGTTGAAACTTCTAAATTATCCAACCCAGAGCAATATTTTCCCCATTACAAGCCCTCTGAATATGTAGCACACACAATTCATTTAACACAAATCAGATACTCACTTTCAAAATACCTTGTGTTACCCTGATATAGCATCGTATTCTTAGTACTCCACCGAAACAACCACAAAATATCCCAATAACTTAACCATATAAAGTTTATTTTTCATTACCAACACAGCAATGTTGATGGTAGTTTATTAAAGGGCCTACCTTCCCTTTGCCTAGTGGCTAGTGACTTTGCAGTGTCTTAGGGTCTGGGGAATCCTCTGGAGAATCTTGGCCATCTGGCCTGGCGAGCTAAAACACAAGATGAGAAAGCAAGGAGGACTGTGTACAAGCCTGATTGTGTCGGACATTTAAGTTACTAGAAGGACTTCAGTTTTTACTCTGAAACATGGACTCATTGCAGTACTCTGACAAAGAAGGAACACAATTCAACTTGTGTTTTAAAAGGAGGGGATGATAGTCAGTTTCTGGGTGTATCTTAAATTTATAGTTAACATTGCCCAGTGGTTTGCATGTGCAGTGTGAGAGATAAAAAAGGAATCAAGAAAGATAAGAATGGTAATACCTAGAATCTGACAGATAAGCATTCAACAAGCTTAAAAATGAATCAGTAGGGGAGCCTGGGTGGCTCAGTGGGTTAAAGCCTCTGCGTTCTGCTCAGGTCATGATCCCAGGGTCCTGGGATGGAGCCCAGCATCAAGCTCTCTGCTCAGCAGGGATCCTGCTTCCTCCTCTCTCTCTGCCTACTTGTGATCTCTGTCTGTCAAATAAATAAATAAAACCTTAAAAAAAATGAAGGAGTAAATAGGTATATGTGTTGTGTGTGTGTGTTTTGTTTTTGTTTTTGTTTTTTTTTTCTCCTACCAAGTCTGGCTTTTACAACTAATTTAGATATCTCTCTGACTTCCGGCACTTGATTTTCTTGTATCAGTGGAGAGTGCTTTCTCCTCTATGGTAACCCTGAAACCCAAATGCATAGTTTAGGTATTTATGGATTAAGAGCATAAATATTTTTGATCTTCTCTTGTAATATCCCCTTGATTATTAGAATGCCCAAAGGATACATAATAAAAAGACAGCTTTTTGTTACATGCCAACAAGGCACATAAGTCATAAAAATTTAATGTAGGCCCTTGTGACCAGTATGAAAGGTACTGTGAGTGCTTTATGATACTTTAAGTGATTCTGTCACATACTAGAGACCTCCATCAGTGCGATTTCAACTTGTAACTGCCTTTGTTAAAAGTACATATAATCATATGGCCACAAAAGCATGACAAAACAAAATTTTATTTCTTTTATCTGCACTGTCTTCATCATAGAAAACAGTTGTATTTCTGTGGTTTCAGAAACTAATTAATTCTTTATGAAGCAGAAGGGAAAACAGACTTATTTAGATATGGTCAAAACAAAATTAATGTTGACCATATTTTTATGTTGCATCATTTTTCCTTTAAAGAAAATCCTTTCATCTAAAAACTGTACATATATTGTTTTCATCCTCATGTGTTCTCCTTTATATATGTTTACAGAGGATCTGGACCAGAATATGCCATTTCTGCCAGTTCCCCATGATTTGGATTATGTTCATACCTATTTTTGAGTGTTTTCCAGAATCTTTTTTCTATCCCAGCACCAGGCCAAGATGAAGTCAATCACTGGAGTGTGCTTGTTAATTTAATATATCTTATTGTCAGGTGTTCACAGGGTGTAGTGTATCCTTTCTTTTATATATATGAAGATTGTTAAGTGACTAAGAATAAAGTTTTGTCTCCAGTGTTCAGGGACCATAACCAGAGTTTCCTATAGAAATATATGATGACTATAATTACTACATAGATTGGATTGTTGATCTACCTAGAATAGTCTCTATTTTTTATGCATAAGATATCCAATATCATAGTATACTTTTTACTGGCTCCAGCAAACAATTTTATTGTGAAGAAGCATTTTAGTCTCAAACTTATATGATCTATCTCGGTCCACTGCTCTAGCACTGTGGAAGTAGTGTTTTTTATGTGCTACAAGTGTTTGATTGGTAACAGTTTTCCTGAGTGGAATGCTTTGGTTCGTAGATTTTTCTATTAAGTATGGTACTGTGAAAAGCTCCAGGTAATGCAGACAAGCGAGACTTTAAAACTCTGCCTGTCTGGGGATGTTGCTGATATCTAGACAAAGCTTACACTAAAAAGATAGGCTTCATCTACTTTTGTGTTTCGCTCCTTATGTAAGCTCAATTCATATTGTTGCTCATCACCTGTGCACTGTTAAGAAGAGCAGTGCACTTTAGGAACAGGTAAAGGTTAACTGTAGTGATCTGCTCACCGTATAATAGGATATAGTGGGGTATGAGGTTCGCCTTGGCCTGTTCTATCAATATGAGCTCTTAACTTGGCATGCAACTGTGAAAAGAAGTGCTTTAGTTACAACGCAATAGGTAGCATCAATTTTGCCCAGCACAAAACTGTAGGTGGTTAACGTTGGCTTGCCATACTGCTGTTAATGGTAGCACTTTAGATCAGTAAAACTCTGTAAGTGGTAACATTTAATCTCAGCATAACAATGTGAAAGGTGCTGCTTTCATCTCATTTAAAAAGACTGGTGTGATTACCCTCACTTTCCAGACGATTTTTGATAACACACATAACTGATAATGTGGACTATTTCCATTACCGTTCTTAGCAAGTCACAAGACATTAAATTAATATAAGTAAAAATATTTGTAGATGTTTCTTCAGTATCAATGATTTTCTCACATATATGACTCATTCTTTGTTTTAAAATAAATAAATTCAACATGAAAATAATGTAAACCTCTCAAACATATTTTCTTTCAAGCAAGTATTAACTTAAAACAGTGAAAGTAATAGGTAGAGTGCAATTTTGAAAAGCAATCTATAGAGGGGAAAAATTAAATATACAACAGGAATCAGGAGCATATGATAAACTATAGAGTAAATAGATGTATGAAATGCCAATGTTTTTCTCTAAAATTGTCTTCTAAATAAATAATAACTAGTAACACTGTGTCCATGATGCTATGAATATCAATTTCTAAAGCTTCATTGAATTCTTTTTTTTCTTCCAAATATGTACTACTACACAGTATATATACTTGTTAGTTGCAGACAGAATTGTGTTTTTTATGGGTAAAATCAATAAATATTGAACTTCAGTGTGGTACGTTGCATCCTTGAAAAGCCTCTTTAGCCTTTTAAAACCTTGCTGCTCAAAGTGTAGGACCTGGCCCAGCCCTATCAGTACCACCAGAAATTTATGGGAAATGCAGAATCTTACTCCCAACCTATTGACTCAGAATCTGTATTTTCAACAAGATCTCTTTGACTTACATATACTTTAAAGTTTGAAAAGCAGTGGTCTAAATGACCTAGAAAATCTTTAGGGTCTTGCCTTATAAAAATTCTGCCCAGGGCACAGACATCATAATCAAGATTAGAGCTTCGGTAGGATAGATCAAAGAGCTGGTAGTGAGTTATGCTAGAGACATAATTTCAACTTTGTTTAACTTTTTTGAGCCATTTCAGGACTTTTATAAGTCACGCACTTCCTGACTGAAAAATACTGCCTTTGTACCAAAAGATAATATTAGGATATCAGTTCAGTTATCTGGAATCCTACTAGAGGATCTGGATTTGGTCACTGATTATCCTACAGTTAGAACAGTAAGATCAAGGAGATTCTCCTGTAAACTCAGAAGGATGTAGAGATTTCTGTTCTTATCTATGCAATGTCAACAAAGGATCGCAGAAAAATACCCAAGATTATTTCTGGTATGAATCTTTCATTTAACATACATTTATTCTGCCAGTATTTTTTAATATCTCATATTTACCCATCAAAAATCAAGAATTTGAGGAAAACTCATAAACTTTAATAGGCATGATTTTAAAGAAGTCTAAAGAAAATGATCTTAAATCAAATAAAATTTTATTATATGTTTTTGTTTCAAAAGTTCAAATTAACATTATATTCTTATTGGTATACTTAGGAACTATGGAGATAGGCACTAAATAAACATGTAGCGGGAAGAGAAGATTCATACAATTGGATTTTTAGTATTAGTAGATAGGTAATTCTCTATTCAGATTTTACCTGCTGAAATGCTGGAAGTTGACTGATTTTATTTCTATGCATTTACAAAATATAATTTATTTTTCCATGTTGTGGAAACAACATTTCATCAATGTAAAAGGACTTCTCTTTGCCAAACTGTAAAACTAAACACACCCACCAGACAAAATAATTCAAAAATCTCATAAATGAACAAATTGCAATAATCACAATTAATCATATTGTGTTGAAATAGTCATGTTTATAAAACTACTATAGTTGAAAAATGATTGCATACTTTGGTCTATTATTGATTCTATTATACATGAGAAGTTTTCTTAAACCAAAAAGTAGCAGAAAAAACAAGTGATGGTACTTGAGAGAACATTTCTTTATGTATCTCAGTTTTCAGATAATATACACAGTATTCTTTCATACCTCAGCTGCGTGATACATTACAGTTAAGAAATAGTTTCTCATCTAGAAGTCCTTCCTATTGTACACATTTTAAAAGAGCACAATAACATGATTCATTTAAGTAACAAGCAGAATTGAACATCTATAATCAGATACAAGCAAATATAAACTTTGAATTTTATGAGCTGTTCTTGGGCTCTGAAACTTTAGTCTTCTCATTGGCAAATGTTTGATTCTAACCAAATCAGTTAAATTCAGTCTACTCCAAGATTTCATTCCTTTTGTTGGCTGCATAGTATTCCATGGAACTAGAGGGTATTATACTGAGCGAAATAAGTCAATCAGAGAAAGACAATTATTATATGATCTCCCTGTTATGAGGAATTTGAGAGGCAGAGTGGGGGGCTTGGGGGGTAAGAAAGGAAAAAAATGAAATAAGACGTGATGGGGGGAGACAAACCATAAGAGACTCTTAATTTTAAAAAAACAAACTGAGGGTTGCTGGGGGGATGGGGGGAAGGACGGGGTTGTTAGATTATGGACATTGGGGAGAGTATGTGATATGGTGAGTGCTGTGAAGTGTGTAATCCTGACAATTCACAAACCTGTACCCCTGGGGCAAATAATACATTATGTTAATAAAAATAATTAATAAAAAATATTCAGTCTACTCCAGTAATATTTTCAGTCACTTCAGATTTGAATAGTACATATAGAATAAAGATTTGGAAATATTAACTATTTCTAAACTTTCCCCTTCTTATTACTGACTCTAAACTTCCAAAAGACTTCAAGCTCACCCAAAAAGAGTGCAGTGAGAATAGCAGGTAGGGAGTAGAGTCTCTGTTTATGTCTAGGACTCTTTGCGTGAAAACAGTTTGCTTAGTTTGTGCTCGGTTACCAACTGGTAATCAATCAATTACCAGTTGTTAGAATCATTAACCAGTCTGTTTTCTGGCACTGGTTCTATCAGCTGCTTTTTGTCACATATGTAGCTTTGCAACTCACATTACATCTTATTCTGGCCCTTCTATGTGACATGTTAAGGTCTTCCTCAAGTGCCCATCTCATCTCCCCCTCATAGCTGCCAGGAATTCTATGGAGAAATGACCACCTTTTCCCCTAGATCCTCAGTGGGTGTTCTGGACCACAATTTTTTGGGGAGGTTTCCCTTATGGATGTTTCCTTGGGGTGAGGCAGGTGAGTGGCAACCCAATGAATGTCCTAGCATCTATTCTTAATTGTCCGAGTTTCTGGATGACTGATTCCTTCCTAGGCCACCTCTGTGCTTTAGGAATAGGAAGCTCTCCTTGACCTCTTTCTCCCTACTATGACAATCTGCTGTCTCTTTCTAGTATTTACCTACAATTCTGACCATTAAGATGTGTCCAGAGATTCCTCTGGTGGCAAGAATTCATGCAGGGAGTATGATGCCAGTATCCCTTACTTCTAGATATCCCTGCATACTGTGGGAGGTATACCAAGAACCACAATTTTAGATTTTCCAATTCTGGCTCTCTAAAGCTATCTATGCAACTTCTATCCTGCAGGCCTTTCATGAAGTGTAGGTGTGTGTGTGTGTGTGTGTGTGTGTGTGTGAGAGAGAGAGAGAGAGAGAGAGAGAGAGAAAGAGATCCTTTTTGTTCTTTAATTCCTTAGTGGAAGGTTAGAAAATTGGGCCCTTTGAAAAAGCACTTTTTAAAAAAAATTTAGAATCAAAAATATGTTTTGTTTTTGTTTTTGTTTTGTTTTCCTCAGATGTGGGCTAAAAGTCCAGCACTTCTTTAGCATTCAGTTGGAAAGAGACAGATGGTAACCTCAGGGAATAGGAAAGGACATGTCTAGGTGATACTTCACATCATCACATTATGTGTGATCATAAAATATTACTAATATTACTGTAGAACTTTAAGACTTTCACATTAGGGAACAATTCATATTTTAATATACATGAAAAACATCACTTTTACTGACAAGCAATGATATATTTCATTTTTATCCATGATAAATGTTAAAGTCAATTTTTAAAATCCTATAAAACTCAAAATGATGCCTGTGATATATTTGATATATATGCTTTTAATAGTGCCCTTTATTAATCAAATAAGATTAGAGAAAGTGGATACAATTAAATTATGAGAGGTAACATTTAAGAAAATTAAAATTATGAGTCAGAGTTATACTTTGAATCTATTTCTGAAAGGCTGAAGATAGTTGGTTAATTATTTTCAAAGCAGGAGAACTCTGTATCCTCCTAATATAGACTATGTCTAAATGAATATCCTTACATCTCAACTGGTCATTTTGAGATTTTTATACATACATATATACATTCTGGAAGCATTGAGAATTGGATTTTGTTTTCAGATAATCATAGTAGTCCTCTATAATCATTTTACTGAGTTACTTTTTAAAAAAAATATTTCCACCTTTTATAGAGTGCATATCAACATGTAACTTTAGAAGAAAGTACATTTCTGACAGGTTTTTAACATTTTATTAACCATGTAAGAAATGGATTTTGACCTGTCATTGATTTGTCAATTATTTTACATATCATAAGATAACAAAAACTGAACAGCATGCTTTTTTTTTTTAATTTCAGCATAACAGTATTCCTTGTATTTGCACCACACCCAGTGCTCCATGCAATCTGTGCCCTCTCTAATACCCACCACCTGGTTTCCCCCGACCTCCCACCCCCCACCGCTTCAAACCCCTCATTGTTTTTCAGAGTCCATAGTCTCTCATGGTTCACCTCCCCTTCCAATTTTCCCCAACTCCCTTCTCCTCTCTAACTCCCCTTGACCTCCATGCTATTTGTTATGCTCCACAAATAAGTGAAACCATATGATAATTGACTCTCTCTGCTTGACTTATTTCACTCAGCATAATCTCTTCCAGTCCCGTCCATGTTGCTACAAAAGTTGGGTATTCATCCTTTCTGATGGAGGCATAATACTCCATAGTATATATAGACCACATCTTCCTTATCCATCGTCTGTTGAAGGGCATCTTGGTTCTTTCCACAGTTTGGCGACCATGGCCATTGCTGCTATAAACATTGGGGTACAGATGGCCCTTCTTTTCACTACATCTGTATCTTTGGGATAAACACCCAGTAGTGCAATGGCAGGGTGATAGGGAAGCTCTATTTTTAATTTCTTGAGGAATCTCCACACTGTTCTCCAAAGTGGCTGCACCAACTTGCATTCCCACCAACAGTGGAAGAGGGTTCCCCTTTCTCCACATCCCCTCCAACACATGTTGTTTCCTGTCTTGCTAATTTTGGGCCATTCTAACTGGTGTAAGTTGATATCTCAATGTGGTTTTAATTTGAATCTCCTTGATGGCTAGTGATGATGAACATTTTTTCATGTGTCTGATAGCCATTTGTATGTCTTCATTGGAGAAATGTCTGTTCATATCTTCTGCCCATTTTTTGATATGATTATCTGTTTTGTGTGTGTTGAGTTTGAGGAGTTCTTTATAGATCCTGGATATCAACCTTTTGTCTGTACTGTCATTTGCAAATATCTTCTTCCATTCCGTGGGTTGCCTCTTTGTTTTCTTGACTGTTTCCTTTGCTGTGCAGAAGCTTTTGATTTTGATGAAGTCCCAAAAGTTCATTTTCGCTTTTGTTTCCTTTGCCTTTGGAGACATCTCTTGAAAGAAGTTGCTGTGGCTGATATTGAAGAGATTACTGCCTATGTTCTCCTCTAGGATTCTGATGGATTCCTATCTCACATTGAGGTCTTTTATCCATTTTGAGTTTATCTTTGTGTACGGTGTAAGAGAATGGTCGAGTTTCATTCTTCTACATATAGCTGCCCAGTTTTCCCAGCACCACTTATTGAAGAGACTGTCTTTTTTCCACTGTATATTTTTTCCTGTTTTGTTGAAGATTAACTGACCATAGAGTTGAGGGTCCATATCTGGGCTCTCTACTCTGTTCCACTGGTCTATGTGTCTGTTTTTATGCCAGTACCATGCTGTCTTGGTGATCACAGCTTTGTAGTAAAGCTTGAAATCAGGTAACATGATGCCCCAGTTTTATTTTTGTTTTTCAACATTTCCTTAGCGATTCTGGGTCTCTTCTGGTTCCATACACATTTCTGGTTTATTTGCTCCAGCTCTTTGAAAAATACTGGTGGAATTTTGATCGGAATGGCATTAAAAGTATAGATGGCTCTAAGCAGTATAGACATTTTAACAATGTTTATTCTTCTGATCCAAGAGCATGTAATAGTCTTCCATCTTTTTGTGTCTTCTTCAATTTCTTTCATGAGTGTTCTGTAGTTCCTCAAGTACAGATCCTTTACCTCTTTGGTTAGGTTTATTCCCAGGTATCTTATGGTTCTTGGTGCTATAGTAAATGGAATTGATTCTCTAATTTCCCTTTCTGTATTTTCATTGTTAGTGTATAAACTACTAGAACTCATACAGCAATTCAGTAACGTGTCAGGATACAAAGTCAATGTACAGAAATCCGTGGCTTTCTTATACACTAACAATCATGCTTTAAAGATATCAATTGCCTGTTGAGTAACATTTCAATTTGAAATTATTTACTGTGCAAAAAGTTGTTTTTCATAAAGATTTTATTTACTTATTTATTTTAGGAAGAGAGAAAGAGTATGTGCTTGTGACGGAGGAAAAGGGAGAGATTTTCAAGCAGACTCCACACTGAGCACAGAGCCTCATGTGGGACTCAATCTCATGACCTAAAATCATGACCTAAGTGGAAATGAAGAGAAAGCCACTTAAATGGATGAGCTACCCAGGTGCCCCCAAAAGGTGTTTTTGTTATAGCACAAAGACAGGACTCATGGGAAGAATGAGCTGTTTAGATGGTTTCATGTTATTTCCAAATACGGTGTTTTGTTCTCAAAGGGACAGACTTTATTCCATTATATATTTTATAGTAAAGAAAGATGGGTTATACAAATTATATAGAAAACAGTTTTAATCTCATATTAAACTGCTCCCTTCTCCACCAAATACCAGTGTTAATATGCTTACACCAGACCAAGTCCTATGTGCATTCCTTAGGTGGCAATTTCCAAATGTCTCAGTCACACAACAAAATTTTATTGAATGCATGTACTGTATCTAATGGTGTGTTATTTGATTTGTACGCAGACACTTGGATAAAAGTTTAAAATCTAAGGGCACCTGGGTAACTCAGTCAGTTAAGCATCTGCTCAGGTCATGATCCCTGGGTCCTTGGATCGAACCCCGCATCAGGTCCCCTGTTCAAAAAGCCTGCTTTTCCTTCTCCCACTCCCCCAGCTTGTGTTCTCTTGCTATGTCTCTCTCTGTCAAATAAATAAATAAAATACTAAAAAAAGAAAGCTTAAAATCCAAAATCTTAAAATGACAGATTTACAAAACATTTAGAAATCAACAAAAATAGATAATAAATAAGGAAACTCAACAAGGTTTATATTACCTTAAAATAGGTAGAAAAAATTTTCCTGCTTATGATAGGACTTAAGATTGATTTTTAAGAAATAATTAAAAAAAATTTTCTCTAAATTTTAAAAGTGTTAACAAATTGCTTTCTATGTAAGCATATTAAGACCAGCATAGAAAGTTCATTTCCCCTTCTGAAATAGAATGGTGTGATCTAATGCAACTTACTACAATTAATGTAATACATTTAATGATTTGCATCATAATTATTATACTTCATATTAATTAGGCTTAAATTGTAAGGGTAAGGCCAATGACTAACTTTGTCCCCTTCAAATGTTGCCTGAGCACAAGTGGGCTAAACATAATCTAACCCAGTTTTCAAGGACAAACTGCCCCTTCTCACTCCCTAGAGTGAGTGATCAGGAGACTTAGGGTGGAAGATTGGGAATACTTTAGGAGGATTAGGGTACCTTATTCTGCAACTAATGAATCAGCTCAAGAGGAAGATAAGCAGAAGCCAAATTTTTTCAAGCAATCTCGTAGAAAGTTCTCCAACAGTGTTGAAACGTCTAGTTGACTTGAAAGAAGGTTCTCCATCTCAGAAAGATGGATTAAAAATGGTACCTTATTTACACTGTAGAAAATCAAGGCAGCGTTTTTGCACTCTGCATCATTCCACTTTGCTTCTTCCTAAAATGTGGGACAGAAGAGAGACTATTAAATTAAGCTCAGTGAGAAAGACTCCATTGTCTTTGAGAATGTTGGATCTCTAATGAGGGATTTTAGCTTCTCTTTTCTTTTCCCATCTCAGCATGTTAAAGAAAAAAGCTACTGCTTAGGATAGAAATTTAAAAAAAAAGAAAAAACAAAAGCAAACTAAAAACAACCCAGAATGATGTTTTCAGAAAGTTCAAATGTTTTTGTTGTTGTTGTTGTTCTCCCAGCTGATCATTTTTCATAACCAAGAATCTCTTCACATAGTTACCTTGACATTGAACTACTGTATTCGTCACAGAGTAATTGGCCTGATGCCTTTTTCTCTGTATATTCTCTCAAACACTTATTTATTTAATTTTTGTGTGTGTCTATATTCCCCACTAAACTAAACAGCAGAGATTATGTCTATCTTATTTCCCACTTTATCTCCAAGTTTGGCACTTGATAGGTATAAATATTTGTTAAATACATTTCTGACTTAATTTGCCAACTACCTGTGATTTATTCCCAAATTTATATCCTTAGTTATGATTTTTACCCAATATCCAACATGTTGAAAGTAAAACTCATCAATTCTTTTTTTTTTTTTTAATTTATTTGATAGAGAGAGAGAAAAGCACAAGTAGGCAGAGCAGCAGGCAGAGGGAGAGGGAGAAGCAGGCTCTCTGCTGAGCAGGGAGCCTGATGTGGGGCTTGATCCTAGGACCCCGGGATCATGACCTGAGCTGAAGGCAGCCACTTAACTGACTGAGCCACCCAGGCACCCTGAAACTCATCAATTCTTCTATTTTCTACTTTATAACCTCAAAGTAAACTTAGTCCACCATTGAGGTTATGTGTGTGTGTATATATACACATATGTATATGTGTATATATATACTTTTTTCCCCTTTTGGCTCTCTTGTATATACCTCCTTTTCTTTTTCCCTGGATGTTATCACTTCTTACCAAAAGTTTGTTGTCTTTCAAATATCTTCTACAGATTAATAATAGAAAATGTACTAAAAATGTCTTCTTGTAAACTTTGCTCAAAGATGTCCCTTGCTAGTAGGAAAATAATCTAAATTCACTTGATATTCAAAGTATTCCTTAGGAAACAAACTGAAGGTTACAGAAGGGAGGGGGAATGGGAGGATGGGGTAGCCAGGTGATGGGTATTAAGGTAGGCATGTGTTGTGATGAGCACTGGGTGTTATACACAGCTAATGAATCATTGAACACTACATCAAAAAACTAATTATGTACTAAATGTTGGCTAACTGAACACAATAAAAAATAAAGAATTTAAAAAGCATTTCACAGGAATTTCCATCACAGTCTTTCTAAATCTATTAAATATTAACTCTCTACCAAAACACTGCTAAACAACCAATCTATATTTCTCCTTTGCTAACACAATACTCTAAAACTTTTCCTTCCTTGAGTGTATCCTATTGAGATTAATCCTATTTTTGTCATGGAACTCTTCTTGATGTCCCTCAATACAAGTGCTGGCTTTCTCGCTGAACTGTTGCTTTCTCTCTGGGCCAGCCATTTGGCAAAGTTGCATATGATATTTACATTTATATGTAAACTTCACACTCCTACACTTAATTTACTCAAGGATAGGGAGCATGTCCTATACCTTTTTAGGCATATCACATTATGTACTAGCTTATATCTACAAAATGCATAGTCGTGTAACCTATACACCAGGTGTTTTAAATACCACAAATTCCAAATTTTGTTAGATAAAATATGAGTTATCAAGAATAAAATAATAGGTATGTCATGTAGCTAAATGAGGAGATGAAGACAGGAGAATTACCATGAGTTAGAGAAAAAGTCTTATGAAATATATATTATGTTTAATAAATATGAGTCTTATTTTATACACTCTATTTTCTGTTATGATTATTAACTTTATTGAGTAATTAATCAAAATATAAATGCATTTTTATTGAAGAATAGAGATAGATTTAATTAATAGAAATAGAATTTGTTAGTTTATTGAATTCATGGGAGATATTTAAGGAGAAATTTCAGTATTTATACTCTTAAGACCTAATAAATGAGGTGAGTGAAGAACAAAGCTAAAGTTTCAATAAGGGGAGCAAAAGATCCAGAAGAGATTATACTGATCAGGCATCATTTCTGGTTATATACCACTTGAGAACCCCATTAACATGTTAATGATATAGGGAAACAAATCTTGTGTAAATGAACTATAGATAAGTAAGGTAGTGCATCACATAGTCTAGCTACCACTGCACTATGAGAACATCTGGGGGAGGGTTTGTGGAATGTAATAAAATGATCTCAAAATTTCATGTGAGCTCAAAACTTTCTCTATCTTACAAACCTATCATATCAATTGCTGAAAATAATCTTAAGTTATAATAAAATGTTTAATGAATCGATGTTATTCTATCAAACAGCTAAGTTGCATACTAGAAGTTGGAAATCTTTTCTGGTTACTAATAATTGTTGCAGGCTGATGACTTTCTTGCTTGTTCAGCAAATTTTCCCACCAAGGAGAATAAGGCATACCAAAACAGGGTTAGAAGAGTGGGTAAGGGCGGTGACTGCCATTGGATTGTGTCCCCCAAGAAGAAATATGTTGGAGTTCTAAGAAATATATTGGAATGTGACCTCATTTGTAAAGATTTTTTGTTTGTTTGTTTTGTTTTGTTTTGTTCTTTAATGGAAGTAATCAAGTTTAAATGGTTCATTAGGGCAGGCCCTAATTCCAATATGATTCATGTCTTTATAAATTAAAGGGAAAATTTGGACACAAATTTGGACACAGAAATAGACATGCATAGACAAAAGACATTGTGAAGGTACACAGAGAAGACAGTCATCTACAAGCCAAAGAGAGAAGCCTGGAACAGACCCTTCTCTTATAGGAACCAACCTAATGAGCACCTTAATTTCAGACTTCTAGCCCCTAGAATAGCAACACACGGTATTTCTATTTTTCAAGCCACTCAATTCAGGTCCAGCAAACTAGTAACAAGCAGTAAATTTACCCAACTAAGTTTTTCATTTTCATGCATATATATGTATGCAGGTTATTATGACTGGAACAGTGTACTTCTATGTGAGAGTTAAGTCTCAAGGTAATAGCTGTGAAAATTCATTAGGTGGAGATTATAGAACTGTAGGAGTATTTTAATTTTACAACAGGGGAATAAACATTACAATATGACCTGTTAAAATTTGTTTCAATACTATTCTCCTTTCTAACTGGTGAATATGCCGCTCCATTTCTTAAGCTTGTCCTTAAGCTTCCAATGTCAGTTTCCATGACACTTCCCAAATGTCCACTTTTCTTCCTGGAATTGACATTGGCATGACAAATGATGCAAATAGCTTAGAATGGATTTTTTTTTTTTTTAGGTCAATCATTGTAAAAAAATTCAGGTAGCATTCAAATTTTTGTTCTCTTGCTTTTTGCTTGTTCATGCTTATATTTATATAAACTGGCCTTATGTTACAATCCTGATGTCTATCTTTAAGGCATCCATTCTGTGTGATTTTGAAGTCTCAGTCTTTTTTCCCCTAAAATTCTCAGCTTTCTGTAAAGAAGAAAATATTTGGAAGATTTGTTTAAAAAAAAAAAAGCATCAAAACACAGCAAAATGTAAAGGAAATGTGTAAGAGCTGTTTTTGTTTTAGTAGAAGCATATTCTTTTAGGTCAGAAGTTTAAAAAAAGTGTCCACTTTTAAAATGTTAATAATGTACTTTCTACATGAGAATCTAGAGTAGAAATTTTACTCAATGCAATTAAAGTGCTTTAGTTAGAATTCTGGGATACTTTTGTAAAAGGAAAAGTCTTAGACACACAATTCTGTGTAGTAATGGGTATGAAAACGTGTTTCATTTTCCAAAAGTACGGATTTGTAGTAAGCTATTCATCACTTCTGTAGATGTGTGTCTGTTACAGCTCTATAATCCCAAAATTTTCCATGTTTACTCCTTAGATAGTATACATGTAGTTGCAGGTTATACACAAAGATTACTGATGATTTGTTCATCAATAGCAACAAATTATATTCCAGAGTGCTTAATTTAGGATTTGAGAGCATTGAATCATAATTCAACACTAGCTCAGGCAGTATTTGGATGAGGCTATATCAGAGAAAAGAGAAATCATGAGTCCAAAAATGCTGACACGATTATGCAAAATTTTAAAACTTCAAGATTAGGTTAGGACAAAGTAAAATATGAATATCACTATTAAAAGGTCCAAACCAAGTCAAGCACCCACAAAAGTAGAGTGCATGAACAACAACGACAACAACAAAAATCCATTGCTTTTCTTTAATAATGCCAGGTATCATTAGGTACATATTAGGTAGTTTGCATATATAGTGTAATGCTTAGTCTTAGAAGCATCAATATATGACTTACCCATATTCAAATCTTGTGGAAAGCTGTTTAAGTCAAGTTCTGTCCTAACTTTGAAGCTGATGTTTTTCATGTCCTGGGTAGCAGATGGAAATCAAGTGATCAGTAGTCATCCAAATGGAAGGTAATCAGGTCTTGATAAATCTTGCTACAGATTTGGGCTGACAGTGAGATATAGGGGTAGAAATCTTCTAATAAATGGAGATTGGGGAAGTCAGTCATTGGTTGTAAGTCCGGTGCTTAGCTGTGCAATATTTCAGGTGGATATTCTGTCACTGATTCACCTGGAATGGTACATGAGGAAGAATCTGTGTTCTTTGGATTTGAGAAAGAACCACAGATACAGTGCAGAGAAACAGGGATACATAGACTAAAAGAAATGAGTGGTAAGCAATTAGGCTGAGCATCTGACTAAGAGCTTATCATAATACCAGTGATTATAGATAACATCTATACAGATCAGAGAGACCCTGCCTAACAAGGTACTTTTTCCTTTTATTAGATTATTGCTGGCATTAGTATAATTATCATTAAATTCAGGGAACTGTGGAAAAGTTCAGGAGGGCCCCAGTAGAAAATCAGGAATTCTTGGAAAAAAGTACAAAGAAAGGGAATTAGTTCAGACTTCTGTTTTAAGCCGATGCAGCAAGTAGAATTTAGGGACAGATTTTTTTTTTTCCCCCCACTTAAGAACTCTGCTTTGTTGGGACAAAGTGTATACCACCATCTCTCAGAACTATTGTAGAGGTGATGTCTGTATTGGATAGGAGATTATAATGGAAAGAACATGGGCTCTAAAAAAAGAAAAAAATATATATTAGTGTTCTGGCTTCACTCCTTACTATTTGTTTTTCTTCAGGTTCTTAATTTTTCTCACATGTGTTATCTTGTTTAATCCTCTTAACATACTTATATGGCTAATTGTACTGTTACCTTTTTTATATAAATGAGGAAATTGAGATTTTGTTATTCATTCAATGCTACCAAGATAGTAAGTGGAAAAGTCTAAATATTAATTCTAAAGTCTAAATAGTAATTATTCTAAGATGTGCAATGCACTTAGCATGATATTTGACACACTGAAGCATTAATCAAATATTAAATTTCTCCAACTAACTCTAAAATATTTGGATTGTGAGATCGACTCCTGTTAACAGGAAAATTTCACTGACATAATGGTGTGATTCTGGACCCAATAAATACATCATATTCTTGGTAGCTGGTATAATTTCTCACCCAGGTACAGATTCTCAGTCCCACACTAAAATTTAAGACCAGTCTTGGATATAGACTTAGACTTGGACATAGACATAGATACAATGATAAAGAATAATGAGATCTAAAATCTGAATTTAGGGAGGAAAGAGGAAATGAGTTCTAGAACACATTTTATTTTACCAGACAGATCTATAATCAGATTCAGAGACATGGAAGACAAATTTAAACATGGTAGGAATGTCATTTAGAAGTTGAACTGGTATATGAGTTGGGGATTCCATTGCCTTGAGAAGTGGGTTTCTGAGAACACCTGCTTTATTATCAAGTGAAAGTAAGATATAGCTCCTGCAAGGAGGTAAAAGAACTATAAAGTAACATGTTGTAACACCTGACATTAAATGAAGCAAGGATACCAGTGGCTATGTAAGGAAATAATGGAAGGCAGATAAAGAATTAAAATGAAAGGAAAAGGCTTACCTTAGATGTTTTTCATTAAATGTTCCAGGTAATGAGAGCAGATCTAAAACAATTTCCCAAAGTAAGTGTATATCAGGAACAGGGCATGCAGTGGTTTTTGAAACAAAGTATAAGTGATTGTTAAAGAGTACAGTAAGGAAGCAGAGCCCTATACCTAGAGAAAAGCAGGAAGTGGACAAACAATTGTCACTGCACAAGTATGTACACATAAGCACATAATTGAAACTGCTCATTAATGTAGTGGATATTCCCTGGTTAACAGTTAAAAGCTAAAGCTCCTCACTGCTTTTTTTTAAGGTGATGCAAGCTATTTTAAATCTTTATTTTCCATGGTGCCGGCAAACACGATCCATGCAGATGTTCATTTTCCTATAGATACTGCTGTAGCTTCATACATCAAAAATTCTATTTGAATATTTACCTCTCATCAACATTATGAAATAAAACATCTGCTTCTTCATATCCACGGTGTGTCTTATCACAAGAGTTCTCTAATCCTTGATAACTATATCAAAAGAAGGCTGAGCTATATAGTATATTGCATTTTAATAATGTAGTCATTTTGGTACCAGATAGAGTCCAAAAGCTGTTTAAATCTACCACTATTTAAAGATTCCAAATTCAGATATAATTCATCTGAGTAAAATATATACAGCTGTAATTTATCAGGTAGACTTAAGGGAGATAAATCTTACTAAAGACATACAATTAATCACAGCATTTCTTATATTTATCTGACAGTTTAGAAACATTAAATGTAATATAAAAGTTAGTTTAGATTATCTAAGCATGCTATTAATAGTGTCTGTGGTTGAGAGTAAGTATATAGTTGAAAATGGACTAGTGTTCCATTTCTTTTCAAGCAAAACTATATTGGAATCGGTCCTATTAAATATCTATGAATCTGACAATTTTAAATCTTTTATGATATATGTGTAACAGAATCAACCCAGGCAGTTAAAAAAGTGGAAGGAGTAAAGAATGATCTTCACTACAAACAGAAACCCTCTTCCTTTCTCCATCAGTATTATTCTATAGCTCCGTTTGACCAGGAAGCAGAATGAGAGACAACAAAATTTTGTTTGTAACCAATGGTCCAGTGTAGCAGCTTTATACCTTTTGATGCTATGATGTTTAGCTAACACTGAGAGAAAACAAACAAACAGAACAAACAAACAAAAAAAATACTTTAAAACTCTTTACAAATATGGATTATAGATTTCTGTAACCCTACCATATAAAAGGAATTTATTTATATGGGAAAATGAAGAACAGAGGAAACAGGAGTTGTTTTGCATACCCACAATTACAATTTACATTTTCAAGGACAAACAAGAGCCACAACCTTCAAAGAAGATCAATAATGTTATTCACTGACTACTATGTAGCAGGCACTTTCAACAATATTTTCTCAGTCTTTATAGGAACCCTGGGAGTTAGATCATATTACTTAGACTACCTATATAAGGAAACTGAGACTCTTAATTGTAAAAGAGAATGTTTGAACTCAAAAAGCTACTAAATTACACAATTTAGAGGCAAATCCAAGTTTCCCGACCTCAAAACTAGTGTTCTTTTTACTTGAAGCAAAATGTGGTAGAAATAACATGGACTTTGGGAGTTTCAGGTCAGGTAAACTTGTGTTGGAAAGACTCTCCTACTTACCATTTGTGTATCCAAGACTAGTAACTTTACCCTTCTGCTTCCACCTTCCTTCTCCTTTGTAAAGGGAAAATACTGCATCCCTGACAGAGTCATTACCAGCTTTATAGACAATAAATAGGAGATGTTCAAGACAGCATCAACATTTAGGTGCTTTGGATGGACTGGGTAAAAAGTTGATATTTTAGGAACTTCTAAAAATCTCACTATCTGTACTATGAAAACTTTCAACTGAATTTCCTTCTTAGTACATTGAACATTTTTTTTAATATGTAGTCATTAAAATTATATTGTCCTTTTTAGCTTTTAGGAATATATTTCATCTAGAGGATCCAGAGTTTTTCATAAATCAACAATACAGTAGTCTTTGCTCTCAAATGCAGCCTTTACAAAATTAAAGATACTCTTTATTTTCTGAAAAATATTGGCATAATTTTGCCAGATATTTATCATAGCCTTGTCAATACGCATTTAAGAATTCAGGCATTTCTTGTGTCATATTATTCAGCAATTGTTTAATAAGCATCTGTTATTTGGAAGGCATTCTGACAGACAATGATGATTCAAAATGCATAAGACAAAATTACTGTCTTGGAGATGTTAATATTTTAAATAAGGAGATTGACATGCAAGTAGACACATGAGTGCTAGAAGGAGGAATAGATGAAGAACTGGGACCGCTAGACACAGGCAAGGCAAGGACTGTAGCTGGAAATTCAAATTTGGAGTTCAAGAAAATGGCAGATATCGGAGCCCACTAGACTTCATTCAGGAAGTTTGAAAGCTGTTTGGCAAAGTTGAGCCAGAATTCTGGCTCAGTGTCATTAGTCTATAGCCCTGTTGTTCACAGGTGCAATCATAAAGAACAATAGAAAACCAAAGAAGGTTATTACAAAATGTAAAGCAAGAATAAAGCCAAACAAGAACCAGGCAATAGGGATAACTGGCAACAGAAGAGAGAGAAAAAGAATATTGAAAAAAGGGAGCAAAGGGGATGGAAAATTATACTTTTATTCTAGCATCAAATAATAAAGAAAAACACCAGAATTACCAATATCATATTGAAAGAGAAGAAAAAATTTGGAGGGTTGACACTAAATTATTAATTTTTACTCTGTACTGTATTTGGTTACTTGCGTATCTGTAGGTTTCATTTTGGTCTCCAAATTTTGCTTAAAATATTGGAATAAAAGCTAAAAGATATTGTCTGAGTTTTGTTTTCTATGTTATTATTGCCATAGAATGATTATAAAAATCTATTAAAATTTCATACATGTTTGAAATATTTCTTTATTTAGTGTTGGTTGAAATAAACTTTTTATAAGTAGAAAAATTTAGGTGAGGCACTTTCCCTATAGTGCTCTTTTATCCAAATATATTAAAAGATATAATTCATTGTTTTCATAGGCATTGTGTTCTTTATATGATTGTTTTTGTAATCAATTCTATTTTATACATAAAAAAATGTTCATCCACCAAGGTTTATTTTCATCTTGTAAACATAATCATGTCTCACTTTTTGGAATCATTCCCTAACAGTGGAACACATAATATAAAGTAAATGTAAATGAAACTTTATGTTTTTTTTTCTCAAGTTTAAGCTTTCATACTTCTTTCTTATTTTAGTATAGTGTGAGTGGAAGAATAGTGGGAACAACAAACAGCCAAATTAGGTGTCCTGACTCTTAGCTAGATTTGTCTTTTTTTTTTTTTTAAAGATTTTATTTATTTATTTGACAGAGAGAGATCACAAGTAGGCAGAGAGGCAGGCAGAGAGAGAGGAGGAAGCAGGCTTCCTGCTGAGCAGAGAGCCCAATGCGGGCTCGATCCCAGGACCCTGGGACCATGACCTGAGCCGAAGGCAGAGGCTTTAACCCACTGAGCCACCCAGGCGCCCTAGATTTGTCTTTTTGACTTGAAAGAGGATCATCTAAATTCCCTCGTAATTTAAGAAAAGAAAAAGTCACTGCATTGAAATAATGGTTCTTAGCATTAGGTGACAAGATTTGTTGTACACTCAGGGTGGGAAGGAATCCAGTATCCACTGTGCAACTCCCAGTTTCTTGGACTTAACCAGCTGTTCCCTTGGCCTCTGGTGCAGGCCTTTGTTCCTTTGTCTAGGAGCTAAATTAGAAACATCTACTTTGTGAGAATGGAACAGTGCAAGTGATGGAAATTTATCTTATTTTACCTGATTTATTATCTTACTTTTATTTTCCTTATGCTTCACTTGGTATTAGTAATAAATAATATGGCAGCCAATAGTGATATGAAGTACCACCCTATAAAGATGTATCCTCTTTTTCTGTAAGCTTACAATTGTCTTGTAATTTCTCAAGAAAAAGTTGATATGTAAGCCTGTTTTCTGATTTTTTTTTCCTTTTGAAGGATGGTGATTGTAGGATACATATATATATATATATGTATATATATATATATATATATATATAAACACACACAGAGACAGAGATACCCTTTGTTTTATTGTGTTTCACTTTATTGTACTTTGTGTATATCATGCTTTTTATAAATTGAAAGTTTGTGGCAACCCTACTTCAAGCAAGTCACCTGGTGGCATTTTTCCAACATCATGTGCTCACTCTGTGCCTCTGTGCCAATTTAATACCCTTGTAATATTTTAAACCTTCATATTATTATTATTATTACTATTACTATTATATTTGCTATGGTGATCCATGATCAGTGATCTTTGATATCACTATTGTGATTGTTTTGAGGCACAATGAACACACACCACATAAAGACAGAAAACTTCACTGATAATTGTTGTGTTTGTTCTTACATTCTACCAACTCATTTTTTCTTCCATTTTTCTCCCTTTCCTCAGACATCCCTATTTCTTGAGAAACAATATTGAAATTAGGTCAGTTAGCAATCCTATAAGGTCTTCTAAGTGGGCAAGCAAAAAGAAGAGTTGCATACCTCTCACTTTAAACTAAAAGCTAGAAATGATTAAATTTAGTGATGAAAGCTGAAATAGACCAAAACCTAGGTGTCCTACACCAAATTAGCAAAGTTGTGAATGCAAATAAAAAGTCCTTGCAGGAAATTAGAAGTGCTATTCAAGTGAATACATGAATGATGAGAAAGCAAAACAGCCTTACCGCTAATATAAAGAAAATTTTACTGGTCTGCACAGATCAAACCTTTTTGAGTCTACACAGAGATCAAACTATTTTTGAAGCCAAAGTCTAATCCAAAGTAAGAATTAACTCTCTTTAATTCCACAAAATGAACCAGGGGGTAAGGAAGCTGCAGGAGAAAAGTCTGAACTAGCAGAGGTTGTTTCATGAAGTTTAAGAGAAGCCATCTTCATACCATAAAGGCATTAGGTGAAGCAGCAAGTGCTGATGTAGAAGCTGCAGCAAATTATCCAAAAGAACTAGTTAAGATAATTAATGAAGGTGTTTACACTAAACAACAGATTTTCAATGTAGACAAAGAAGCCTTCAATTGGAAGAAGGCATCTTCTATTGGAAGGACTTTCATAGTTAGAGAGAAGTCAATGCCTGGCTTCAGAGCTTTGAAGCCTCAAAGAACAGGCTCATACTTTTATTAGGGGCGAATGCAGCTGGTGACTAAGTTGAAGTCTATTCTCATTTACCATACCAAAAGTCCTAGGGCTCTTAAGAATTAGGTTAAATATACTTTGTGCTCTAAAAATGAAACAACATAGCCCCAATAATAGCATCCATTTGGAACATGATTAACCTAATATTTTAAGCCCACTGTTGAAAGCTACTGCTAAAAAAAAAAAAAAAAAAAATCCTTTCAAAATACTACTATCCATTTGCAATGTACCTGGTAACTCAAGAGCTGTGATGGAGATATCCAATGTGATTAATGTTGTATTTATGCCTACTAATATCCTTTCTGCAGCTCATGAATCAAGGAGTCATTTCAACTTTCAAATCTTATTATTTAAGATTTGAAGAATAAGAAATCTTATTTCTTAAGGTCATAGCTGTGACAGATAAGTATTCATCTGTTACATCTGGACAAAGTAAACTGAAAACTTTCTGGAAAGGATTCACTATTCTAGATGCCATTAAGAACATTTGTGACTCATGGGAAGAGGTCAAAATACCAGCATTAACAGGATTTTGGAAAAAGTTGATTGCAACTCTCATGAATGACTTTGATGGTTTCAAGACTTCAATGGATGAAGTAATTGCAGATGAGGAAATAGCAACAGATCTAAAATTAGAAATATAGCCTGAAGATGACTTAATTGCTGTAGTATCATATGTGGTTTTTTTAACCAATGAGAAGATGTTTCTAATAAGTGAAGAACGTGGTTTCTTGAGATGGAATCTACTCCTGGGGAAGAAGCTGTGAAGATCATGGAAATGACAGCTAAGAATTCGGAATATTGCACAAAGTTACTTGCTCTAGTATTGACAGGGATTTAAAGGATTGACTCCAGTTTTGAAAGAAGCTCCATTGTGAGTAAAATGTTTTCAAACAACATTGTGTACTATAGAGAAATAGTTTGCAAAAGGAAGAATCAATCAGTACAGCAAATTTTATTGTCTTACTTTAAGAAATTGACATGCAAAAACACTAATTCCAAGTGTATATTTACTGAAGCATTTTTCATAATAGCAGAGTTATGAAAGCAGCTCGTGTCCACTGATAAATCAAAAGATAAAGATGTGAGATACACACACACACACACACACGTATACACACTCTCTCTCTCTCTCTCTCTCTCACACACACACACACACACACACACACACACACACACAGTGGAATATAATTCAGCCATAACAATGAAATCTTGCCATTTGCAGCAACATGGGTGGATTTAGAACGTATAATTCTAAGTGAAATAACTCAGAGAAAGACAAATACCATATGATTTCACCTGTATTTGGAATTTAAGTAACAGAACAAACAAGCAAAGAGAACGAGAATAAGACAAACCAAGAATCAGACTCTTAACTACAGAGAACAAACTAATGGTTACCAGGGCAGTGATGGGTCAGCAATGGGTATAATAGGTGATTGGGATTAAAGAGTACACCTATCATCATGAGCACAGAGTAATGTATAGAACTGTTGAATCACTATCTTGTATACCTGAAACTAATACAACACTATATGTTAACTATACTGGAATTAAAATTAAAACTTAATTAAAAAAAAAATTTCCCATAGCCACCTTGCCCTTTAGCAACCACCACCCTGATCAGTCATCAGCCATCATTATCAAGGCAGTCCCTTCCATCAGCAAAATGATTACAACTGGCTGAAAGCTCAGATGATGGTTAACATTTTTTTAATAATAAAATATTTTTCTTATTTATGTATTTGTTTTTTATTTAAAATCAATTAGTTAAGGTAGTTTTTATGTAATGTTCAATGATTCATCAGTTAAATATAACACCCAGTGCTCATCATATCATGTGCCCTCTTTAATGCAATAAAGTATTTTTAATGAAGGTGTGAACATTGTTATCTTAGATGTAATACTATTACTCAGTTAATAGACTATGGACTATAATATAAACATAAATTTTATATGTAATAGGAAATAAAAAAATCAATTTAACTCACTTTATTGTAGTATCTGCTTTATTTTGGAGGTCCAGAACTGATCCCACAGTATCTCTGAGATATGCATGTATCTTTCTCTCTCTCTCTCTCTCTCTCTATATATATATATATATATATACACATCTCTGTTTCATATATATATGAAACAGAGACATAGTAAGAGGAGTTAATAAGTAAAGAGCATCCAACATACCAAAACTAATTGCTTGATAATCAAGTTGGCATAACTAAATGAAACCATTATTTATATTTCTTTGTGAGGCAAATAAATTTTTATTTTCAAAATTTTTTTAAATTATTTTTGAACTTTTTAATTTGAAATAATTATAGATTCACAAGAAGTTGCAAAGAATAATATGGAGAAGGTATTTCACCCAGTCACCCAATAGTAACATCTTGCTTGACTGTAGTATAATAGCACACCCAAGAAACTGACATTGGTAAATTCCACAGACCCTATGCAGATTTTACCTTTTTAAAATCACTTTGTGTGTGTGCCAAATTTACTCTATGTAATTTTACCATATGTACAGATTTCTGTAACTTCCATGACAGTCAAGATATAAAATTATTTCATTACTTCAAGGATCTCTCTTGATATGCCTTCATAGCTCTTCCTTCTCTAACACTTGTCAATGACTAATGTGGCAGACATTAGAAATAAAATGGCAAAAAGGAGAGATCATTAGTAATAGCAAATAGTCTAGGCTCTGAAGTCAGACCACTTGGCTCTGCACTCTAGCTTTACCACTTACTATTTATGTGACTTGAATTTAACCCCCTTAAGTCTCAGTTTCCCCATTTACAGTGTGGATATATAATGGCATATACTTCACAATGTTATGATAGTCATGTCTGGTAATCCAATGTGATGGTGAAATGTACTATTATTAACTTTGTCTTTGTGTTTGTTTGTTTTTACAACCCAATAGGATATAATAAAGCAGTTTAATAGATAGTAGGAGATTGCTATAGGAAAGCCTATGAAAGAATCTAATCTAATTTGATGTGTCTGTTTTTGTGCCAGCACCATACTGTCTTCATGATGACAGTTCTGTAATAGAGCTTAAAGTCTGGAATTGTGATGCCACCAACTTTGGCTTTCTTTTTCAATATTCCTCTGGCTATTCAAGGTCTTTTTTGGTTCCATATAAATTTTAACATTATTTGTTCTATTTCTTTGAAAAAAAAATGAATTGGGATTTGGATAAGGATTGCATTAAACGTGTAGATTGCTTTAGGTAGAATAGAGGTTTTCACAATATTTGTTCTTCCAATCCATGAGCATGGAACATTTTTCCATTTCTTTGTGTCTTCCTCAATTTCTTTCATGAGTACTTTATAGTTTTCTGAGTATAGATTCTTTGCCTCTTTGGTTAGGTTTATTCCCAGGTATCTTATGGTATTGGGTGCAATTGCAAATGGGATGGACTCCTTAATTTCTCTTTCTCTGTCTTGTTGGTGTAAGAAATGCAACTGATTTCTGTGCATTGATTTTATATCCTGACACTTCACTGAATTCCTCTACAAGTTCTAGCAGATTTGGAGAGGAGTCTTTTGGGTTTTCCATATACAGTATGTTTCCATATGTCATCTTCAAAGAGTGATAGTTTGACTTCTTTGCCGATTTGGATGCCTTTAATTTCCTTTTGTTGTCTGATTGCTGAGGCTAGGACTTCTAGTGCTATGTTGAATAGCAGTGGTGATATTGGACATCCCTGCCATGTTCCTGACCTTAGCAGAAAAGCTCTCAGTTTTTCTCCATTGAGAATGATATTTGTCATTGGGTTTTTCATAGATGGCTTTGATGATACTGAGGTATGTGCCCTCTATCCCTACACTTTGAAGAGTTTTGATCAGGAAGGGATGCTGTACTTTGTCAAATGCTTTTTCAACATCTATTGAGAGTATCATATGGTTCTTGTTCTTTCTTTTATTAATGTATTGTATCACATTGGTTGATTTGCGGATGTTGAACCAACCTTGCAGCCCTGGAATAAATCCCACTTGGTCGTGGTGAATAATCCATTTAATGTACTGTTGGATCCTATTGGCTAGTATTTTGGTAAGAATTTTCACATCTGTGTTCATCTAGGATATTGGTCTGTAATTTTCTTTTTTGATGGGATCCTTGTCTGGTTTTGGGATCAAGGTAATGCTGGCCTCATAAAATGAGTTTAGAAGTTTCCCTTCCATTTCTATTTTTTGGAACAGTTTCAGGAGAATAGGAATTAATTCTTCTTTATATGTTTGGTAGAATTCCCCTGGGAAGCCATCTGGCCCTAGGCTCTTGTTTGTTTGGAGATTTTTGATGATTGTTTCAATCTTCTTACTGGTTATGGGTCTGTTCAGGTTTTCTATTTCTTCCTTCAGTTGTGGTAGCTTATATATCTCTAGGAATGCATCCATTTCTTTCAGACTGTCAAATTTCCTGGTGTATATTTGCTCATAATATGTTCTTATAATTGTTTATATTTCTTTGGTGTTGGTTGTGATCTCTCCTCTTTCATTCATTATTTTATTTATTTGGGTTCTTTCTCTTTCTTTTTGATAAGTCTGGCCAGGGGATTATCAATCTTATTAATTCTTTCAAAGTACCACCTCCTAGTTTCGTTGATTTGTTCTATTGTTTTTTTGGTTTCTATTTCATTGATTTCTGCTCTGATTTTTATCATTTCTCTTCCCCTGCTGGGTTTAGGCTTTCTTTGTTGTTCTTTCTCCAGCTCCTTTAGGTGTAGGGTTAGGTTGTGTATTTAAGACCTTTCTTGTTTCTTGAGAAATGCTTATATCACTATATTTTCCTCTCAGGACTGCCTTTGCTGTGTCCCACAGATTTTGAACCGTTGTGATTTCATTATCATTTGTTTCCATGAATTTTTTCAATTCTTCTTTAATTTCCTGGTTGACCTATTCATTCTTTAGAAGGATGTTGTTTAGTCTCCAGTTATTTGGGTTTTTTCCAAATTTCCTCTTGTGATTGAGTTCTAGCTTCAGAGCATTGTGGTCTGAAAATATGCAGGGAATGATTCGAATCTTTTGATACTGGTTGAGACCTGATATATCACCCAGGATGTGATCTATTCTGGAGAATGTTCTATGTGCACTAGAGAAGAATGTGTATTCTGTTTCTTTGGGATGAAATGTTCTGAATATATCTGTGATGTCCATCTGGTCCAGTGTGTCATTTAAGGCCTTTATTTCCTTGTTGATCTTTTGCTTGGATGATCTGTCCATTTCAGTGAGGGGAGTGTTAAAGTCCCCTACTATAATTGTATTATTGTCTATGTGTTTCTTTGATTTTGTTATTAATTGGTTTATGTAGTTGGCTGCTCCCATGTTAGGGGCATAGATATTCAAAATTGTTAGAGCTTCTTGTTGGACAGACCCTTTGAGTATGATATAGTGTCCTTCCTCATCTCTTATTATAGTCTTTGGCTTAAAATCTAATTGATCTGATATAAGGATTGCCACCCCAGCTTTCTTCTGATGTCCATTAGCATGGTAAATTGTTTTCCACCCCCTTACTTTAAATCTGGAGTTGTCTTCGGGTCTAAAATGAGTTTCTTGTAGGCAGCATATTGATTTTCTTTTTTTAATCCATTCTGATACCCTGTGTCTTTTGATTGGGCACTTAGCCCATTAACATTCAGGGTAACTATTGAGAGAATGAATTTAGTGCCATTGTATTGCCTATAAGGTGACTATTACTGTATGTTGTCTCTCTTCCTTTCTGATCTACTACTTTTAGGCTCTCTCATTGCTTAGAGGACCCCTTTCAATATTTCCTGTAGAGCTCATTTGGTGTTTACAAATTCTTTTAGTCTTTTTTTTTTTTTTTTTTTTTGTCCTGGAAGCTTTTTATCTCTCCTTCGATTTTCACTGATATCCTAGCTAGCTATAGTATTTGTGGCTGCATGTTTTTCTCATTTAGTGCTCTGAATATATCACGCCAGTTCTTTCTGGCCTGCCAGGTCTCTGTGGATAAGTCTTCTGCCAATCTAATATTTTTACTATTGTGTTTTACAGACTTCTTGTCCCAGGCTGCTTTTAGGATTTTCTCTTTGTCTCTGAGACTTGTAATTTTTACTATTAGAAGATGGGGTATGGACCTATTTTTATTGATTTTGAGGGTGGTTCTCTGCACCTCCTGGATTTTGATGCTTGTTTCCTTTGCCATATTAGGGAAATTCTCTATAATAATTCTCTCCAATATACCTTCTGCTCCCCTCTCTCTTTCTTCTTCTTCTGGAATCCCAATTATTCTAATGTTGTTTTGTCTTATCTATTTTATCTTATGGTATCACTTATCTCTTGAATTTTACCCTCATGGTCCAGTAGTAGTTTGTCTCTCTTTTACTCAGCTTCTTTATTCTCTGTCATATCACTAATTCTCTCTTCTGCCTCATTTAACGTATCAGTAAGAGCCTCCATTTTTTATTGCACCTCCTTAATATTTCAACTTGGTTGAAATAGTTTTATTTTTTTATTTCAACTTGGTTAGATTTTAGTTCTTTTATTTCTTCAGAAAGTGCTTTTATTTCTCCAGATAGGGTTTTTCTACCTGGAGAAATAAAATATCTAAATAAATAAAATATCTAACAGTCACCTTATCTTATCTTATCTTTTCTTATCTTATCTTCCATGCCTTTTTCAAGCTTCGCTAACACCTTGAGAATCATCATTCTGAACTCTAGATCTGACTTGTTACCAATGTCTGTATTGATTAGGTCCCTAGCCTTTGGTACCAAGCCCGGAGCTAGATTTAGGCTATATTTTGATCTATTAGAAGAAGTTGTACCCCAAATTTTTTAGAAAAAAAAAACAAAACGCTATGTGTATACAAAAAATAAAGTTAGATATAATAAAGGATAAAATATGACTATAATAGTGAAGTTTCAAAAAAGTTTTTTTTTTTTTTTATGAAAGGTATTGTTAAGGTAAAGTAGTTTAAAAACGTTAAAAGAGGAAAGGGTAAAGTTAAAAAAAAACATTAGCAGAAGAAAAAAATAAAAAAAGAAATTAACTTTGCAAGACTAAAGAATCATAGGGAGAAAGCCATGAATTCCACGCTTTGCTTTCTCCTCCTCTGGAATTCCACTGTTCTCCTTGGTAAGTAAACTTGGTCTTGGCTGGATTTCCTGTTGATCTTATGGGGGAGGTGCCTGTTTTAGTGATTCTCTAGTGTTTTTTCTCGAGTCAGAATTACACTGCCCTTACGAGGGGCTAGGCTAAGTAATCCACTTAGGTTAGCTTTCAGGAACTTTTGTTCCCTTAGCGCTTTCCATAGAGTTCCGGAGGACAGGAATGAAAATGGCAGCCTCACAATCTCTGGCGCAGAGGAACTGAGAGCTCAGGGCCCCACTCCTCAGTGCACCCTCGGAGAAAAGCGTTCAATCATTCCCGTCTCCCTGACCTCTGCCCATGCTCCGAGCTCACCCAGCCTGTGACCAAGCTTCTCTGTCTCTGGCACACAGCCCCACTTGGAGTCTCCAAACCCCGCAGATACCTGGGCTCTTCCAGGGGGGTCTCCCTGGGTCTTGTCGTGTCCTTGCACACAGAGCAGTGGCCTGTGCCATGGATCATGATTTAAGGTAACCCTAAGTTGAGAGCTCACTCCTTGGCTCCATCTCTATAGCTGGCTTCCCTGCTCTAATACCTGTGAGTTCTGCGACACTCAGACAGCCCTGATCCTTCTGTGACCCCACAGGACCTGAGGCCACACTGTCCCCACGTGGGCTTCACCCTGGCTTAGCCTCTGCAGCGATGTCCCTCAGTGGAGCAGCCTCTTAAAAGTTCTGATTTTGTGCTCCATTGCTCCGCCACTTTCCAGGAGTCAACCCCTCCCCCCACGGTTTATCTTCCCATCGCTTTGGATTCACTTCTCTGCCGGTCCTACCTTTCAGAAAGTGGTCAATTTCCTATTTCTAGAATTGTTGCTCTTCTTCTCTTCGATCTCCTGTTGGATTTGTAGGTGTTTGCAATAGTTTGATAAGTTATCTACCTGATCTCCTGCTACCTGATGTCATCTCAGCCTGCTACTTCTCTGTCATCTTGACTCCTCGTTTTTGATTTTAGAGAGGGAGAGAGAGAATCTTAAGCAAGTTCCATGCCCAGAGCAGAGCCCAAAGTGGGGCTTGATCTCAGAACCCTGCGATCATGACCTGAGCCAAAATCAATAGTCAGATGCTTAACCAACTGAGTCACCCAAGCACTACACCACTATACTATTTTTAAGTGTAAAATACATTCTCATTGAGAACATTGACTTTGCCATGCAACCATCACCATTATCCATCTCCAACTTCATCTTTCCAAACTGACACCCTGTCTTTTATTTTTAACAATAGAAGGATATTTTTATTTATTATCATTCTTTCTCTTAGATCAAAATTAAGTTTAAAATAAAGTACTCCAACAATGAAATATTTTAGTTTATGAACTCTGTGATGTTGACCTAAAATGTCTGGTAAATGTTTTGGTCTTTCATTACCATGAGTTTTATAGGTTAAAAAGATAATAATATTTCATGATTTGAAATCCTAAAATAGGTGAAATACTAAGAGACAAAGCTTCACTGGATTAGTTCAGAGCCTTGAAAAATTTTAATCTTTAATGATTCTGCATTACACATAAATGTTCATAAGTATTTAATTTAATTATACATTATACATTTAATTATACATATAATTATTTTTTTTCCAAATTCTTCCTCTAAATTTTCTTACAGAAAATTCATTCAATAAATATTTGAATGTGGGGTGCCTGGGTGGCTTAGTTAGTTAAGTGACTGCATTCAGCTCAGGTCATGATCCTGGAGTCCAGGATCAAGTTCTGATTTGGGATCCCTGCTCAGGAAGGTGTCTGCTTCTCTCTCTCACCCTCTCCCCTCTCATTCTCTCTCTCTCTCTTCCTCTTTCTCCCATTCCCTCTCTCTCAAATAAATAATAAAAATACAATATTTTTAAAAATAAATATTTGAATACCTAATTTGTGGAAGGCACTGTGCTAAGCAAAAGAGATACAAATGTCAGACAAGATATAATCTATATTTTCAAGGAGAAGACTCTGGGGGTGTAGATCAGATAATTAAAAAGATGTATATTGCAGTATATGTAAACATATCAAAGCAACACATTGCACACATTAAACTTATAAAATATTAAATTTTAATAATATCCCAGTATAAAAAAAGATGCTTATAATATAGATGTGAAGGCTATAAGAGTAGTTACAGGATTCTATGGAGTATACATAGGACTGGACTCATTGTTCAGTCATGGCCAGTATATTGAAAGGTTACCCAAAGGAATTGCTTTTAAATTGAGTTCTTAAATTTCAAGTTAACCAGACAGAGTAAAAAAGTGCAGGCCAAAGGGAACATGATATGTAGTATATCTGGAATCAGAGAGTACTTAAATGTTATAACCAAATCAACAAATAAGCCATATCAGTGTCCCTGAGTAATTAAGAGAATTATATTTTAAATGTCAAACTAACTGTGAAAAGAATATGGAATTATAAGTGGCAATTATCTATAAATAAGTGTGGAAAAAGATGTTAAAATTATCAAAAAGACTCCAACTAATAACTTTTTTTGTTTTTGTTTTCAATTTTGTTTTGTTTTTAAGTCTAAAGAACAGTGAATAGTACATAGTCATGATACTGGAAGAGGTTATTGTGTGGTCAATAAATATTCACTGATTAAAATTTGCTTATTATTTTGGGAATAATGCTGTTTATACTTCTATATATACTATTTAGGGGAATTGGTTCAAGCAGGTAAATACAATCCTTTCTTATTGCATTGGTTAGACAAAAGAACAAAATTATAATGTTTAAGAATGTAGATATAGCATTTTTTTAAATTAGTTTCCTTCTTTCAATAGACAAGTTATCCTGAAAATTAGAAAAGTTGATTAAACATGAAAAACATCTGCCTAATCTGTTTATCATTGCCCACATATGTCTAGTGGGAAATATTACAGGACATTTTTCAGTGAATATAGAATTGCATGGTGTGGTTCTATGGCGCAACATTTTTTTTAAGTAAGTGGAAATATTGATGACAATATTTTTCTCTCTAGTCCTGCTATCCACTCAGCATTTGTTATCTTCTGCTATTTCCTAAATAGCTGACTGATTTTTCTAATATGATGGATAAAATGTGACTCATTTTATCTGGAACACTTCAGAAATACACACAGTTGGGTGGTTTATACATAATTCCTTACAGACACTTACACTATGAACCTTTTTAAGAGTGTTCTGTTGTATTTTTCTCCCTTATCAAGGTGCTCATAGAAGGAATCTTATTTGTGTTGCCTAGTTCCTGTATTCATGGAAATCCTGCTTAATTAACATAACTTTTCATTGGTGTGTGGTATTCAGCAAGTTAATAACTGTGTACTTGCAACAGCAGGAGACTTCTCCCTTCTAATTTTGTTGGATCATATATTCCAACCAGTTAAAATAAAATTTACTACACTCTGCTGTCTTAAATGTAAACGAGCCTGCAATCAACTTGGTTTAATGAAATTAAAGCCATACAGTATGACTAGAGAGAAGGCCCTTGGTTCTCCACTGAATTCATAATGGAAACAACTGTTGCAGTCTAAATAGATCATGAGAAACATAGTTCTTCCAAAACACTAAAAAAATTTATTCTGTATTAATCAACAGAGTAGAAAATTCTAATTATCTTATCTTGGGAAGATTTAGAGATTGCATTTTCAACTGATGTGTTTTTAAGGTACTTTGTAATGCCTCCTGTACATTTAATTGAGCTGTGAAATAATATCAATCACTGTTTCAGTGAAAGGATGATTCAATAATAGAAGCTGACCCAATTTATTATTTTTAGTAGATTGTGAATTAACAGAGAGATAATAATCTAAATTTCATTCTATACTTAAATTTGAAAACGAGTGTTATAGCATTGATTATTCAATGAAATGATCAGCTCCTTTGCAAGGTTACTCACATGACTTTTGCTAACTTGTTAATTGATTCCCCCTTATGGTGCTCTTTTTCACCTTAACATCAAAAGATTAAGAAAAATGCCAAATGAACTCAAATGTGTACAACCTAATTCTATTTTTCAAAAATTTTAAATGCTCTTGAAATATAAACCTCTACTATGACTGAGATCCAACCTACTCCTCTAGCTTTAATCCCCATTAGTCTCTAAATTATCTCTGCCTCATCTAATCAGAAATATTTACCTTTCTGTTAAATACTACCCCATGCTTCCCTGATACCTTCCTTCAGGTTAGAATTGCTTCTTTTGTTATATAAAGCAGTAAAACCTGTGCATTCCTTAAGATCCATTTGATCAAGCCTTGCCTGATTATCTTCCTCTCATGGAGCAATGACCCTTCTTCTGAGTTACAAGTGTTTTTGGTATCTATTTTACCAGTTGGAACTGTATTAGTTGCAAGTGACAAATATCCCACTCAGAAGAGCCCAAAAGTCAAGGAATAGGGTCCCAGTACGTGGGGAGTTCAAGGAGTGATGATAATTCTGCGCTCAATTGGATCCAAGCCCTCAAATGATGCAAAGCCTCTTTTTATATACACTTGATTTTATTTTGCTTTATTTGAATGGGCTTGATTTAGTCACTCTAATGGCCAATCTTTCCAAGCTTAAATTTCTTTAGTGCTTCAAAGGTAGCTGTTTATTATTAATTATTATTATTATTATTATTATTATATAACTGCATATAACATAACATTTCAGGTGTGCAACATAATGATTTGATATTTGTGCACATTTTGACATGATCACTGCAGTAAATATAGTCAACTTACAAGTTATAATTATTTTTACTTGTGATGAGGACTTTCAAGATCTATCTTAGTAAGTTTCAAATATGCAATATAACATTATTAACTACAGTCACCATGCTGAACATTACATCCTTATGACTTAATTTATTCTACAACTGGAATTTGGACATTTTGACCCCTTCACTCATTTTACCCATCCCTAACTCTCCAGCTCTGGCAACTGCCAATCTATTCTCTGTATCTAAGAGAATATTTTTTTTTCTTAGATACCACATTTAAGTGAGATCATACAATATTTGTCTTTCTCTGTGTTACCTCACTTAACATAATGTCCTCAAGGTCCATCCCTGTTGTTACAAATTGCAAGATTCTTTTTCATGGCTAAATAGTATTCCTGTGTGTGTGTGTGTGTGTGTGAGACTTTTTTTTCTTTTTTTTTATCTATTTATTCACTGATGGACAATTAGGTTGTTTCCATATCCTGGCTACTAAAAATAGTGCTGCAATGAATATGAGAGAGCATATATCTTTCAAACTAGTGTTTTTGATTTCTTCAGATAAATACCTAAAAGTGGAATTGCTAGATAATATGGGATTTGTATTTTTAAGTTTTTGAGGAACCTCCATACTGCTTTCCATAGTGGTAGCACCAATGCACAAAGGTGAATCTGTCTCCACATTCTCACCAACACTTGTTATTTCTTATCCTTTTTTAAATAATAGCCGCTTTAACAAACATGAGGTTATATCACATTGTGGTTTGGATTTTCACTTTCCTGATAATTAGTAATATTGAGCATCTTTTCATGTACCCATTGGTCATCTGGATGTGTTCCTTGGAAAAATGTCTATTCAGATCTTCTGCCCATTTTTTAATCAGGTTGTTTGTTGTCTATTAAGTTATATGAGTTCTATATGTATTTTGGAACCACTCTCTAATTTTAAAATAGTTTCATTGTCCTAAAAGAAATCCCATATCCTATTCTCTCTTTATATTTTTTGGATATTGGGTCCTTATTAGATATATGATTTGCAAATATTTTCTCCTATTTGGTAAGCTGTCTGTTAATTTTACTGATATTTCTTTTGTTGTGAAGAAGCTTTTTAGTTTGATGTGGAATGTTTGTTTTTGGTTTTGTTGCCATTGTTTTTTGGAATCAAATCCAAAAAACCAACACCAATACTAACGTTATTTTTGTTTTCTTCTAGGAGTTTTGTGGCTTTAGGTGTTACATTCAAGTCTTTAATCCATTCTGGGTTTATTTTTATGTATGGTGTAAGATAGTCCAATTTCATTCTTTTTTCATGTGGCTGTCCAGTTTTCCCATCATCAATTATTGGAGAGACTAACTTTTTCCATTATATATTCTTGGCTCTTTTGTTACAAATTAATTAACTATATATACATCAGTTAATTTCTGGGTTCTCTATTCTGTTCCATTAATCTATGTGGATGTTTTGACTACTATATTTTTATAAATATAGTTTGAAATCAGGGTGTGTGATATATCTAGATTTTCCTTCTTTTTATGGAAGGTAACATTCTTTAAAAAAAAAAAAAAAGGTAATCATTCTAACAATGTTTCCAACAAAATTTGTGATCACATTTGCCTATTTTGAGTTATCTATCTCTTTTGCCAGATGAGTCTTGGTGAATAAGACAATGGAGGACCTTGTCCTTACCCACTGACCCACAAATATCATACGGATTGAGAAAGGGGAGGTTTAGTTGCATAAAAGAAATCTTGACTACTTTCACGAAATGGAGTGATGGAGAGATGAGATGTTTAGCTGAGAAAGTAATAAATAAATAAATAAATAAATAAATAAAAATTTTAATTTATAGCCTGAAATTGAGATGTATATTTTATTAATCTGTTTAGCCATCAAAAGTTTAATTTCTTACAAACATCCATTTATATAACTAAAGTTCTTTTTTAAAAAAATAGGGTTGAATGAAGATTAATAATACAAAAAATGAATAACATAGGAGTAACTCAAACTTACAAATTAAGAGTGAGAGGTTGGTATTCTGTCTTTAATTTTACAATTTAGTAATCAAAAACAAACATGTATCTCTATTAAATTAAGAACTAAAAAAAAGTCAAAGGGGAAATTTTATGGTATCTTTCTCAACTCTCATTTCATAATAAATGAAAAATTTATTAACAACGTCTTTCAGTTGGTGTGTTTTCTTTACAATAGTGTAATGAGCATGTAATGTCCTGTGGCTTATTGATGGCAGAACCTGTTTCCTTTGTGCTCCTCTATTCATTGTCTAGCCCAATACCTTATCTATAGTATTTGCTTTAAGATAATTTTTTGATCCTTACAAAGGCAAAACCTTTAAAAATGAATGTAATATCCCTTTTTAAAGATTATTCTACTTACTTTGACCTTAAAGTTTGTCTGCTAACATTTGAGCAGTACTTTCTTTATAAGCTTTTCTGTGATTGACTAAACAGTTCCTTCATGCCTACTTATAATTTATAAGTTGCATTTGCTTTTTGAGCTCATTTAAGATAATCTCTATGAGTTTTTAGGTGAATATTAATTCTCCTTGCCAGGTGATAAATTATTGTTTTCACCTGGTAGTATTCAGTAAGAATTGTTTGATATTTCACAACTATTTACATATTTTTACCTTCATATACATTTTCTGTGAATGATTTTTAAAAATGTCATGTGCTATCATTTACAAAATTCCCTCAAGCAAAGTTCACAGGTGAGACAGTGAGTTGTGAAGGTGAGAACACAGGGTTTTAAGAGAAAAGAAAAAAATCTTTGATCATACATAGCTACAACAGGTTTTTGCTTATTCACTGCAGTCTAAAAGACATTACATAGAGCTATAAATCAATAATGATTAGTTATATTTATTTATTTTCAATAAAAACTCTAACACTATATGTGAAAAACGATGAGATGATGAAATCCATTTCTGAGAAAAATCTCCAATAGGCAGCAGCATTATTAAGCTATTGGACTAACGTAATCCTGATAGTGATACTTTGTTCCATGCACACAAACTTCATCCTTATGCAAATATATCACATTATTTATGCAAATACAGTTCACCAATTTCAGGGAGAGAACATGGAGATGATTTAGAAACCAATCACTACTACAGAAGAAATGTTGAAAACAGTTCGAACCATGCCTGCTGGTGTTGAGACCAAAGTGCTATTTATTTTCATTTGACAAGATCCTTAGGCTATTTTAGTTATCTGAGAATTCTGTATTGTCTATCATCTAAAAATTGCTATTTTGTTTCCCCTACCATCTATCTAGTGTCTAGTACATGGTTGGATAATTAAATAATTATTCAGAATTAATGAATGGATACATATTTATTAAAGCCATCATGAAAGAAAGGAAATGGACTCCTAAGTACCTTTTCCCTTTATACTCATCTGCCATTGAACTCCCCAGTGATTTGATATTTATTCAAAATACATTTCATATTTGGCTTCTTTAACACATTATTGGGATTCACTTAATGGAAGAGAGCAGGGGAATGCCACCGTTGAATTAAGTGTAATAATATGTTTATTACTCTTATATTACATAAAGTTCAAAGCAAGTATGTTTCAGAGAAATAACATTATTTGGAGAGTTATGAGACTAAATAGGAAAGAAGTTTCACCAGTAGCATGATGCTTTCTTCCCCAGTGGTGGCTCTATCAATACTATCTATTTAAAAAAAAAAAACAAAAACAAACAAACAAAAAGCCTACTTATTTTCTACAATATTTGGATTACCTTTTAACTTATACTTATTCTGTATATATATATATATATTCTGTATATTCTGAGATGCAACATAAAGGAAATGCTAATTGGCACTAATGTAAATATTGCACTAATTTATTTCTTAATTCATTGCCAAAATAAGTTAAGCATATGTACATATTTCATCTATTCACTGAGAATTATTTTCATATCCTCTGGACTTAACAGCTATTGATAACAAACTACTGTAGAGTTAAATCATTAAATTTTATAAAGACTTCCCACTCTATATGCATCCCATTACTTTCCTTCAGGAAAGGAAATAAAACTATTGACTCCCTTCATGATAACATACATTAAGTTCAAAACATATTTACTGAGAAGCTATTCCATACAAAGCCTTTTCTTAGGGGTTGCAAGGTGAGATAGGAAGTGCAAAAAATGGATACTGCATGATATGTTCATCAAGTTTGATAAGAACTTATGGTGGGTAAGCTATAGATACAAATCTAATAAAATTCAGAATTAATAAGCATATTCAAAACACAAAAGGGGAGTTCATGAAAGAGAATAGTAAGAGAGTGGGGATAGAAAAAGGCAGACTTCATAGAATTTTGAGGGAGGCTGAGGAGGAAACATGAGAATTTGTTATGTGGAATCCAGAATGAGGGAAAGAGCTGTAGAAGTTGCAAGCAGAGAGAGCCCTATAAGGAAGACATGGATACAGAGCAAGACTGAGGTTGGCTTTATATAGAGGGATTAATTAATTCAGCCTGCAAGAAAGATAATTTTTGTGTAGATTAATGAGAACTGACAATACAAAGTTTGGTTGGTTCTACATTGTGCAGTGTCTCAGACCTGGTGAGGAGTTTATAAGGAATTTGTAGGGACTTGAGCAACTTTTGAAGAGTTGAGAATCACAGCAGAGAATCACATGATTCTCTCATGACACTCTAGGAAGACTCAAGTAAGACTATTTTAGCAGCAGTGTTAAGAATATTTATAGGATTTGCCTTGTTCTTTAAGTTTGATGCAGCTGAAATGTCTCTTCTTTACAACTTTGTGTCTTCAAATCTTATCTTTCAAGTCCAGCACAAATGCCATGTCCCTTAAGAAGCCTTCCCTCCCACTTCCTGACTAAAGTAATCACTCCTAGTAACTGCAGTTTGAAATGAAATGAAATGAAATGAAATGAAACTCCATTTCATTTTTATTTGTTTATTATGCAATGCTATTTTTAGTACAAAAATAACATATTTGTGATAGGGTAAAACATACACAGCTACATCTAAATAGACATCAAGAAAGCACTATGCTATATTAAAATTTTAAATTAAGAAAATGTGCACTTATTTAGAAAACTTCAATAATTCCAATGCTCAGGAGAAATGAAGAAAATGATCAATAATCATATATATATAATAATCATATATATAATGATATATAATGTTATATGTTATATATACTATATATGGTCAACTTTATATATGGTCATATTATATATATATATATATATATATGTCAATTTTACATTATATATGGTCACATTATATATGGTCAACTCAGCATCATTCCTTAGCATTGACAAGAATAATACAGGATGGACATTTACTAGAATCCCTTTTCCTCATGTGGTTCCTGGGCAGAATCTGTAAGATGAGAGCACTTGTGCAAGATATGGAAGCCAAAAGAGGAGAGGTCAGTTGTAGGCAGATTTATTGGTAGAAAACCATTTCCTCAAAGCCTCTAACTTCTGTACTGCAGACAGCAAAAATGTGACTCACTATCTTTGAGATTGCTGAGATTTAGCACAGAGCCCAAGAATCACAGAAATCTGGCATCTGTGTCTCTGGCCTTATTTCCCTATCATTGCAACATTTAAAAATGTTTGCATTTCCCTATTTTGAACATTGCCAATTTGGACTATCTAGAGTAGCTTTTGTTTTCTTGTTGAAAACTTGATTAATATAGCTTCTGTTGCAAGAATAACTCCTATCCTAGTTAAAGCTTTAGCTTTTCTGAGTTGGTGAACAGTGGGAGGGGTGCAGGAGAGTGACAGTGACACTCTAGGAGACGGCATGGAAGCTGTGTGTTCCTTCTCAAATACCTTACCCTACATGTCTCTTCCATATGGTTGTTTATCTGTATCCTCTTATAATAAATTGGTAAACATGACCCTAGGAGGAGTGGAGATGCCTTCAGGAATCAAACTTCCAGGGAGACTCACCACAAATAGGAGGGGGACTACAAGCATGGAGAAGGGAGAGGAGAAGACCCCACAATAGGCACCATCGATGTGGGGGTCCTGGACTTGGAAGTCAAGTCCCCATAATATTTGCTTTAAATACCAGTAATGTTTAACTTCATTATTTTTATAAACCAGTGAGGCTTAACTTGGGTATTTTAAAAATTAGCAAGCTTAGCAGGCGTGGCTCTGAGGTGGCTGGAGAGCAATAGGAAACTGAGCACCTGCCCTTGAAGGCACAGCATAACAAACAACCCTACCAAGATAGAGCATAGAAGCACCAGTGAAATCACCTGGGGTATATGTGAAAGAGATTTGTTTACTAAACCCAAAACATGTGCTGGAGGGGCATGGATCTTAAATAGACTTCCTCAAGAACAAGAGTTGGCAAGAATGATTTCCCTCTTCTCTTCAGCCCATATAGCTGGACACTTGCAAGAAACAGCACAAACACTCTCTACCAACCTTGCTAACACTCTGTGCCTTGCTCCCATATTCTCCTGTAGAACCACACCATCCAACCTGCCCCATTCAAGCAAGAGTCCCTCCAAAGAGGCTTCTGCTACATCTCATCCTCCAAGCAGCTCCTGCAGGGACCAGCATTGCTCCAAAGTGACTCCTGTCATGGAGAAAGGAAGATAACTAAATGCATCAGTACATTCACAGTCCCATCAGCAGACATCAGCGCTTACTGTCAGCGCTGCCCACCAACAAAAGCTCCTTATGGGATAAGGCAGTGAGAGCACCCTGCAGATCAGTGCTACTACAGTCCCAGCAGATGACTGGGAGCAGGCATTTGATGTGCTTGCAGACAACACCCAACTATAAGTCCACAGCAGCCTCAGACTGTCTTTTTAAGAGCATAGGGACAAAGCCTGTCTACAATAGGCAAAATGGGCCATTACAGCTGACAAGACTAAAGGTAAATAAGGCTTAGCCATGACAGTAGAGCACACACATAGGAGACACCCCTGAAGCACCTAGTTCTGGTTAACAGGGACATTGTGCTACAAGGCACCCCAGGACCTCTTCTCCATAAGGCCATTACTTTCATGAAAGGAGATGTAACCGACTTTCCTAACATATAGAAAGAAACAAAATGAGGAGACAGAGGAGCATGTGTCAAATTAATGAACAGGACAAAACCACAGGGGAGAGAAAAAAAAAAAAAAGCTAAATGAAATGGAGATAAGCAATATGACTAATAAAGAATTTAACATAATGGCCATAAAGATACTTATCGGACTTAAGTAAAGAGTGGAGGATCTTAGTGAAATCTTCAAAAAAGAGTTAGAAAATAGAAAAAAGAATCAATCAGAGATGAAGAACTCAAAAACTAAATTCAAAATACACTAGAGGGAACCAATAATAAATTAGAGGAGACAAAAGAATGGATCAGTGAGCTGGAAGCCAAAATAATGGAAAACAACCAATGTGAATAACAACAATAACAACAAAAATGAATAATAAAAGTGAGAATAGACTAAGAGAACTAAGCAACATCATCAAGTGTAGTAACACTCCTGTGTAGGGATCCCAGAAGGAAAAAAGAGAGAAAAGGGAGCAGAAAATATATTTGAAGAAATAATAGCTGAAAACTTTCTTAATCTAGGGAAGAAAACAGACATCCAGTACCAGAAGACACAGTGATCCACCAACAATATCAACACAAGGAGGTTCACACCAAGACTCATAGTAATTAAAATGGCAAAAGTGGTGATATAAAGAGAATTTTCAAAGCAGCAAGAGAAAACAGTTATATACAAAAGAAACTCTGTAGGCTCTCAGCTGGTATTTCAGCAGAAATTTTGCAAGCTAGAGAAAAGTGGCATGATATATTCAAACTGCTGAAAGGAAAAACTAACAAATGAAAAATCCTACAATCAACAATTGTGTATCCAACAAAGCTATCATTCAGAATAGAAGGAGAGATACGGAATTTACCAGGCAAACAAAGGTGAGATAAGTTTATCACAACTAAATAAGCCTTACAAGAAACATTAAAAGGAATTATTTGGGTGGGAAAAAGAAAAAAAGATCATAATCAGGAGTAAGAAAATTATGAAAGGAAAACATTTCAGAGGTAAATACAAACATAATAAAAGCAGTAGATTAATTGCTTCTAAAACCAGTATGGAAATTAAAGAACAAAAGTAGTAAAATCAATTGTATCTAAAAAAATAAGTCAAGAGATTCACAAAACAAAAGAATGTAAAGCATGACATCATATACATAAAACATGGGTGGACAGAGTAAAAATGTAGTGCTTTTAGAGTGGGTTCAAACTTAAGCAACCATCTACTTAATATAGATTATTATATAATCTATAATGTAATATATTATATGGAGTCTAATGGTAATCATAGCCAGAAACCTGTAATAGATGTACAAAACATAAAGAGAAAGAAATTGAAGCATATAACTAAAGAAAGCCATCAGACCACAAGATAAGAGAACAAGATAAGGAACAGAGATAAAAAAAACAAAAAAAAACAAAAACAAAAACAAAAAAACAATAATGAGACAAGTAACAAAATGGCAATAAGTACACACCTATCAATAATTACTGTATTTTTTGAACTTTTTTTTTTTTAATTTAATTTTACTTTTTCAGTGTTCCAAGATTCATTGTTTATGCACTCAATAAGTATTTTAAATGTGAATGGACTAAATGACTAAATGGATAAAAAAGCAAGACCCACCCATATGTTATAAGAAATTCACTTAGACCTAAAGACACCTGGAGAGGTGCGCCTGGGTGGCTCAGTGGATTAAAGCCTCTGCCTTTTTTTGGCTCAGGTCATGATCCCAGGGTTCTGGGATGGAGCCCCATGTCAGGCTCTCTGCTCAGGAGGGGGCCTGCTTTCTCCTCTCTCTCTGCCTACTTGTAATCTCTGTCTGTAAAATAAATAAAATCTTTAAAAAAAAAAAAAAAAAGACTCCTGGAGATTGAAAGTAAAGGGGTGAAAAGACATTTACCATGCAAATAGGAGCAAAAAAAGTTGGGATAGCAACACTTATAACTGACAAAATAAACTTTAAAACAAACACTGTAACAGGAGACAAAGAAGGACACTATATAATGATAATTGTGGCAATTAAACAAGAGGATATAACAATTGTAAATATTTATGCACCTAACATTTGAGCACCTAATCACACAAAGCAATTATTAATAAACATAAAGGAAAAAAATCTGACAATTATAAATAATAATAGGGGACTTTTAACACCCCCTGATATCAATGGATAGATCATTTAGACAGAAAACCAGCAAGGAAACAGGCTTTGAATGACACATTGGACCAAATGGATTTAGCAGATATATTCAGAACATTGTACCCTAAAGCAGCAAAATACACATTATTTTCCAGAGCAAATAGAACATTCTCCATAATGGATCATATGTTGGGCTATGAAATAAGCCTTAAGAAATTAAAAAAGATTTAAATCATATCATGCATCTTTTCCAACCACAACACTGTGAAACTAGAAATCAACCACAGGAAAAATTTGGAAAGAACAGGAATTCATGGAGGTTAAAAAATATGATACTAAGCAATAAATGAGTCAACAAGAAATAAAAAAAAATTTTAAAAAAATGGAGACAAATGAAAATGAAAAATACCAAAATCTTTAGGTTGCAGCAAAAGCGGTCCTAAAAGAGAACTTTGTAGCACTACAGGCCTATTTCACAAAGCAAAAAAGACTAGGTAAACAAACTAACCTTACACCTAAAGGACCTGGAAAAAGAAAAAAGAAAGTCAAAGCCCAGCAGAACAAAGGAAATAATAAGGATTAAAGCAGAAATAAATTAAAGGTTAAAAAACAATAGAATAATCAATGAAACCAAGAGGTAGTTCTCTGAAAAGATCAATAAAATTGATAAATCTTTAGCCAGAATCACCAAAAAAATGAGAGAACTTAAAAAAAAAAAGGAGTTTTATTTAACAAGTAGAATACAATTATGGTAATACCAAATTTGAATAAGGGTACAATATGGAAAAAAATATATATATATGCTTTGTAATATGAGGAGGGAAAAGTCCAAAACACTGCATCTTAAAAATAAATTTCAGTTTCTGCTAAAAATAAAAAGTATTTTAAAAGAACACCTCGAAATTATCAACTAAGAGATGGGATTCATTGAAAATGGAGTCAGAAAAATACAGTTATAAAGAAAGCTTAGAGTAGGTGTGATATTTTATAAAAATTCACTCAGAAATGGAAAAATGACCATACTGACAGATTTTTTGGAGGAGTATATTTGTATTATTTTAAAAGATTATTATTATTTAGTTTTTAAATCTAATGATTTTCTTTAACTTATTTTATTTTTGAACAATTTTTACTAATTTTCACTAACATTGGAATGATAAAATATGTTTGACATTTATGTTTTCATAAATTATATTTTCCTTAATTTTTATAATGCATTTTTATATTTTAAAGATATTACATGATCAGTTTTACTGATTTTTTTTTTTAATTTTAAGGCTTATATACCTGCTCTTGTAAATTAAGTTTTAGTAGCAATATCTTCATTTTGGTTTTTCTAAAGGAAGATTCTGAAAAATAAAATTAGTTTAAATGATTTATATAGTTTATTTGAAGGGTAAGAATGAGGTGCCTGGGTGGCTCAGTTGGTTAAGTGTCTGACTATTGATATCAGCTCAGGTCATGATATCAGGGTCATGAGATTGAGCCCCACATCAGGCTCTTCAATGGACATGAAGCCTGCTTAAGATTCTCTCTCCCCCTCTGCTCTTCTCCCACAACTCCCTCCCCCACACACCATTCATGCTCAGTCTCTCCCTTTCTCTCTAAAATAAATAAAATATAAATAAATAAATAAATAAATAATATGAAGAATGAGGTGGTTATTCACTAACTCCTGTCAGTTACTAACCTTAACTAAGATGATGTTAATTACAATGCACTTCCCTAGGACACATTTGGAAGTCAGCAAAAATCTTCATGCACTTGGTCTTTGGCATCTCAGCCAACCAGGCCCTGTAATAATAACGACTGAGGATATAAATGGGGCCCTGACAAGTCTGGTAGAGGCAAGTTGAACCTTGTATTTATTCAGGATTCCACACATTACCCACACTATCTACCTGCTTCCTGGTTTGCTGACCATTTATTGAAATTAAGTTCTATGTCAAATGGGTCACCTTGCCTTCTAGACCAGAGAAGGACATTCAGCTGCAGATTCACTCTTATTCCTATTAGATTGAGTTAAAGGAACAGGTCTGATAGAATGAACTCTGAATTTGATCAGGCAAAAGTCATAATAATCCTTTCATTACTTATACTATTGCAGCCTTAGAAGTAGTAATCAGAGTATTCCTTTCATTATTGACTTGATTCAAATTGCAGGCAAATTAAGGATTAAATTATTTTAAGAAAACTTAGTATTAATATTTTTAGGGTAGACATTTGACCTGTCTAGAACTCTCATTACCTGTGCATTATATATTACTTATTTAACTATTTTTTTAAGATAACACTGTTTGGAATGAAAAACAACTCTAGATTGAAACACTACACCTTTAATGGAAAAAATGTCTCACTCTTTCTGGTACTTGGAAAATTATGCCACTATTTTAAAATAAAGCAGCTATTTTAAAGTATTCTTAAGATATATATGTATGATTCAAATGGCATCAGTAATTTGTAATAATATTAATTTAGGTTGGTGACAATTCACTACCAAATACAAATGTTATGAATTAACCACAATGAAAATAAGAGATATTCATAAAAATTTGAATTTTCATCTATCCACACACATTTCCATGGGTCCACAAACAGAACTAAATACTTTACATACATGCACACGTATATATGGAGACAGCAAGCAAGCACATCTACAACAATTATATATAACTTCTCAGAAATAATCCTTATAGGTAATAAAATACTTAGCTAACAAAAGACACAGAGAAAGGTTAAAATACAATGAAATCAATTACTTTTGTTTCTTTTTTTTTTCCTAGTTTGTCAATGAAATGGAATTGCATCTGAGTAATGGCCTACCCTTATACTTTTAAATCAGGGCTGTTTACAAAAGCTCAAACAAGTAAAAGCTGGACCAGTTAATTTGTAGACAATTTACTGTTGAGATAATTGAGATAGTGGCACTTGCTTGTGATAGCATTATTGAAAAAATTCTGGTGGACTCAGCACATATTCACAAGTACAAATTGAATACTAAAATAAGCAAAAAGTCAACTTCTTTAAAGTATTCACTGCTCCTGAAATTTGGCTTGCCAAATTCTTACAAATTGAATAATAAATATGTTAAGACTATGCCAGAAAAGTACAGGCCTACTATTGAAAGAAATGCAGTCTATTACTGTTAGGAGAGTAAGCGTCTCACATAGCAATCTCCTTTTAAATTTTTTTTTTTTTTTTTTTTTTTTACTGTAGAACCATAGAAAGTAGTAGTTAAACAACATAACACAAGAGATTGAATTTATGAAGGTACATGCATTGTTGCTTTGCTAGAGGAACTTAAGACATGTAAAACTTAAAGCAATAATATCTTATTAGCATGTAAAGTAACATTTTTCCAATTATCTGTATTTGCGTGAGAGTACAAAAGCCAAAAATTTAGTAATAATTTTCCTCTAAATTCTAAGAAAACATTTTTTTTTTTTTTTAAGGAATTCACTCTTTGGAGAAAGACATTTCCCTAGGACCTATTATGATGTGGCCCAAATATCCCTATTACCTTAGCATTATCTCAACATCTTTCTCTCTAGCCTATATGGTAAAATATAAATATACCAATGGAATTAGCAAAGGAAACAAAAGTGAAAATGAACTTTTGGGACTTCACCAAGATGAAAAGCTTCTGCTCGGCAAAGGAAACATTCAACAAAACAAAGAGGCAACCCACGGAATGGGAGAAGATATTCGTAAATGACACTACAAAGGACTGATATCCAAGATCTGTAAAGAACTCCTCAAACTCAACACATATAAAACAGATAATCATGTCAAAGAAAGGGCAGAAGACATGAACAGACACTTCTCAAAGAAGACATACAAATGGCTAACAGACACATGAAAAAATGTTCATCATCAATAGCCATCAGGGAGATTCAAATCAAAATCACATTGAGATACCACCTTACACCAGTTAGAATGGCCAAAATCAACAAGACAGTAAACAGCAAGTGTTGGAGAGGATGTGGAGAAAGGGGAACCCTCTTACAGTGTTAGTGGAATGTAAGTTGGTATAGCCACTTTGGAAAATAGTGTAGATATTCCTTAAGAAATTAAAAATAGAGCTACCTTATGACCCTACAATTGTACTACTTGGTATTTACCCTAAAGATACAGATGTAGTGAACAGAAGGGCCATCTGTATCCCAATGTTCATAGCAGCAATGGCCACAGTTGCCAAACTGTGAAAAGAAGCAAGATGCCTTTCAACAGATGAAGGCATAAAGAAGATATGGTCCACATATACAATGGAGTATTATGCCTCCATCAGAAAGGATGAATACCCACCTTTTGTATCAACATGGACAAAACTGGAAAAGATTATGCTGAGTGAAGTAAGTCAAACAGAGAGAGTCAATTATCATATGGTTTCACTTACTTGTGGAGCATAAAGAATAACACAGTGGACATTGGGAGATGGAGAGGAGAAGTGAGTTGGGGGAAATTGGAGGGGGAGACAAACCATGAGGGACTGTGGACTCTGAGAAATAAACTGAGGGTCTTGGAGGGGAGGGGTGATGGGGGTTGGGTGAGCCTGGTGGTGGGTATTATGGAGGGCACGTATTGCATGGAGCCCTGGGTGTGGAGCATAAACAATGAATTTTGGAACACTGAAAACAAATTAAATTAAAAATAATAAGCAAGATAAAAAATAACGCTCAAATTATTATTAAATAAAAATTGTCCAATAGACATTTTCAAATAAGCTTTAATTTGTGAATTAAATTGCATGATATATATGTACACATCTACATTGTGGTAGATTGGGAAGATGTGATTATAAATTCATATTTTCCATTCAGGACTGAAAAACAAGAACGTAAATATCCATCAATAGGTAAATCATTTAACAAATGATATTCAAATATTTCCTTAGATATAAAGGATATAGTTTCATATTGATAAAAATAAAAATCATCAAAATATTCAGTTCAAAATAAGATTCAAAATATTGCATTTTGGGGCGACTGGGTGGCTCAGTCATTAAGCATCTGCCTTTTACTCAGGTCATGATCCAGGGTCCTGGGATTGAGCCCAGCATCAGGCTCTCTGCTTGGCAGAAAGCCTGCTTCTTGCTCTCTCTCAGCTTGTGTTTCCTCTCTCACTGTGTCTCTCTCTGTCAAATAAATAAATAAGATCTTTAACAAACAAAGAAAACATTGATTTTTGGTTTTTTGGATATACATGTATATGTCTAGAATGTTGCTGGGATGATCCTTAAAAGAACTGCCAACTGTGATTACTGATGGAGAAGGAGTAAGAGGACATCAGGGTGGATGGGTATGAGGAGACTTTCTGCTGTGTGCCTTACCTTTCTCTATTGTTTGATTTATTATGACCATGTGAACATGGTTTGCATTATTTTTTTTTACTATTCTTCATCAGTGACTCAAATTATTAAAGTAGGTATCTTTTTCTACACAGTGACACACACACACACACACACCACCACCACAACAACCATACCTCACTTCCCATTTCACACAATTAAGGTTTATGGTCACAGATGACAGAAAACATGGATTTTCTTAAGACAAAATCATCCCATTTCTTTTTTTTTAAGTAAATAAAATCTTATTTTTTTAAGATTTTATTTATTTATTTATTTATTTATTTATCACAGAGAGAGAGAGAGAGAGCGAGCGCGCGCGCGCACAAGCAGGCAGAGGTGGAGAGAAGCAGGCTCCCTGCCAAGTAAGGAGCCCAATGTGGGTCTCAATCCCAGGACTCTGGGATCATGACCTGATCCGAAGACAGTGGCTTAACTGACTGAGCCACCCCAGGCATCCGCAAATCATCCCATTTCTTAGTCACAATTCAGATCTACTGTTAATATTTAACTATTAATTCTACATGTTCGAATTGATATTTTATTTTACCAATGTAACAGAAAGCAGCAAATTCCCATCTCCAGAAATATACTCCTGGGTTTTACTAATATGTAGATTAGACAGTAGAAACTTTATAACAAGTCCTTGCCCAATCTCTTAATTATTTACCATGTCAAAGATTCTTTAATGTTGATGTTTTTATTGCACCCATGTGGATCATTTGCAAAAAAGCAATTTGCTATTTTGGAGATGAATTAGCATTATTACTTCCTGTTCATGTACATTGATAAGCACTGTGGACTGTTTTCTCTACCCTGTCTCCTATTCTCAGCATCAATGCACCAATTAGATCTGAAAGCTTTATTTTTCACATTAATAAAAGGTAGAATTAGGTTATCTCTCCTTTTTAAAGGCACAAAATATTTTCACGAATTTATCCTACAGAATCATTAATTTTTGTTCCCATAAAATCATTCTTACAAAACCAGCAAGGGAAGAAACACACAGTGCTTCTCAGAATATTGAAATAAAAATTTAGCTTATTTTTTATGTATGTGGAAGATCAGGGTTTGAGATTTAATACTATACTCAATATCTAGAAAGAGGCACATGGAATTACTGAAACAATTGATTTCAATGAAAAGAAAAAGCAAGGATGGATAAAAGAATATTTCTCTTATCATAAACAACTGATATATTTCAGAACCACACAGCGAGCAATTTACTTAACTGTAAGGTAATATCAGCATGTATAGTAATAGCATTAGTAAATAAAGAATGGATTCTGTAAAAGCTTTCAGGTAATTAACAAACTGCTTAAGTTAGTAGAGGACAAAATGAAGTAATATTTTTCAATAAAAATATTTTTTTAAAGATTTTATTTATTTATTTGACAGAGAGAGATCACAAGTAGGCAGAGAGGCAGGCAGAGAGAGAGGAGGAAGCAGGCTCCCTGCTGAGCAGAAAGCCCGATGTGGGGCTTGATCCCAGAACCCTGGGATCATGACCTGAGCCGAAGGTAGAGGCTTTAACCCACTGAGCCACCCAGGCGCCCCTAATAAAAACATTTTTAATAATATTATAATTATAATGCTATACAGGAAATCAAATCTGTTTTTAATTACAGGTTAGAAAAAAACTATTATGTTATATCCTTATTCAATCCCTTTAGTGTAGTTATATTTATTTTTTTCATAATTTTAATGTGATATTGCTAGGCAATATTAAGTAACCGGCCTATCTGAAATTCAAACTATTATTTTTCTGATTGCACAAATCACCTTATTATGATCTTCATATGGCTGTCCAATTTTATGATTTAGCACTTCAATATAATGGCATGTAAAATATAAATGTATACACATAATCTAATATAGATACATATTTATATTAAACAATTAGAATAAAATTGTAAACTATAAATGCACTAGGAATTATTATAATAATTAAATTTATAATAATGCAAGAAACTTTTTAGCTTTACTCCAAATGAACTGCAGCTGGAGCTCTACGATTACTTTGAGAGTAAACATGTCATCTCTTCCCTGTCTAAGGCTCAGGGGTTGGAACACTTTGCCGAGGTGCAAAGATGATTGAGAATGACTCTAAAGACAAAGCCATAGAAATCTATGGACTGGATCTTCTTGGGGGTTCCTCTCCTCTTGACTTCTCTCTCATTTTCTACCATCCCCTAAAACTGATTTCTACCCAATACCCCAGGCATCTGGACAACTTGTTTTTAACTTCACAAAACTGGAAGTAGAGAATGTGTCAAAATTAGTTTTATACAGGTATTTAACAATATTATTATTAACAGGTGAACTAGGAGGCTATGGTTTAAAGAATTCAGGATTCCAGAATTCTTAATTTTCTCAAGACATGAAAGAAAAATCTCAGCGTCACTGATTAGTCTTTCTCAGAACTCAGTTTTCAGATTAAGGAATAGGAGTTATTGGGTCTTTAAATCATTACATTTTCTTCTATCAGGAGGATTTTATTTAAACCATTTAAACCATCACTAATGTGCACACCTGTTTAAGGTATCTTCTAGGAACCACTAAAATGACCACTTTCTTTTAGACCTGATACATAATATATTGCAAAAAAAAGTTACATTGTTTAAAAAATAATATAGTTACACCATTTACTGATTATGAATGGAGATGTAACTCACACTAAAAATGTACCCTCCCTAGATAATTCAGAATTTCTATGTTCCTAGGACTATAAAAGAAGTGTGGGTCAAATCTTGGTGAAATGAGGAACAAACTTCAATTTGAAACCTCCAGAAATTACTTTCCCCAAGTAAATGGCTACGGATTCTTAAAAAGAAAAGAGGAAAAAAACGCACTTCACTTTCTCAGTGACCATTTTTTAGTGTATAATGAACCTGAAAAGAATAGACTCCTATTCCTATAATTGTTATTTTGGCATATTTCATGAATACAATGTGTTCTATTTAAAACTTGCACATATAGACATTTCTCCTGCTTATGTCTGCATTCTACAGTAATAGCATACTTAGAAATATTATAAAGTAGAAATATTTCCATTAATTTTCTGGCCTAAAAATGAGGTGTTTCTTGATGGGAAATAAAGAGGAAGATTGTCCTACATATTTAATCAGAAATTGAAATTTACCCAGTGTAGGTTAGAGTTGCAAGACATATTTATCAAGCAAATTTTACAAGCCAGAGCATCTTCTATGAACTTGCTACAGAAAGATAAAGAAGATAGACTTTTTCCTCATAAGTTATGTCTCACGCAGAAGATAAAACCACAGTAATAGCAAAACGAATACCACACAGAAAAGTAATCACTTTAAATAGACATATGTCCTCCATGATATAAACCACAGAAGAAAAGCTCATTGTTTTCTCTTGGATGGAAAGAGAACAGTATTTGAAGGGTATTTTCAAAAAGATATCATTTAAAACAGGAAGTTTAGGTCTTTTGAAATATAATGAGGAAGAATGGGCCAAGCAAGCTAGTCATGAAGCATCTAAAATGTGGGGAGGCATAGGAGAGCTTGGCCCATTTTGAAGACAAGTATTTCAGTATGAGAGAAGAGGACACATATGCTAGAGTGGTTACATGTCAGGCAGAAGAAGAAGGTGAGGCCCAGATCAAGGAAAGGTTTTTGACATTGTTTAAGAGGTTGGCACAAACATTATCTCAATCCAAGCGACAAAATGCTTTAAGCAAAGAGAGAGCATCAGATCTGTATTTTAGAAAACTAATCAGGTAGTGACACACAGGATATACTAGAAAATGAGGTTGGACTATGGAGAATGGTCCAAGAAACAGTTTTAAAGGCTAAGATCAGAACCTGATTAACATTATACTTAGAAGATGATTGGAAGATGAATGCTCACAAAATAAGTGAGAAGAAACGGTGTGGAAAAAAGAAAGGAAGGTGATGAAAGGCAATTTAAGAAAATATATTCATGTAGAAGTCAAATTAGATAAAATCAGGAAGACGTCATTGAATTTGGAAATTCTGAGAGCACTGATTATTGTCAGAGGAATTTCAGTGGAAAGGTAGAGAGGAAAAACTAAAGTTGGCACCATGAGTGTTGTAAGTTTAATTCTGCATACAGGAAGAAGATACACTGAATTAGTTCACTTGCATTCTAATGCTAGTCCTGATATTTAGTACTTTTTTTTTTTTCCTATTGAACTGGAAGTATGGGTAAGTTAAAGTATCCTAACATTCCTGTTATTCAGAAAAAAAAAAGTATGGCTAATGTTTGTATTGTGACAACTGCAAAAATCATTCAAAGAGAAGTAAATAGGTAAATATTTTCTAAGTAAATATTACGGAAGTAATTTAGTATGTTTGAGAATGAGGGGTCAGGAGCCAGATTGTCTGGATTTATATTCAGGTTCTGATACTGGTGATATTACTTTGGACACAAAAATTAATCTCCCCTTGACTCCTTTTTCAGAAGTGATAAAAAAATATTTAACTTGGGTATTAGTGTGAGGGTTAAAAACAGAAATTGGTGGTTATTTAGTAGCTATTACTGTAGATTTTTTTTTTATTTAAAGCCCTTGCACTAACCAATGCTGCCTTCTTGTGTCATAGTGTTTTCATTGGGGATTTCTTGGCCTCAGCTGTTACCACCATTTACAGAATTCACAGATTAAACTTCTGTTCTGAATCCTTTCAAACACGTCTAACTATTTTCTAGGCAGTTTTAGCTGGATGTATTAGTTAAGGCTGCCATAACAAAGTAACACAGACTGGATGGCTTAAACAAAAGAAATACACTTTCTCACAATTCAAGAGGTGAAAGTCTGGGATCAAGGTGTCAAAACCAGCAGGGTTGGTTTCTTCTAAAGCTCTTTCCCTGGTTTGTAGATGACTGTCATCTCCCTGTGTCTTCACATCATCTTCTTTCTATACTTGTCAGTGTTATAATGCCCTCTACTTATAAGGACATCAGTAATACTGGGTTAAGACCTATTTTAATGACCATATTTCAACTTATCTCTTCAAAACCCTACTTCCAAATAGTCATGTTTTGAGGTGCTAGGGGTTAGGACTCAACATCTGAATTTTGGTGGACACAATTCAGCTCATTACACTGGATATCCATTTAGCAGTTCAAATTTAGTAGACTTCAAACTCCTCCCCAATCTTTTCCTCTCCTGATAATAATGTTCATCAAAGTCCACTTCCAAATTTTGGAATACTTTTGAGGTTCCCTGGTGTCTCTTTTTTGGCACACTTAACTGTCCAATTGCAATGCCTTCTTGATTTTATTGCCATTTCTCATTGTTTCACTTCATCTTCAGGATGATATTTATTTCACTCTTAGAAGTTGTTGATAATTCTCACTTGGATAATTACACAGTTTCATATCTGTTTTCTCTGTCTCTAGTCTTTCTTACTTGGTCCTATTTATACACTTCTCAGATAAGTATCTTAAAGCACCCTCCCTCTGTCAAACATCTTCCATTTTTTAATATAGTATATATTCCTAGAGATGAAACTTCTGCCCAGTCACTTCCCTATCACTCCATCTTACATTTTCCAGCAATAATATTGGTCATGAACAATGGTGAAGTGGGAATAGGGGAATAGAAGTAGGCAAGATAATAGCTCTCCTGGAAGGAAGTGACTCCTGTCAACACTAATCAAATACCTGTCTGCTCCACAAGAGGAAGCTATACAACTTAAAATCTTTATCTCTCAGTGTAATGAAGGTGAATTTTGGTCATCCCAATGCAATTAGGAGATAGATGGGTAGAAAACAGAATACGTACATAAATGTTTATATAGATTTGAGGAAAAATAAGAAGGCATGTTTGCTATACTATTAATGATACCTGTGTAGAAATGGAGAGGGGGCATGATTTTGACTATAAAGAGAAGGACAATTTTACTTCTTGTTATAATTTAAACATGGAGTTTTAAGGATTTTTCCCTTCTTGTTTTTCAGTGTGTTTCTTTTTTTTAAGATTTTTTTAAAAATTTATTTGAGAGGAGAGAGCGAGAGAGAATGAGAAAGAGAGAGAGCATGACAGGGGAAAGGTCAGAGGGAGAAACAGGTTCCCCGCCAAACAGGGAGCCCAATGCGGGACTCAATCCTGGGACTCCAGGATCATGACCTGAGCTGAAGGCAGTCATTTAACCAACCAGGTGCCCCTTCAGTGTGTTTTTTAGTTAAGAAATATTTTAAATGAAAAAAAAAAAAAGAAAGAAATATTTTAAATGTAATTTATGCATGTGAAAATCATAGAGTTTTATAAGAATCCAAAGCAATAAAGTCAATTTAGCAATAAAGCAATAAAGTCTGACTACAGAGGTCAGAATACCCTCATTAAGTAATAGATTTAGTTGTTTTACCCTGTGCAAATCACTTAAATTCTTTAAGACCCAGTTTCTTTTTTCTTTAATATGAAAATAATACTACCAAAAGTTCACAGTTCTTTTAAGATTATGTATTTTTAACGAACCTAGAGAGCAGAGAGTAGGAGCTCAGTAAATGGTAGATAATAAAACTGGAAATCATAACAGTAAGGAATATAAAATTTTATTCTGATACTTTTGTTACTATGCACCCTACTTTTCCACCTGCCAGCTTCTAGAAGTAAGAAGGTTTTTGTTTTCTGAAATATAGCCTCTGCAGGGAAACTAAATCCCAGGGACATGGCAGCATTTTTATTTTTACAAATTTATTTATTTGTTGTGTGTATAGCTGTGAAAACAAAGTAAGAAGGAGAAGGAAAAAATGTCCTTTAAATGACAGCATCTGTAGGGAAAATGATAAGCTCACGGTTGGTAAGTAAATTATGTTTATATATTTGTATGTTCATGTCAGTTTTGTTACAATTTTCAAGGTGGCACTTGGGGGTTCACAGCTTTCATTTTATTACAGTCACTTTATATATAAAAGTATAAAACCAAGGCAAAAGGAAGTCCCAAGTGATGTGCTAAAACAGTATTTTGAAACAAGAAAAAGCTTTTCTCTGCTTTCTGTGCTTTTCAATGGAAAATAAACTTAAAAGAATTTAGAAGCCCTTTAAAATGGATACAACTTACTTAAAATTTATTTTTGCTTTCTTGAATGTTTCATCCTTAGAAAAGAACTAAACAAGAAAGTTATATAAATAGGAAAGCAATTTTTTAATGTTCTTTAAATTCCTGAGTTAGAAGTCTACACATATGTATATGCCAATGAAACACTTCATAATCTACCTAAGAATAAGATTTAAAAATGGGAATTCTATTTTTATTCTTAACAATTTTTGTATTTTCAGTATCAAAGCTATTTGGAGAAGACTGATGGCCTAACTGAATAATAAGCACCTAAAATATTAAAACAAAACAAAACAATAACAACAACAACAAAACAACAACAAAAAAACCCTTGCCTACCTACCATCTATGAAATATTTAGGCTTATTTTGACACCAGCACACAAGATTATTAAAACAGTTAGTTTTTTTGCTTTGTTTTACTTTGTTTTCTCTTCCAGATTCCTTCCCCACTATTGTCTGTCCTATCCCGTCTCTGTGTTCTGGCAGGCTGAGGTTTTGGACTGCACGAATGGCCTTTCTTTTTCTCCAGCTTCTGTTTGGATTGAGACAATCAGAAACACGGGTAGAAAGGCAAAGGAAACGTGACATTAGATTATTTATTTCCTGGTTTCTTCCTAGTCAGATGTTTGCCTGTATTTTCCATCAAAGTTCACAACTCCCATCAGGCAACTCTTCATGCAGCTGCATTTTCCAGCATAGTAACTTGCTAGGTAAAAAATAAATGATTCTCCACTGCTAATATCTGTAGATAACTGAACTATTCATGGTTTCCTAAACTTTGATAACACTTTCGTGGATTTCCAATCACTTAAAAATAATAGCACTAAACTCAGATTAAAATTGTTAATTGTCCTATTTAGTCCTATATAAACTCTAACTGATACGGTTTATAACAACAAAACTTTGGAAATATCTGAAGTGTTGTCAATCTGATCTGAATAAATAAAATATAATAAAATTACATAATCGATTACATTAAAATGAATGCAGATGATCTATATAGATGAGCATGGATGAATACCAAGGTCATAATATGGAAGAAAAGTAAATTACATAATATTGTATAGATCATGATAATATGGATATAAGTTGAATGAACCCAAGAAAACAGATTAACATTTGGAATTTACAAACATGTATACATAAAGGGTGAATTGGAAGAGCACATAATTCCTGATAGTAGTATCTTGGAAGGGGAGTAGCAGGTGGTAAATGATAATATATGCAGATTTTCCTTGTAATATTATACCAAAATAAAAAAGAAAAAGTTATCAAGAAACCAGGAAAACTGAAAACCAGGAAAACTGAAACCAGGAAACCAGGAAACCAGGAAACCGAAACAAAAACAATAGCAAGTATTTTTTCTGGTGGTGAGAAAAGGAGTGTTTCTTATATTATTCTTTGTACTTTTCTGTTTAAAAATTCCTGAGAAATAATCTGTTTTGAATATGTTCAAATCATAGTAGCAAGAACATAAAACCTGGTCAATAATTTGTAACTATTACTTGTTACTTTAAAAATTAACTGTTATTTCAGTCTTTCCCATACATTTTGTAACTTCTTGGCTGTACTCATTATTACTTGTATTACTTACATTACTTATACACTTATATTACTCCTTATATACTTATTATTCAAAGGACATCATTTAATATCCAAAACTCTAATTCTTATCCCCCTATGTCCTAGGGCCAGCCTCTCTGTATTTCCTCTCTTTGGCCTACTTTTTTATGGTAAGAGTTTAGAGGGCTCTGATAGAGTGGATTTTAATTTTTAATTAATTGTTAAGATTTAGAGTTGGCCATGTCTGTAAATATAAAACTCTTGTTCTCAAAGATTAGTAAGTCTCTTTTATTTGCCTACCTTAATGTTTCTGTAACTGTGCTTGCCTAATCAGATTAGAATCATAGATAAGTAGATGGGAATATAGATAAAAAAGGGGCTATACCTTAATTAAGAACATGGATCTATAGCCATATTACTTGAGATTGAATTCTATTTCCAGTATATGATTTTATATATACAAAATAAATTGCAATGCATAAGACACCAGGAATAGAAATAGATTATCCAGACCTATAAATATTAACAATAATTATAATCATAACAATAGCTACCACAGTTTGAGCTCTTCCTATGTCCTAGGTGTATGCTAAGCACAACTGGTATAATTTGTAACCATGATCTATACAAACCATACATAGATGCCAGCTCTATGGACCTCTAAATGGACTGAGTTTCCTCAGGGACATAATATTAATTTTCATAATACTTTATGTATTTAAATATAAATATTAAAATTTTAAAGGTCATAATTAAAATAACATTAAAAGGCCAATATTAACTTCTTGAAGCTTAATATGTTGTCTCAGTGCATTTCACTAATTTTAAAATATAAATAAGTTTCTCAATATTTCAGAGATCTGCATATCAGGCAAAGCCCATATTCCATAAGCACACACAACAAGTTTGCTATTAAGAATGTTTTTGAAGTAGAAATATTTCTATACATAAAAACATACAGCTTCACATATAAAGCTATATGGAAATTCATGTGTTCACTTTCAAACAGGTCCCCATATCCCATGGCATCTCTGAACACCATTTCCAGAAAAAAACTTTCTACAACAAATAAAAAGTAGAAATTAGTATTATATGTTCTTCTTGCTCATTACTGCCAGATGACATATGAGCCATTGTTCATTTTGCTGTAAGTTCCAGTTAAGAACTTCTGAACACATAAGAGAGGAAAGAAACTGAACTTTTTGTTTTCTTCTTTTTCTCTTTCTCTCTTTGTTAGATTCTTCACAACTGGAAAGGTATTAGTTTCTTATATTGCATTTAGATTGCACTGTCATTGAGAACTGGGAAGAGTTGAAGAAGGAAGGGTAGGAAAAGTTGCGGAAGGAGAGGACTGGGCCGGATTGTGCCCTATGCCACTGTGTACCTCATAATTTAGAGAAGCATCTTAAGTCTAACAATTGATGTGCTTTAATTAATGTGATTCTTCCTATCTATAGCAATTCAAGTGAACAAAATTTGGTATTATGAACATTAGAATTCAGACTTTTAAAATTTTTCAGTCATAGTTTCTTATCAATGTGAAAAACCTTCAAAAATATGTTATAAAAATATTAGGACCAGAAAGTAGTTTAAATTTGTCATTGGTAACAATTTTGCATGTTGATCAATTCAATTAAATTTGTTTCAGCAAATTGTTAAACATTCATTAATATAACAACTTAGCAAAGCACTGCAAATTATAGATGCATTAGGCTAGTTCACTAGTTTAATAAGATTATTATTCTAATATGTCCATTTTTGGATGATAATAGAGTATAGAGACTAAAGGAAATTACATAACAGGATTCTTTTTTTTTTAAAGATCTTATTTATTCATTTGATAGAGACTGACAGAGTGAGAGAGGGAACACAAGCAAGGGGAGTGCGAGAGGGAGAAGCAGGCTTCCTGCTGAGGGGGAGCCAGATGTGGGGCTAGATCCCAGGACCCTGGGATCATGACCTGAGCTGAAGGCAGATGTTTAGTGACTGAGCCATCCAGGAGCCCCAACAGGATTCCTTTAAAAACTTATCTTATTTTCTTTTATCTAACAATAAATGGACAACCGTGCATCCTCAGTTTCTTAACTGTAATACATTGCTTTGCAGTTTAAATATATTTTAGATTGGTGCCTAGGTGGCTCAGTGGGTTAAGCATCAGATTTAATTTCAGCTCAGGTCTAGCCCCATGTCATACCCCATGCTGGTTATGGAGACTAGTTAAGATTATCTCCCTCTCCCTTTGCCCTTCCCCATCACTTTGTGTGTGTGTGTGTGTGTGTGTGTGTATACATACATATATATGTATGTATATACCAGAAATTTTGTTCCAGAAATATATATATATAGATATGAAATATATAATATACATATATATACATATATATATGTATTAGAAAGTTTGTACCAGAAACCTTAACATCACAAACAAATGAAATGACAATAACAAAAACAGATTTTGAGATGAAAGCATATGGAGTTCTGAGATTATATTACTCTGTGGTTTTACATGCTATGAAGTTTCCTAATGAAAGAATCAGTTAAATAAATAATCTATTCCTTGATTTGATTTCTAACTCAAAAAGGGTTAAACAATAGCAGAACAAAAGTTTGCAGAACAAGTCCAAGTCACTAGTGCAGTTAATTTGTTTTTGTGGAGTCCATTTCTCAGTATTGATTTTTGATCTAGGCAATACTTTGCCAGGAGCTGGAGTTATTTGCACTTGAAAGCATTTGCTCTGTTTTGTTTATTTCATTGGGCAACTCATGTCTATGTACAATCACTGACTGAAGGAAAATTGGACAGGCATGTCAAAAGTGAAGGAGTTGGGTAACAAAGTGGATAAATACACATATTCTATCTGGAGGGACTACATCTACCTTAATATGCATATATAATGAAATTGGTATATTATTTTTACTATTGTGGGAAACTCATTCTACCTATACTGACACTTCACATGCATCTTCAGCAAGCAAGACAAATTTCTTCATAGTGGTGGTCTTGTACTCTATTAGAATATTGGGTGCAAGGATCATCTAAAAGGTAGCATGCAAAAATTCAAAGCAGTATTCTCCAATCTCTGTCAGAATATTCAATATATCTGCTCACACACATGCTTAATTCATTGATCAATATAATTGCTAGTTAGGATATAAAGATCTCATGCCCTTATTTGCATATGTATGTATACATATATACATGCATTTGCATATGTATGTGTGTACATATATACATACATATATAATATATATCCATATATATTATATATATTATATATATAAGATATATATATATATCTTCTCTAATATTTTGAGAGCTCCTTGAAGAAAAATACTGTATTTACTTATTTCTGTAATTCTGATCTAAGTAATTCCCAGCAAGTAATTGGGAAAATTGGCCAAAGACTAAACAAAAGAATTTATTTTTTAAAGTTCACATACAGTGTAATATTAGTTTTAGGTGCACAATTTAGTGATTCAACACTTTTATACAACACCTACTGCTCATCACAACAAGTGCACTCCTTAATCCCCATCACTTATGTCACCCATCCCCTCTGGTAACCACCAGTTTGTTCTCTATAGTTAAGAGTCTGTCTCTTGGTTTGTCTCTCTCTCTCTCTTTTTCCCCCTTTGCTCATTTGTTTTGTATCGTAAATTCCACATGTAAGTGAAATCATATAGTATTTGTCTTTCTCTGACTGATTTATTTTACTTAGCATAATACTCTCTAGCTCCATACATGTCATTGAAAATGGCAATATTTTGTTCCATTCTGTGGTTGAGCAATATGCCATTGCATATATATAACCACATTTCTTTATCCATTTATCAATTGATGGACACTTGGACTGTTCCTATTATTTAGCTATTGCAGAAGATGCTGCTATAGATATCAAGATTCATTGTCCCATTGAATTAATATTTTTGTATTCCTTGGGCAAATACCTAGTAGTGCAATCCCTGGATCATTGGGAAGTTCTAACTGTAAATTTTTTTAGGAATCTCCATATTGTCTTCGACAAGGGCTGAACCAGTTTGCTTTCCCACCAAGAGTGTGAGAGGGTTTCCCCTTTTCCACATCTACACCAACACCTGTTGTTTATTATGTTGTTGATTCTAGCCATTCTGAGAAGTTTGAGGTGATATCTCGTTGTGGTTTTGATTTCTGTTTCCTTGATGATCACTGATGCTAAGCATCTTTTCATGTATCTGCTTGCCATCTGTATATCTTCTTTGGAAAAAAAGTCCATTCATGTCGTGTGTCCATTTTAACTGGATTGTTCATTTTTGGAGTTGTTGGGAGCCATGAGGCCTGGTCGAGGGCATTGCCCTACTAGGTTAAGGTTAGAGATAAAGCAGGCCTAATCCTGTTGAGGGCGGGATAGCCCTGCAGGGTGCTGAGGGCTTCATAGCCCCACAGATAACCACGGTCTGTTAGTCTCTTGCCTTCTCCTCTGATCCCCGTATCTCTCTCAAATAAAGAGCCCCTTGCTAATCTGCCGCAAACATCTCTCAGGCTTACTGGCTGGAGCAACTTCAAGGAGATAAATTATTCTGTACCTAGGACTATGGAGAACTTTAGATGTGTACCGCAATAGACGGTTTCCTCCCTAGTTTGATGTTTGTCCAAGGCTTTCACAAGCCAAGCCATTAAAATAACACCCTGCCTCCTACAAAAGCAATGCCTTCTCGTTCCTACTTCTCTCCTATATACTTAGTTTCTTCAGATAGCTTCTCATTTTCCATTAACCTGTCTCTTATTTTCCTATAGTTCTTTACTACCTAGTTTATTCCTAAAGCTTCTTGTTTTCCATTAGCCTGTATCTTGTTTTCCTACAGTTCTTTACTATCTAGTTTATCCCTAAAGCTTCTGGTTTTCCATTAACCTATATCTTGTTTTCCTGCAGACCCCAGAATAAGTTACCAAAAAGCACATATTTGTGCTACTTCCCATGGCTTTCTGAGGGACGTGATTACTCAAGAAGCAAGACCCTGTCCCCCATCCCTGGCACCAGTCTGTACCCATTATAGCTTAACTAAAATAACACATGCTAAACAAAGAGAAATTTTCTGATGAGTGCTTGAGTCCTTTAATGTCCTTTGCGTGAATATAAAACCCCTGACCCCATTAAACTACCTATATAAGAAGCTCTATAATCAGAATACAAATGGAGATGCCTGACTACTGACCAGAACTCGCTGTGTGGCTCTCCCATTCATCTTGCCAACACGACCCCTCCTTCGGGGACACCTGGACCTGCCAAGGCTGGAGCCCAGCATGGGGTGTTGAGTTTTATAAGACTTTTATATATTTTGGATACTGACCATTTATCAGATATATCATTTGCAATTATCTTCTTCCATTCAGTAGGTTGCCTTGTAGTTTTGTTGTTTAAATTGCTGTGCAGAACTTTTAGATGAAGTCCGAATAGTTTATTTTTGCTTTTATTTCCCTTGCCTGAGGAGACATATCTAGAAAGAAGCTGCTACAGCTGATGCCTGTTTTCTCCTCTAGGGTATTTATTGTTTCAGGTCTCAAATTTAAGTCTTTAATCCAATTTAAATTATTTTTGTGTATAGTGAAAGTGGTCCACTTTCATTCTTTAGCATGTAGCTGTCTAGTTTTTCCAAAATCACTTGTTGAAGAGACTTTTTCTCATTGGATATTCTTTTCTGCTTTGTCAAAGATTAGTTGACCATATATTTGTGGATTCATTTCTGGATTTTCTATTCTGTTCCATTGATCTATGTATGTATTTAATCAGTGTTTCATAGCTTTCAGAGTACAAGTCTTTCACCTCTTTGCTTAGGTTTAATCCTAGTATCTTACTTTTGGGGGCAGTTATAAACGGGATTGATTCCTTGATTGATTACTCCTTCTGCTTCCTCATTATTGGTGTACAGAATGTAACAGATTTCTGTACACTGATTTTGATTTTGATTTTATTGAATTTGCTTATCAGTTCTAGCAGTTTTTTTGGTGGAGTCTTTCATATTTTCTTTTTTTTTTTTTAAGATTTTATTTATTTATTTGACAGAGAGAGAGATCACAAATAGGCAGAGAGGCAGGCAGAGAGAGAGGAGGAAGCAGGCTCCCTGCTGAGCAGAGAGACCGATGCGGGGCTCGATCCCAGGACCCTGAGATCATAACCTGAGCCGAAGGCAGAGGCTTTAACCCACTGAGCCACCCAGACACCCCTCACATTTTCTATATAGAGTATTATGTCATCTGCAAATAGTGAGTTTTACTTCCTCCTTGCAAATTTTATTTCTTTTCATTGTCTTATTTCTTCTCATTGTGTGATTACTGTGGCTAGAACTTTTGTACTATGTTAATAAGAGTGGATATCCCTGTCTTATTCCTGATTTAAAGGAAAAGCTTCAGTTTTCCCCATTGAGTATGATGTTTGCTGAGGGTTTTTCATATAAGATTTTTATTATGTTGAGGTATATATTCCCTCTAAACCTACTTTGTTAAGGGTTTTTTTTTTCTTGTTTTGTTTTGTTTTTTAAGATTTTATTTATTTATTTATTTTTTTTATTTGTAGGGAGGAGCATAAGCCAGGGGAGTGGGAGGCTAGAAGAAGCAGGCTCCTGCTGAGCATGGAGTCCAATGCAGGACTGGATCCCAGGATCCTGGGATCATGACCTGAGCCTAAGGTCCTTTCCTAACAAACTAAGTCACTCCCCAGGCATCCCAAGGTTTTTGTTGTTGTTGTTGTTGTTTAAGATTTTATTTATCTACATAAATAAAGACAGAGATAGCAACAGAGAGAGAGAATGAGTAGGGAGGAGAGAGAGAAGCAGGCTCCCACTGAGCAGGGAAACTGATGGCTCAATCCCAGGACCCTTGGATCATGACCTGAGATGAAGGCATTAAGGATGCCTTTTGGATTTTTATGATGAATGGATGTAGTATTTGTCAAATGCTTTTTCTGTGTCTATTGAGAGGATCATATGGTTCTTATTCTTCCTTTTACTAATGTGGCTTATCACATTGATTGATTTGTGAATATGAAACAACCTCACAACCTAAGAATAAACCCTACTTGATCATGGGGAATATTTTTTTAATGAATTGTTGGAATCAGTTTGCTATTTTATTGAGAATTTTTGCATCCATGTTCATAAGGGATATTGTCCTGTAGTTCTCTTTTTTAATGGAGTCTCTCTGGTTTTGGTATCAGGGTTATGCTGTCCTCATAGAATGAATTTGGAAGTTTTCCTTTCTTTTATACATTTTTGGAATAATTTGAGAGGAATAGGTATTAACTCTTCTTTAAATGTTTGGTAGAATTCTCCTGTGGAGCCATCTGGCCCTGGACTTTTGTTTGTTGGGAGCTTGAGAGTTTTGGTTTTTGTTTGTTTGTTTGTTTTTTTGTTTTTTGTTTTTTGAGTATTGATTCAATCTCTTTGCTGGTTATCAGTATGTTCAAGTTCTCTGTTTCTTCTTGTTTCAGTCGTGGCAGTTTATGTTTGTGGAAATGTATCCATTTCTTCCAAGTTGTCCAATTTGTTGGCATATAGTTTTTTCTAATAATCTCTTTTAATTGTTTGTATTTCTATAGTGTTGGTTGTTTTTTCTCCTCTCTCATTTATTCATTTGAGTCCATTCTTTTCTTTCTTGAAAAGTCTGGCTAGAGGTTTATAAATTTTATTGATTTTTCAAAGAACCAGCTTCTGGTTTCATGATCTATTCCAGTTTTTTAAATTTTTATACCATTCATTTCTGCTTTAATCTTTATTATTTTCTACCTTCTTCTGGCTTTAGGCTTTGTTTGTTGTTATTTTTCTAGTTTCTTTAAGTGTAAGATTAGTTGTTTATTTAAGTTTTTGTTTGTTTGTTTGTTTGTTTTGCTTCTTGAGGTAGACCTATACTGCTAAAAAGTTTCCTCTTTATGATTGCTTTTGTTGTATCCCAAAGATTTTGGACTTTTTTTTTTTTTCTCACTTATTTCCATGTGCTTTTGTTTTATTTCTTCTTTGATTTCCTTGTTGATCCATTCCCTGTTCAGTAGCATGTTGTTTAACCTCCATGTATTTATGGTCTTTCCAGATTTTTTCTGGTGGTTGACTTCAGTTTCATAGCTTTGTGGTCAGAAAAGGTGTATGGTATGACTTTGATATTTTTGTATTTTTTGAAGCCTTATTTGTGACCTAATATGAGATCTGTTCTGGAGAATGTTCCATGTGCATTTGAAAGGAATGTGTATTCTGCCGTTTTAGGGCAGAGTGTTCTGAATATATCTATCAAATCCATCTGGTTCAGTATGTCACTCAAAGCCACTGTTTCTTTGTTGATTTTGTTAGATGATCTGCCCATTGTTGTAAGTGGAATGTTGTCTCCTACTATTATTGTATTATTATCAATGAGCTCTTTTATGTTTGTTATCAATTATTTTATATATTTGGATGTATAAATGTGCCTAAATGTTTACAATTGTTAGATCTTCCTGTTGGATTGTCCCCTTTATTATTATGTTGTGTTCTTTATTTCTTGTTACAGTCTTTGTTTTGGTCCAGTTTGTCCAATATAAGTATTGTCATTCCAGCTTTCTTTTGATATCCATTTGCATGATAAAGATTTTCCTATCCCTTCACTTTCCATCTGCAGGTGTTTTTAGGTCTCAAATGAGCTCTTGTAGGCAGCATATATTTAGGTCCTCTTTTTTTATCCATTCTGACACCCTATGTCTTTTGGCTGGAATGTTGACTCCTTTTACATTCAAAGCAATTATTGATAGATATGCATTTAGTACCATTGTATTACTTGTTTTCTCAGTTTTTTTGGATGGTTTTGTTTTGTTTTAATGATCCTTTCTTGTCTTTGTCACTTTCAGTATCTCCTTTGCACTCAAATAGTCCCCTTTAATATTTCTTGCCAGGCTGGTTTAGTGGTCCCTAACTCCTTTAGATTTTATTGGTCTGGGAAACTCTTTATCTCTCTTTATATTCTGAATGGTAGTCTTGCTAAATAGAATATTCTTCCCTACATATTTTTCTCATTTAACATTTTGAATGTATCATGGGACTCTCTTCTGGCTTGCCAAATTTCTCTTGAAATCCTTAGCTAGCCTATTGGGTGTTCTTTTGTAAGTTAAGAACTTTTTTTTGTCTTTCTGCTTTTTAAAACATTTATTTATTTATTTATTTATTTATTTATTTATTTATCTGACAGAGGCAGAGAGGCAAGCAGAGGGAGAGGGGGAAACAGGCTCCCTGCTGAGCCGAGGGCCCAATGTGGGGCTCGATCCCAGGACCCTGAGATCATGACCTGAGCCGAAGGCAGAGGCTTAACCCACTGAGCCACCCAGGCGCCCCTGTCTTTCTGCTTTTAACACTTTTTTTTTTCTTCATCACTATATTTTGCTAATTTAATTATAATATGTCCTGGTGTGGCCTGCTTTTATTGACTTTGATAGGAGTTGTCTGTGCCCCCTGGATCTAGAAGTATGTTTCCTTCCCCAATTAGGGAAGTTTTTACCTATTATTTCCTCCAATAAAATTTCTATCTCATTTTCTCTCTCTTCTTTTCCTTAGACTTCTATAATATGAATGTTATTATGTTTGACATAGATCCTGAGTTCCCTATGTTTAAGGTCATATTCCATTATTATTTTTTGTTTTTATTTTTGTTTTTGTTTTTCAGCTATATTACTTTCCATTGTTTTGTCTTCTAGGTCACTGATTTGTTCCTCTGTTTCTTCCAGGCTATGGTTTGTTGCATCAACCCTGTTTCCAGTCATTTTTATTCTGTTTTTCATCTCTGATTGATTTTTTTCACTCTTTTATTTCTGTGGTAAGAGTCTCTCTAATGTCTTTTATTCTTTCCTAAACCTCAGTGAGTATCCTTATGACTGTTGCTTTAAATTCACTGTCAGAGATGTTATTTATATCTGCATTCCTTAGATCTCTGGGTGTGTCCTTGTTCTTTCATTTGTGATGAATTTTTCTGTCTTTGATTTTGTCTATGTCTCTGACTTTTTCCTATTAGAAAAGCCAGTTATGTCTCATGCCTCTGAAAATAATGACTTTAAGAAGAAGAGGTTATATAATATAGAACCTTGCACTTCAAGGAGTTTCTCTTGTGTGTGTGCCATGTACTCTGCTTTTGTGTTTTGGCTGCTCTATCCTTCAGGATATCCTTCAGTCATCCTCAGAGGCTCTCTTTGCTTGCTGTGTGCAGTGTATGGTCTCTGGCTCGAATGTGATGAGTTTTAACTAGGTGTGCTCTATTCTGCTTGTGAAATGAGGCCTGACATCACTTCCACCAGAACTGAGGCCCTGCAGAACTCTCCAGTTGGGAGGCATGGTATGGTCAGGGCTTTCTGCTGGTTTTGGGGGGAGGGGCTTGCACAGTGGGACTGAAGCAAACTTGACTGAGAAGGGCAGTTCCACCAAAGCATGGTGGGTGAGGCTTGGTGTAAGCATGCTAAGCACTAGTGTAGGAGCTGCTCTGCTTCCTACAGGTGGTTCTGTGTGCATGCTGAGGGGCAGGAGAGGAAATGATGCTAACCAAGTCTTTTGTTCTCAGAGGAATCTGTGTGAATGCTGCCTCTTCTGGATGTGCTCAGAAAAGTATGAATAATCTTCCTGTGCCACAGGTGTTCTTCAGATCACTGTTTCCATGCTGTCTGCCCCTGGGTTTGTTTGCCTGCCTTCTCTCCTAGAGCAGTGCATGCCCTCAGGGCTCTATCTCAGCCAAGCCTGCTGACTGAAAACTCCAGGATTTAAGCCCTGGTGATTGCAAAAACACATAATTCAGTCCATTTCAGTCCCTTTCATTTTCCAAGCCCGTGACTTTGGGTACATCTTTTCCTGTTCTCTCATGTGCTCCTCTCTTGCTCTTCTCTGTGAACACAGCCCCTTCCCTCTTCAGCACCTGTGATTTGTTTCTATCCTAAACTGTGTTTCTGCATTCCTTGATATGGCCTCTTCTCTCCCTTTAGTTGTGGAGTTTGTTCTGTCAGTCTTCAGGTTGAATTCTGGGGTATTTAGGATGATTTCTAGTTACCTAATGTCCCGGGGATGAAAGGAGCATATTGTCCTCCTTCTCTGCTGTCCTCTTCCTTTTCCTCTTCCCTCTGATTCTTAATGGGCATAGGAAGAACACTTTGTGCCTCTAACCTATAAATTGCTCAAGTTCTGTACTGAACAGAGGATCCTCAGATGCATTTTGGATGTCACAGGCTCACCAAAGGCGACCAAGTGTCCCACAATACCTGTGTTACATTCTACATGGATACAGTTATTTGAAGTTTCTTTTGATATTATCCTGTCACACAGGGTTGATGTATAAGTCAATTAGAAAATGCATACTTTTTAGTATTTCAAAATTTCTTCCATATATTGAAGATTTTTCTGTTTCTTATAGCCTTAGTACTCATTCTAGTGGAGATGTAGAGCTGGAGTAAGGATCAATGGCTATTAATTTCTTCATAAAGTTCTGTACCCATAAGTGTCCATGAAGCAATCACTTTATTTTCTACCAAAGATGAACTGTTCACTCATCTGGCAAAATGAATTTTTAAAAAGACAGAATTGCCTTCAATTACATATCCAATATTCCAGATATCTTGAAAGGTAAAAAGTATTAAAACACTTTGTCCATGGTTTATAGAATATTTCTTGGCATCTTGTTTGGTTTCCAAGGGACAATACAGCATATGTGAGAAATTCCAAATACAAACTAGAGAATATTCTTTTTGTTGTTGTTGTTAATTTTATTTTTTCAGTGTTCCAAGATTCATTGCTTGTATACCACACCCAGTGCTCCATGCAATACGTGCCCTCCTTAATACCCACCACCAGGCTCACCCATTCCCCACTGGTCTCCCCTACAAAACCCTCAATTTGTTTCTCAGAGTCCACAGTCTCTCATGCTTTTTCTCCCCCTCCAATTTATCCCAATTCACTTTTACTTTCCACTCCTAATGTTATTCTTTATGCTCCACAAGTAAGTGAAACCATATGATATTTGACTTTTTCTGCTTGACTTATTTCACTCAGCATAATCTCCTGCAGTACCTTCCATGTTGATACAAAAGTTACATATTCATCCTTTCTGATGGAGGCATAATACTCCATTGTATATGTGGACCATATCTTCTTTATGCCTTCATCTGTTGAAGGGCATCTTGGTTCTTTCCACAGTTTGGCAACTGTGGCCGTTGATGCTATGAACACTGGGGTACAGATGGCCGTTCTGTTCACTACATCTGTATCTTTAGGGTAAATACCCAGTAGTACAATTGTAGGGTCATAAGGTAGCTCTATTTTTAATTTCTTAGGGAATGTCTACACTGTTTTTCAAAGTGGCTACACCAACTTACATTCCTACCAACACTGTAAGAGGGTTCCCCTTTCTCCACATCCTCTCCAACACTTGTTGTTTACTGTCTTGTTGATTTTGGCCATTCTAACTCGTGTAAGGTAGTATCTCAATGTGGTTTTGGTTTGAATTTCCCTGATGGCTAATGATGATGAGCATTTTTTCATGTGTCTGTTAGCCATTTGTATGTCTTCTTTGGAGAAGTGTCTGTTCGTGTGTTCTGCCCAATTTATGACATGATTATCTCTTTTATGTGTGTTGAGTTTGAGGAGTTATTTGTAGATCTTCCATATCACCCTTTGTCTGTAGTGTCATTTGTGAATATCTTCTCCCATTCCATGTGTGGGTTGTCTCTTTGTTTTGTTGACTGTTTCCTTTGTCGTGCAAAAGGTTTTTCTTTTGGTGAAGTCCCAAGCTAAAGACCATCTTGTTCAAGAATATCTGGATCAACCAGGAATTCAAAGAACATTTTTTTAAAGCTCAAATCCTTTTATCAATGTCAGTTTCCTTACAAAAAGAAAAAAAAATACTCTCACACAATTTCCCATTTTTTCAAAAAAGTATTTTTTTAAATTACTTCTATTACTATAAACCTATTAAAATATACTGGATATATGTAGTCAATTACTTGTTTTGCTCTTGGGCAAAATTAATAAGCATTCCTCTGGAATTCTAAAACAAGAACATAAATATTTTAGCAGAAAATTTAGAATATATGCATATATTGACTAGGTATTATAAATAAATATATCAATATTGCAACATTATTTTCCCTAGAATAAACTCCAATGTTCTACACGTAGAAGTGGACACAGAAGTATAAGAATAATGAACAGATATTGAAAGAAATTTATTTCTTTGTGAACTGAAGAACTACAAAAACTGCAGTATGTGTTGTAAATTTACTTGGGTTGTTTTCGAATAGGTAGTATGTTACAAGATATTTATTGCTTAAAGGAGAAAAAAATGAAAAAAAAAAGCAAAGCCATGAGTCAATTATTTTACCTCTATTAAGAGAAGAATTTAGTATTATGTACAAGGCTCACTCAACAAGACAATTCTTGATATAAAATTAAGGTTTTTGTTTTCTATAGCACAAAGAACAAATAAAGAGATTTTGCAGAGAACAGTCTAGGGATTTGATTAATTTGGTTTTGTTTATTCAAAGTTATCTGAGATATTGACAATACTTTATGCTGGCTAGCACTACTTGATTACATGGTTGTATTTTCAACATTTTTACAAATAAGCATTCCTTATAGTGAACCTATAGTATTTTTTTTTTTCATTTCTATAACAGTGATTTCTGGAATACATACATGTATATCAGAATTGTTTCTTCTGTATAGGAAGAAATATAATCTACCTGAAATTAATTTTTTTCCTTCAACTTGGGACATGCCAAGAATACAAAAAACATTTTTATTAACTGGTGAATTACATGCCAATCTGAAAATGAAAGCTATTTCTATAATAAAGTTTTTTGTATGGGACATTTTTACTCAAGTTGAAGCTTTATATTACAGAGCCTTAAGAGAAGTGTAAAAGCAGAAATATCAATGGAACCATTTATAGTGAGAAACATAACTATCAAATAGGCTATTCATGCTCATGGTCAGTGTTTGCTCGCCATCAACTCTAGTGGGAATTCAAACATTATTGAGAAGAATACTTGGTAAGTATGAACTCTGTGGAAGTGGATTTAGTTCATTCATTTGAATAACTGATTACACCAAATTGAGGAAGCATAATACATCCAACTCTACTATACTAAATCTGTGGTGCAGTAAAGATACAAGTTTAGGTAGGGCAGGCTACTTTCACCCAGATAGCATTGTAAGAACACTACCAATGTTTTTGTCCTAATTCTAGATTTCCTGTAGACTACTCATTTCCCTTTAATACTCCTTTCTTTAGATTAAAAAAAAAAAAGCAACTTTTCTGGGATAAAACTTTTCTTAGTTACAAGAAAGAGTATGTAACTAAAGTTACATTCTCTGAATTTATACTATCTCCTCTTATGAGGTTTGTGGGCATTCAAAAACAACAAGATTTGAAAAATGTTTCAGAGAGGCTGCTAAATTCCCTCAGTAGCAGATAGTTTATCGTAAGATTACAAAAAGGAAAAAAAAAAAGAAGCAGATATGTTTTTATCTTTCTCTCTCCCTACCTTTACAGGCCAGAGTAGGGAAAATAGCAATGGAAGAGGGAGATAAACTCGACACTCTTTAGCTGTTATGTGGACTGCAGTAATAATCTTCATAACTCCTCTTCATGGAACATCAGTCACTATGCTCCACCTTGGAGTACCTGCTTGAAATGTTAACATATTCAAGTGGGAGTGCCTGTGGCATGAGAAATTGTCATCCAGGAGTCTGGTCAATAGCCTTTCAGCCAAACAAGGAATTCAGTCCTTTTCATCCAGCTTCTCTCTTCTTTGGAAACTATGCTTTCAAGGTGTCTCCAATTGTGTAGAAACACTTATAATAATAATACATCTTTATAGATAATATCTTCACAATAATCTCAGTCCAAAGGTCAGTTTCCAAGAAAATGTTATTAATAGATAAAAAGAATGAATATCGTCTTCAAAATGTATTTAGGGCAAGAAAATAAAGTCAATTTGCGTTCCTCATAGTTTTTTTGAAAAAAGAAAAAAAAAATCCTCATAGTTTCCTTGAGGTATGGCCTCATCACATCCATTCCTTGGTAGTCTTTAAAGAAATATTACTATATTCTGCTTAATGATCTGGTTAACTTTGACTCAGTAGGTGTCATTATGTCACATCCTGGTTGATGCTGGGCCTTTAGAGAACATGAAATGGAAGATGCAGTGTGTGCAGTAGAGTTGCCAGTCCTGCTTAGATGTAAAGAAGGTTCTTACCTATAAAAGGTACAAAGCACAGTTCGGATAATCTACTCATCTACTCTTCCATAGTTAAGGCTTTGAAAGTACTATATTTCTACCTTCTGAAAAGACACTAAATGAGATTAAGATAAAACTTCTTATTTTTTCTTTATTTAATTCTCAAAATATGCTTCAAATCAAGAAGTAAACTTTAAAGAATAAAGTTTAAAGAAATTATTTATTACTTAGCATATATAATCGAAATACGATCTGCCCTCCTAAAGTTGCTTAACATAAAATACTAAGGTTGCTAGGTGAATAATTTGAACACATATATCTTAGTTGATGAGGTCTGAAATTTGAAAGTGAAATAGAGATGCCATAAACAATGATTACAAATTCAGTAATTTTTATAAGATAGCTTCTTAGATCATTCTATTAAATATTGATTGTTTATAGTAATTTGATAGTTCAGAAAGAGGAAAGAAGTTGAGCTAAAACAGGGAGAATGGAAAGGGTAAAGTTAGTTTACAAAGAATAATATCTCTCCTAAAACGAATTCTTCCTGGAGACTCTGATAGAAATTCTAAGCTGCAAGTAGTCAATTTGATCCAAAACACATTTAAATTTAATATCATGGAACAAGCTTTTTTCATGCCCAGATTAGGAATTGAAGTGACAGGTATAAAGTGTTCAGGCTATTAGACTTTCATGAATGATAGTCCAAATTGTAAAATATTGTGTGTTTTATTTTGATCAGATATGTGTTCCATCTTTGAGAACAGACTTGTTCCAAAAACACTTTTAGGCAAAATAAAATGTGGTGTTATATAAATTAAAATTGAGTGACTTGTCTAATATGATCTTATCAAAGTTCTTTTTTTCAACATCATCCACTCTTTCTGTATAGTATATAGACTTTTTTTTAACATAACAACCAACCATAAAGTTAACTTAAAGGTACTCATCTCAAAGTATCTTTTTTTCTATGTATTCATAAGATTTAGATAATAATTCAATAAGATTTATAGAAAATAGGTTAGATTCTGGTTAAGAATCTGAAAAAAAGCTTTAAAATAGTAATGAACAAAATTCATTGATTATATTATTTTTATCTGGCTTCTTTAGACATTACCAAAAACTTTGCAGCATAAAACAACACAAAGGTATTATCTTAAGGCTTCTGTGGATCTAAAGTCTGGCTCAGGTCAACTTGATCTCTTCTCAAAGTCTAACTAGATTTCAACAAAACTAATAAACCTCTAACCAGACTCATCAAAAAGGAAAAAAAAAAAAAAAAAGAAAGAAAGAAAGAGAGAGAAAAAGAACTCAAATAAACAGAATTAAATATGAAAGAGGGAAAATAACAATCCACAATGCAGCAATGCAAAAGAGTATAACACTATATTATAATATATTGTCTTGGACAATATATGGACAATTGAACAACCTAGAAGAAATGAATAAATTCCTAGAGACATACAACATACCAAAACTGAAGCAGGGGGACATTAAAAATTTGAAAAAAAAAAATTACCAGCAATGAAGTTGTATCAGAGATCAAAACTGTCTGAACAAAAGTCCAAGACCAGATAGCTTCACAGGTGAATTCTAAAAATAAAATTAAAGAAGAGTTGGTATCTATTCTTCTCCAGATTTTCAAAAAAGTAGAGCAGGAAGGAAACCCAAATCCACTCAATGAGGTCAGCATTACCCTATCAAAACTAGATAAAGACACCACAAAATAATAGGACTATAGACCAATATCTCTGATGAACATAGATGCAAAAATATTCAATAAAAGATTAGCAGACAAAATCCAACAGTACATTAAAAAAATCTTTGACCACAGTCAAATGGGATTTATTTCCAGGACACAAGGATGGTTCATTATTCACAAATCAATCAACATAATACATCATATAATAAAAGAAAGGATAAAAACGTATGATCATTTCAATAGAATGAAATTTTCAATAGCAGAAAAACCATTTGACAATACAACATCCATTCATGATAAAAATCCTCAGTAGTTTACATTTAGAGGAAACATACCTGTAAACATAATAAAAAACAATATAAACATAATAAACATAATACAACTTAAATAAAGTTTTATTTTATAAAAAAATAAACATAATAAAAACTTTATATGGAAAACTCAGAGCAAACATCATACTCAATAGGGAAAAACTGAGCTTCTGCATTAAGGTAATGAATAAGACAAAGATCCACTCTCTCCAGTTTTATTCAACATAGTACTGGAAGCCCTAGTCTCAGCAGTCAGACAACAATGATAAATAAATAAATAAATAAATAACAGCATCCAGATTGGGAAGGAAGAAGTAAAATTTTCACTATTTCCAAATGACATGATACTATACATAGAAAAACATAAGATTCCACCAAGAAAGTATAGAACTGATCAATAAATTCTGTAAGATCACAGGATACAAAATCAATGTACAGAAGTCCATTGATTTATATACACTAATAATGAAGCAACAGAAAAAAGAAGTTAGGAAAGCAATCCCATTTACAATTGCACCAAAAATAATAAAATACCTAGGAATGAATTTAACCAAAGTGTGAAAGACCTATACTATGAAAACTATAAAATACTGATGAAAGAGATTGAAGATGACACAAAGAAATGGAATGCCATTTCATGCTCATGTGTTGGAAGAACGAATATTGTTAAAATGCGTATACTACCCAAAGCAATCTAAACATTTAATCCAATCCTTATCAAAATACCAACAGCATTTTTCACAGACCTAAAACAAACAACTTTAAAATTTGTATGGAAACTCTGAATAGCCAAATCAACCTTGAAATGGAAAATGAAGATGAAGGCATCACATTTCCAGGCTTGAAGCTATACTACAAAGCTGCAGTGATCAAAACAATATGGTACTGGCACAAAATAGACAGATCGATGGAATGGAAGAGAAAGCCTAGAAATAAATCCACGTTTATATGGTCAATTAATCTTTGACAACAGAGGAAAGAATATTCAGTGGAAAAAAAGGCAGTCTCTTCAACAAATGGTGTTGGGAACACTGGACAGCAACATGCAAAAGAAGAAAAAATAATTCACTTTCTAGTACCATACACAAAAATAAATTGAAAATGGATAAAAAACCTAAATGTGCCCCCTAAAAACATAAAAATCTTAGCAAAGAATACAGACAGTAATTTTTCTGACATTAGCCATAAGAACATCTTTCTAGATAGGTCTCCTCAAGCAAGGGAAACAAAAGCAAAAATAAACTATTGGGACTACAACAAAAGAAAAATCTTCTGTGCAATGAAGGATACAACCAACAAAACTAAAAGACAATCTACTGAATAGGAGAAGATATTTGCAAATTCTGTATCTGATAAAGGTTTAGTATCCAAAATATATAAACAATTTATACAGCTCAACACCAATAAAACACAGATGATCTCATTAAAAAAAAAAAAAAGTGGGCAGAAGATATGAACAGACTTTTCTCCAAAGAAGACATACAGATGGCCAACAGACACATGAGATGTTCAGCATCACTCATCATTTGGGAAATGCAAATCAAAACCACAGTGAGATATCACCTCACACTTGTCAGAATGGCTAAAATCAAAAACTTAAGAAACCAGTGTTGGTAATGATGTGAAGAAAAAGGAAACCTAGTACATTGTTGGTGAGAATGAAAACTAATACAGTCTCTGTCAAAAACAGTATTCAAGTTCCCCAAAAAAGTTAAAAACAGAACTACCATCCAATTCAGTAATCAAACTACTAGGTATTTACTGAAAGTATACAAAAACACTAATTTTAAGGGATATATGCACCCCATTTTCATTGCAATATTATTCACAATAGCCAGATTATGTAAGAACCCAAATGTCCATCCACAGATGAATAGATAAGGAAGATTTGGGAGATTATATATATATTATTTATAATAGATAGATAGATGTTATTCAGCTTACATTAAAAAAATTAAATCTTGCCATTTACAACAACATGAAATAAGCCAGCCAGAAAAAGACAAACACCATATGATTTCACTATATTTGGAATTTTTAAAAAAATGTACAAAGTGGCGGAAAGAGGGACAAACCAAAAACAGACTCTTAACTATAGAGCACAGATGGTTATTAGAAGGGAGGTGTGTGGGGGAATGGGTGAAATAGGTGAAGAGATTTAAAAGTATATTTATCTTGATAAGCACTGAGTAACGCATACAATCATTGTTCTACTAATTTTACACCTGAAATTAATATAACACTGTATGTTAACTATAGTGGAATTAAAAAGAAAACTCAGCAGGATGAAATTAATATGTCAGAGTAGCTGAAATTCCCTTTCTCATCTGAGGCTTGGGCTTCTCCTTCAATGCTGTTTTGACTGTTTGCAGAATTCAGTTTCCATTTTCTTGGTGGCTCTCACCTCTTAGATGCTGCTTCCAGGTCCTCATCATGTGGTCCTCTCACAATATATCAGCTTATTTCTTCAGAGCCAGCAGGATAGTATTTCTCCAGTAGACTAAAATAGAGTCATATACATTTTAAATTAATCATAGGAGTGGCTGATTACTCCATTGTATTTGCCATTTTTCATAATCTAATCAAGAGTAGCATCCCATCATATTGACATCATCCCATCAATATTAACACATTGACAGTTACATCCTGCCCACATTCAAGAGAACAGCATTTACAGCAAGGAGTGGGATTCTTTGATGCATCTGAGAATTCTGCCTACTGTAGTGATTTATTACAAGCCTATAGTCACTTATCCCTAATTATGAAGTTCAAAAGCTCTAAAAAGTGAAACATTCCCTGATATATTTAATGACAAAATTTGAGAAATGACAATTTATGGAATCTATTTAATCTATTTATGATGTATTTTGCCAAAACACCAATATACATGAGTACAAATGTATATTATGTAAACTCAGTTATGTAAATATATATTATTATGTATATTTTTGAGCACCCACTGGGGGTGTTCATTAATATACTATATTCAGTATTACCTTTCTAAAATCTAAAAAACGCTGAATCCTGAAGCACATCTGCCCCCAAGAGTATCATGTAAGAAACCTTTAGATTTGGATCAAATATACTAAATTTCTCTGAAAAGGAGCTCATTGGGAAAGAGACTATTTCAAGGATACAAGCCTCAGGGTAACCTCAACCTCTGATAAATTAAATGACCTTCATCAGGGTAAGAATGAGAAAAGGCAAAGAAGAAAACAATATTGTTTGTTTATACTTCAACTCTAAATTTACTGGCTCTTATTTCATTGGTGACACCTTTGAAAAACAGGGCTATATAAACAGACAGAAATATACATTGCATGAAAGTTTTTTCTCTCCTAATTTGTCCAAATTATTCAACCAATGACCTTATAGTCATATTAGAATTATACCCCTAAACTGTAGAACAAAGGACAATGATCTCTTTTATTTTTTCAAAATATGAATGTTAAAAGCAAGACTTGTTTTTTAAACTTGTTTATCTCATTTTTCACCCTTAGGCAAAATATCTGTCTCTTGGGGTAAAACCTGTCATACTTGAGGAGTCCAATCTATCCATCCAGACTTTTAGTTAAATAATAAAGATTCTGTTTATACCTTCTTCCTTTCTCCCAGATTTCAACCGTAAATCATTAAGCAGTTACATTTACTGAAGAAATTACCATATTTTTAAAAATGAATGTATATCTTGGTGACAATAACTAGGAAAGCAAAAGTCCTCAATCTGTATCTATCAATGCTAAATGTAAAGTGTGAGAAAGGAAAAAAAAAATGCTTATAGCTAGGAAAGAAACATAAACTGGGCTGTCATCAAACTCTCTTTCTTCTGAAAAGTCTTATAATTTACATGTAATATATGTGAATTTACAAACAACACTGTAACGTGTACTCGAAAGCAATGCTTGAGTTAATTAAATGAGTCCTAGGAGAGCACAGATCTCATTAGATCTTTTCCATAGTCAGGTTTGATTTTGAGAATTTGATTCAAGGTATTTCACACCTCATAATGAACAGAGTGATCTTACAGAAGCTTTTTTTTTTTTTTAATGTCATTTCTGCAATGGATTACTATACAGCTTCTAAACTTCTAGTTAAAATGATAGATCCTTCTTAGTCTAAACAGTGTCAAAGCAGTCAATCAAGTCAGTTAAATCAAACTACTGTTATTTCCATTAAAAATAATAAATCCATCAAGTTAAGTACAAAAGAAAACAAAGCAAAGGGCTGTTAATGGGTTTTTTTCACTCTTCAGTAGTCATATAAACAAATCAGGTGAAGGAAAGCTCAAAAGGAAAGTTATCATAACTAAGATTCTGCTTTTTAAATAACCATCCTAATCTATCTAAAGGGTGAATTGTGAATCATTACTAGGTGTTTCAGAAAGAGCTTAGTATGGTACAAAATGCAGCTTTTTTGTTTTTTGGTTTTGTTTTTGTTTTTTTTCAAATTAAGATATCATGTGCCCACAGATGTACTATCTAATGTACTATCATTGTTTAGTTTATGGAACTAAAACATATGGCCAACTAAATCTGAATAATTACACAACTTAGGGATTGGCTGCCTTCTCTTACCAAGAAAGCAGCTAAGTAAGGAGTCCCACACATTTTGACACAGGCTATAGACTTTCTATTGAGGACAAATGTGAGTGGAAAGTGGTAAAGGTAGAGTTTCATTTAGTGGTTCTGATAATGTAAAAGAGATGTGGTAAATGCAATTAGGAGAACCAAGTGATATATTGTATAGTACTACAAGGATGATATTAAAATGTTGAAAGTTTCACTTGGATTGGTTTTTCCAATAGAGATTTACTGGTGAAGTTACTGGGTTGGGTGAGTAAAAATGAAGACCTGGTTTTATATATTAAACTGTTTGTTCTGTAAACAAATTTCCTGCTTGAAATGATAACCACTAAGAATTGAAAAATCTGAGCATTAGCAGCATTTTCTGCAATACTTATTTGGATTAAAAGGAATGTGAATGTATTTATAAATCTTAGAAGCTGAATTGTATTAAAAAACTCCTAACATTTATTTATAGGTTATAAATATATATCCCATAGCTGATGAATTAAATATGTAGACTTGTTGGGGAATCCATCTTTTCTAGGAAAATTTTCATATACGCTTTCTTCCAGGATAGTTGTTCATTCCCTCAAGACCCCAGGTTCATAGTCTTCTCATAAAAATCTATGGAATTTAAGAAACAAAACAGACAATCATAGGGAAAGAGAGGAAAAAAATAAAACTAGACAAAATCAGGGATGGACAAAAACCATGAGACTCTTAAGCATGGAAAACAAAATGAGGGTTGCTAAAGGGAAGAAGGGTGAGGGGATGGGGTAACTGGGTGATGGACATTAAAGAGGGCACAAAATATGATGAGCACTGTGTATTATATAAGAATGATGGATCACTAACCTCTGTCTCCAAAACCAATAATACATTATATGTTAATTGAATTTAAATAAAAACAAATCTGAATCTCTTTGGAAGCAAGCAGTTGCGATGTCAGTCAATCACTCCCTTAATCTCGGGCACTGTAAGATTAATTTGGCCTAGTAATCTACTTAATCATCAGTCTTAGTTCTTCCACTTATATATATAATTAGGAAGAAGGAGGGTTGTTGTGGGGCCGCTGCTTTGCCAATGGAATATAAAACACAAATTTATTTGGAGACACACGTTTTATTTATCCCATCTTACCTCTTAATCCTGCTATATAAACTCTTCATCATTTAAAAGTGAAATGTGTGGGACACCCAGGTGGCTCACTTAGATAAGTGTCCCCCTTCTGCTCAGGTCAGGATCCCAGGATACTGGGATGGAGACTCACACTGGGCTCCCTGCTCAGCAGGAAGCCTGCTTCTCCCTCTCCTGCTTGTGTTCCTGCTCTCACTGTCTTTTTCTCTCTGTCAAATAAATAAGTAAAATCTTAAAAAATAAAATAAAAGTGAAATGTGAAGTAGGAAGAAGAGATAAATAAAAAACAAATGTATCTGGTTAAGCTTTTGACATATTAATTTGCATTGTTATACCATCTCTCCCCCTCCCACTGCCAAAAAATAGCTAGAATGTTCATATTTCCTTCCCTTAGGAAATATTGCAGAATACAAAGTAGAAAATGCTGAAAGACAAAAGCTTCACCTTTCAACAACTTTACGGTCTTAGAAAAGATGGTGTAAAATGATAGAAAATTGAACAACTTCCTTTAAAGCAACACTTGAGAAGGAAATGATGCATGGGTATTAGGAAGAGAGATAGTTTAGCACATTGGCCAGGATCTATGCCTTGGTCTACCCAAGAGGGAACTAGTAAATTCTCAGAAGATATAGTTGTATGGGATATCCAGGTAAATTAGACCCCCTGCCCAGAGATTCTCAGTCTCAGATAAGATGCTCCACATCTTGCTCCACAAGAAACATAAAGACTGCAAATTATGAGAAACATGGCTTCAAGGAACCACAAAAACAGGAGGTCAACAATGACCACAATGGGCTGAAGAGCAAAAGCCCTTGCTTAGGTTTTCAGGCATTTTGTAAGCTTCTCCGATTCTGTAAATGGCTTCCAAAATACCCAATACAATGGTTTTCTGCCATCTCAGAAGGATAGGAGCTCAGCATCTAATTTGTTTTATTTTTTATTTCATATTTTATTTATTTATATTTTAGTTTCAAGTTTTTTATTTAAATACTAGTTAGTTAACATACAGTGTAATATTAGTTTCATGTGTAGAATTTAGGGATTCATTACTTATGTACAACATGCAGTACTCATCACAACCAGTGTCCTCCTTAATACTTATCATCCATTTAATCAATATCCCTACCCACCTCCCCTCCAACAACCATATTTGTTCTCTATAGTTAAGAATCTGTTTTAGGTTTGCTGTTCCTTTTTTCCCTCTTATTTTCATCTGTTTTATTTTTTTTAATTCCACATAAGATGTGACATATAGATATAGAGATAGAGATAGATAAATATAGCTATCTATAAGATATATATAATGGAATATTATTCAACCATAAAAAATAATGAAATCTTGTTACTCACAACAAAGTGAATTGAGATAGAGGTAAATATAGATATCTATAAGATATATATATAATGGAATATAACTCAGCCATAAAAAATAATGAACTCTTGTCATTCACAACAAAGTGAGCTAGAGGCTATTATGATAAATGAAATAAGTCAGTCAGAGAAAGACAAATACAATATGATTTCACTCATATGTGAAATTTAGCATCTAATTTAATTTAATTTGATTTGAAGATAATTTAAAAAAAATGCTTATTAGACAATTTGGAATGAAAAACATACTCCCTTAAAGAAAGCTAAGGATCAAGAATGAAAAAGCTCCAAAAAAATTCAACATATACAGCTGACTTGATTTTTTAATTAATTAATTAATTAGTTAAATATTTATAAAATCAAAATCCACACAAAACGCTCAACCAAACCTTAACTGTAAATCATAAAAATAAATATCCCCAACACCCACTATAAGAGTGGGTAGGGGATATTGTTAAGGGAGAGTCTTTCCAAAAATATTGAAAACATCATTAATATCACCACATGCATAATGGATATAACGAATAGTACAACACACCTGTAAAAATGTATACCTTTATCTATTTGGGGATTTGGAGTTTGGGGGATTTCCCATATGCAGTTCATGGATGAACTAGGACCTGTAAGTAAGCATCAGGCACAGGCTGCATGGTAATTTCATTGAACTAGCCCCCATGGAATCCATGATTCCCCTACAGTGTGACAAAAATTTATCCCATATTACTGTAACTTGAAAACAAGTTTGTCCACTGCTTAATACTACCTGGTAATGACAATTTCTTCTAGAAAAATATTTTTAACTTTCTCATCTGTTTTATAGGATTTTTTTTAAAACCATGAATTTCCTTAAAAAGAGACCAAGAATAATTTCTAGGTACTTGACAAGCTGCATGGTTGTGCTGTCAATTATGACATTATAATTAATGGTAATACAAATGAAACATCTGTTTGATCACTCACTGACTACATCTGTTCTGTCATACTTGACACATTGAGCAGGAGTACATAAAAAATTCAAGGAAAATTTGTAAATGTGAGTACTAGATCACTGATTTTGAAGGATGAGATGAGTTAAAATGACTAGACCCTTTTTTAGAAGGTATTATAAAAGCACCAGCTCCTCAATTTAGCCTTTTTTTCAGAACACAAAGCCTTTCAATAATGGATCCTGTCTTTATAAATGCATTTACATGCTTTTAAAACAATGCCAAAATATAAATGACTGTAATTTATATTTCAATATTTTAAAAAGTTGAATTCCTAATTTGCATCAAATACTTTTTTTTTTTTTTTTATTTTAAAGTGCTGCGATATAGCTGTAAACAAAACAGCAAAGCCCCAGCCATTGTGGAGTCTATATTCTTAAATTTGGGTGTGCAAACACAAAGCAAAATACAGAAAATAACAAATTCTCCAAGCCCTGACAAGTAATCTGAAGAGGAAAGGTAGATAAGGAGACAAGAAGAGTTTGACAATTTGTATAGACTGGTCAGAAAATATGAGCTTTACATTAGCTCCTGCAAAACTTTAAAAGGATTGATAAAGGAAAATGAAATCGAGTACATCCTCAGGGGTGACTGGCTGGCTCAACTGGTAGAGCATGTGACTCTTAAACTCAGGATTGGGTGTAAAGATTACTTGAGAAAAGGAAAGGAGAGGGGAGAGGGGAGGGGAGGGAATTGGAGGGGAGGAGAGGAAAAGAAAAAGAAGAGAAGAGAGGAGAAGAGGAAGAGAAAGGAGAAGAGAAGAGAAGAGAGGAGAGGAGAGGAGAGGAGAGGAGAGGAGAGGAGAGGAGAGGACAAGAGAGGAGAAGAAAAGAAAAGAAATAAGGTACATTCTCTTACAGAACAGCTAAATGGAGTCAGAGCCAAAAGTCTGATTTGGATGAAGGAGCATTTTCTTTTTTCTTTTTAAATTTTATTTATTTATTTGACAAAGAGAGATCACAAATAGGCAGAGAGGCAGGCAGAGAGAGAGGAAGAGAAGCAGGCTCCCCACTGAGCAGAGAGCTCGATGCGGGACTCGATCCCAGGACCCTGAGATCATGACCCGAGCCGAAGGCAGCAGCTCAACCCACTGAGCCACCCAGGCGCCCGAAGGAGCATTTTCTATAGACTCTCTGTATCATCAGATTGAACTTAAATTTTATATTCTCAATCGATCTTAATGACTGAGACAGACAGAGTTGATATTTTCCACAAACTATCAAAACTAGAGTTTATAATACATTACTCTTGCAGTAGTCTAGAAATTTAGATTTTTTTACTGCTTCTGATCTTTTACTGATCTTTAGGATCAATCTCATCCTGCACATCACTGATATGGTTTCAGCATGAACACTCATTTTATATTTTGTCCCCACTTCAAGCCACAATTGATTGATCTAGGAAAGGACACCTTACCTAAGGAGCCAATGAGACTCATTAATGGAATTTTTAGAGTTGGGGATGGAAGATACTTGATCATTAACTCTTAGGAATAAGATACATAAGTCTCAGGGACTACTGGAGTCACATTCTTGCCTTTTGGATACTTCTGGGAAGCCGATAAAGGCAGGCTTTTTTTGAGTGAGAGAGAGAAAAAGCTGATGAAAGAAACAGATTCATAAAAAGTAGAACGTGTACTCTAATGGCATTCTAATCCCTGTCTCCAGTTGTTCCTGTGACTACTGTATTTCTTATCTTTAGACAAATGGGAAACACTAGTAAATGTAACTTTTTTATTTCTTTGCTTAAACTAGCTTGATTAGGTTTGGTATCTGTGAACAACGCCATAATTAAGATAAAGGCATCATATAGCACTGTGCTAGCCAGGGTTCTCCAGAGAAACAGAACCAGAAGAATAGATGGATAGAGATGATGATTGATAGATAGATAGATGATAGATAGATACAGATTTATTAGATTTATTTTAAGAAATTGGATTATCTCAGATGATTAAGGAGGCTGGTAATTTTAAAATCTGCAAGAGAGTCTGGCAAGCTGCAGAAACAGGAAAGAGTTGATTTTGCAGCCTGAATCTGAAGGCAGCCATAAAGCAGAATTTCCTCTTTCTCTCAGGATCCTGGTTAGTTTTTTCTTAATGCTTTTGACAGATTGGATGAAGTCCACTCATATTATCAGATGTAGTTTGTCTACTGGTTTACATACTAATCTCATAGGAAAAAATACCCTCACAACATCACTCAGACAATACATTTGACCAATTATCTAGGTACTATATCTTAGCCAAGTTGACACATAAAATTAACAATTATAATCACCAACTCCAGTAATTTTGAGACTCTATTTTCAACTATTTAAATGCATTATATTTAACTCTTATAATCCTGTAATATGGGTAATAACCTTAGTTTACAGATTAAACAAACAAACAAACAAACAAACCAGGATCAGAGAGATTAATTTGTCCAAGGCTAAAAGTGCACAAATAGTTGGGATGATATTTAAACTAAGTATAACAACAAAGTCTATGTCCTTCCCTCTACAGCACAGAGAATCCTCCAAGACTTAATCAGAAAAGTTTTAACTATATTTTTAAATACATATCTTTGCTGCAAATCAGTAATGAAATTAAAAAAGAATTGAGTCAAGTGTTAATTTTGAACTTCCTTGAAGTTACCAGTAATTACTCAGAGCAGGTTAACAGTTTTAGAATTCATGAGTTACTACTTGTCAAAAGTAAATGATAATTTAATAACTAAGATTATTTTTTAACATTTTTGATACTTTTTTTAAAATAAAGTGCAATGTTTCCTATAAAGTTACTATATATAGGGGCACCTGGATGGCTCAGTAGGTTAAGTGTCAGACTTTGATTTTGGCTCAGGTCAGGATCTCAGGGTCTTGAGTTGAAGCCCCACGTAGGGCTCCCCACTCAGTAGGAGTCTGCTTCTGGAGTCTACTCTCCCTTTGCCCCTCCCCCTGTTTGAATGTATATGTTCTCTCTCTCTCTAAAATAAATAGATAAATCTTTAAAAATACTTATTATATATGTATATTATATGTATGCATTTGAGATGGGACATGTAGATATCCAATAAATCTAGAAAATTCTTCAGAAAATTAAAGTTAAAAAAAATTAAAATTAATTAGTACTCAAGGATCCAAGACCTTAAACTTGGAAGACCCACTATGAGAACATGACTACTTTTAACTCATGAAGAAACAAAATATAAAGTTCAGTAATAAAATATCAAAGACAAAGACAAACTGTCCTGAGAACAATGGACAAACTGACCATTTGTTCACATATTGTTGTTTTTTCCCCCTATTTTCATAACAGTTAATACTTTTAAGTTTATAGGAATAATCTAATTATTTCAAATTATAATGGAGGAAATTAGATTTATATAAATCAATATTACTTTTTAATTTTCTATTAATGTAGTCTGCTCTTCTGAACCCTATACTAAAATAATTGCTTCATTAAGCATTGAAAATATTTCAAAGAAATTGCAAAGTTGCTCATTATAACATTGTTGATAATGACACAAAATTGGAAATGATGCAAGTGACTAATAAATGGAAATTAAGAATATTTAGTATATCCATATACTAGAGTAATAAGTGGCAATTAAATATTGTGTAAACAAAAATATTAGGAAATGGGTAAACGTTTACAACATAAGAAGATAAAAGAAAACTTGCAAAACAGTGTTTATAATGCTATCAAACTTCTATTACAACAAGCTAGATAGAAATCGTATTAGGCACAAATACATTAAAACGCAATGATGGTTATTATTTGGTGGGATCACATGAAGTTCATTTTCTCATTTATGCTTTTCCTTATTTACCTGCATTGTTACAGTAAACACGCATTTACACTCAGAAAATATTTTTAAAGAAATAAAATGAACATTTGAAATAAACTTAGTAGTAATAGTAGTAATAAATTCTTAGGTTATAATTTCAAATACTTCAGTGTATGAATTTAGCACTATACTTACAGTAGCACAATATTTAGCACTATTAATTTCTTATTTGGGGAATTCAAGTACAATGGAACACCTCTGTCACCCAGAAATTTGTAACTCAAAGTCCCCAGACAAGCAGCATCAACATCACCTGGGTGCTTGTTAGAAATGAAAAAATTCAGGTTCCCTCCAGAGCTACAGGGTAAGAATCTGCATGTTAAGAAGCTACCCAGGGATATACATATTACAGTTTGGGAAGCAATACTCTAGAAAACAAAATGTATGTTATCTAGAAATATTGTTTCCTAATTTTGACTAAATGAGTACCAAAGTTACAATGTAGCCTTTAACAAAGTATTATATAAGACAAAACACTAATATATAATCAAAATTTATATATATATAATTTAAATTATATAAATATATAAAATTTATATATATAATTATATATAATATATAATCGAAATCATATAATCAAAATTTAAAATGTGCACATATGCAAAGAGACATGTGAACCAAAAGAAATTCTTATATAATATTTTCTATATAAGAATTTTTTTTTTGGTTCACATGT